>NC_088925.1:47862500-48057500 GCF_038396675.1 Hydra vulgaris
TATTTGCTCACATCATACTCAACACCATCATCATCTTCATTCTCTTTTGGTTTCCAATAAGAAACTATATATACATCACTTTTTTTCTTTTTAATGCCAACAATTCTGCCGTAATATACATCCTGGGTGTTAGTGGCATTATCGAACCACATGTGGCAAATACTTCTTCCAATAGAAGCTCCAATAAGAATTTCTTCAATATCTGAGGCCTCATTATTTTCTAGGTCAGGAAACATTTCTTTTACCTGATCAGGCATGCAATTTTTTAATATTTTTTCTACATTTCTGCGTTCTTTGTTTTCTTTTTTCTGAATTTTATCTGCTATTCGTTTTATCAACTCTAACTTCAGGTCATTATGACATTGCATATTTGTAAACCGCTTTTTTCTGGCATTAGAGATAGCCCATAATATCAACTTGTTTTGAATATCATTTGGCTTTTTGCATAGCAGAGCAGTTGTTTTATTTTTGCAAGCACGAAGTTTTGAAGAAAGAAAACAAAGAGTGGCATTTGGAGCTTTGTGCTTTGCAGCGCTAAACATACCCATAAGTTCTTCTGAATCAATGTTGTGAAGCCTAGCTGACTTAGTCTGGTCTTTAAGGTGATCATTAGAACTCATTTCAAATTGCCGCTTATACTGCCTGTCAATGACGCTAATAACTGCATTAAGGCAGTCAGCTAATGCTTTACTCATTTCATCAGTTACTGGGCAAAAGCTGATTATTGAATCAAAAACTACATCTTCAATATCATTACCAAAGAAATCAGTTTTTCGTTTAAGTAGAGATAAAGGATTCTTGCTGCTCTCAATAAGAGTGTTCCGAACATCTTTTACTACCTGAATGCCAGATATGTAGTCAAGTCCCGTACCTGGTGCAATATAAAATTTTGTCATCCAAGGACCAGAAAGTAGCTTTCCAATTAAAGCTAAAACACACAACTCACGGATACCTAAGGTGAAAAAGTTAATTAGTAACAAAGAATAATCTTTGTTTATAATAGTCTTTACTCCCCGTTAATCTTGCAAGTGTCTATTTGTAATTTGTATTTGTAACTATATTTGTAGTTAATTCTATAGCCTATAATATTGTGTAGCACTTTATCAAATGAACTGAACAGGTATAAAAAAGAAAAAAGATACCTGTTTCAGATGTAGAGTCTTGAAATAAACTATTTCGCAGACCTCCGCATAACGCCAAGCCAGAACACAGAAATATCTTCAATATGGCATAATGATGGATCAAAATACCACATGTGTGAAAAAGCATATGCAGTCTGTTGCCTCTATAGCGCGGTAGCAATCCTCTGGGCAACTCGTGTTGGTCCAAAAAGGTTACAAAACCTTTTGGATCACCTATGAATATCATAAAAAAGCTCATTTTGGCAATTGCAAGAAGAATGTGAAATAAAAACATGCACTAGTTATAATATCTTATTTTAACTCGAAATTTTATTCAGAAAACTAAATATATTTAAGTAAAAGAATGGTTTAGATTAGTTAGAGTACCTTTTGCATCCTTATAGCGAAGTTTGTTCAGCTGTATAACAATGTTTGCTGCAATGCAGTCTCTTCCAAAAAGTTTCCCTTTTGAAGTCTCTAATGCTTTAAGTGAAGACTTACAAGAGCTGGTCATTGTGTCTAAGGGGTGAAGGTGACAGTTTAGTTCATTTAATGATTTCTGCCAAACAAGGTTTAACTTTGCGATTGTTGCATGGTTTGTTGCAACTCTGTCACTCATTGTATTTGTTATGTTCCCAATAATAGTGCTTCTTACGTCAGTATATTTGAGCTGATAGAAATCACTATATAACTTAGCGAGATTATCAATAGACTTTGTAATATGACTCTGATAGTCATAAGCTGTACCGCCAGGAAGTTGATCAATAGCTACAACCATACATACTGATTCTGTTGTCAAGTGCACAGCATTTACATGAACACCCTCCTGGGTTGTTGCATCAAAGCCAAGTGTCAGATCCTTTGTTGTAAATGCTATCTCAGCAGCCTGTAAGTCTGAAAGCACACCAAGCTCATGCATCATTTGTTCTACAGTTGTACGATGTGGAATTTGACTAAATCGATAGCCAGTATGTTCCCCAATTTTACAGAGCAGAGATGGCACACTTTGTGTAGGAACTTGGCACACAAGCATGTCATATATAAGTCTCCTAATATCTGCTGAGTAGCATTTTTCATTTTTGGTGTTTTGTGTTACTTGCTGAATTTCCTCCAACTCTTCTTGTAAATTCAGAATGTCATTTTGCAGTACAAGAATTGCAGCATTTTTTTCAGCAAGTTGATGGCTTAACATTGCTTTTTGATAAGAAAATTTTCTTTGCGTGGATGTCAACTGTTGTTTCAAACAAAAAATATGATTTTGAAGTTTTTTTAACTGTAAATTTAAAAACTTTTCTTTTAATTTTTTTCTAAGTTGAGAAATTAACTTTTCCTTACGAGTAATAACTTGATTTAGATATTTAAATCTGTATGCTCTAGCCTTTGTCTTATCTTTTAAACCTTTAATATCCTCTTTATGCTTTCTCTTCTTAATTGCCATTTCGTTTGCCAAAATGGTTAATCTCTTTCTCATAACCTTTTTTCTGGGACTCAAATGGTCAGCTCTCAAACTGGATAGTGGTTCATGAGAAGAGGTTTTTAAAGTAGGACGAGATAAAGGAGATAAGTGATCACTATTTGATACAGATGAAACACTGATTTGTTGAGAAAAAAATGAAGAACATGTAGGAAAGTCAATTGAGGTTGCATTCGATTGCGATGTTTGTGCCACAGCAGATGTTGTTATTTGGTATGCAAAGAGCATGTTGCAGATGTCAACAAATGGTTTCGAATTTCGTGAAAAATGGTTTACAAAGACTTTCGATGTTCTAACTAGTTGCTGAATCTGACTTATACAAATTTTGATGTTAAAATACTTACCGATTAGTTCTACAGTTACTTTATATGAATCGTTGTTAGTTGCAAATATATGCAGTACATGTCCATTTCTACAGCCAATATTTAAATGAGCTGGTATAGGAAAATTACAAGCTAAATAAGTTTTAGCTTTACCATAAAAAAGATTTGTTTTCTTGTGAGGTCCCATGATGCACTAAATTAAATTCAACAATCATAATACTACTATTTAATTGGGTCGGCTATTAATCATAATTAAATAATTTAAAAAATCGCCATTAATCTATAAAAATTTTTTTAAATATACGTATAATTTTTATATATCATATATAGCTTAAGGTGGCTATATGGTAAATTATGGGTATGGAAAATGCTGAGAAAATGCTGTTTTATGTTTTTAATGAATTTTATGCAGAATCATCGTAAAATAGTGTTATACAATTTTAATTTTAGCAATTTAAATTTTATTTGGCAGAATTTTGCCTTTGCACTAATTTTGGTGGGTGAAAAGAGTTAGTTATCAAAAAAAAAATTAATATATAACCACCTTAATACTTGTTAGTTTTTGTGCACATCATTTAACAATTTTAAAAAGAGAAAACCCAAATACCCTTAGTAGTAAAAGGCTATTAAAAATAAAGTTTGTATAACAGTTCTAATAAAATATATCATTATAATGAATAAAAAAATCAAAAATACTGAATTCTCCACTGTCAAAAACCGCCCCTCCCCCTAACACTATGTAACGGAAGTGGAAATACATACCTCCACTGCGCGGAACAATAGGGCATGTGGTCATGAATATTTTTTGATGAAATTTGGCAGGCACATAGAAAATAGATGTATACAGTTGCCTTAAAAATTTTAAATATGTACCAACATGCCTTCAATATTAACGCACCTCCGGAACAGAAACAAAATTTTAAAAACGAATGAAAACCACTGGTAACTGTAAAAAAAACTACAGAATTTATAACAAAAATCAACAGTAACAATAGCAGAAACAGTTTTATAAAGTGTAACAGTAACAGTAACACTAAAAGAGGTGGAAATGGTACCTCCACTGGGTCGAAAAATACGGTATTTGGTCATGAATATTTTTTAATGAAATTTGGCAGGCACATAGAAAATAGATCTATACAGTTGACTGGAAAATTTCAAATGTGTACCAACATGCCTTCGATATCAATGCAGTGCCAGAACAGGAACGAAATTTTAAATAGCAATAAAAAAACTGAAAAATTTATTACACGTAAAAAAAAACCATAATTTATTCAAGATAAAACATTCTACTTTTTTAATAAAGTCTAAGCTGATATAAAATTCTAAAAAAAAAGACAAATAAATACATCTTTACCACACCGACTTCGAGCACGCTGTGAAAAAAAAGGTCACAAATTTTTACTTTGAAATCGGTGCCGTAAAAAGCCAGATACGCACGTACCTATAATATATGATATATATAATATATATTAGGTACTACATCTCATGTAATATATTATATATATATATATATATATATGTATATATATATATATATATATATATATATATATATATATATATATATATATATATATATATATATATATATAATATATATATATATATTAAATATATACATATATACATATGTATGCCTATATATAAATATGCAAATGTATAGTAGATAATATATATATATATATATATATATATATATATATATATATATATATATATATATATATATATATATATATATATATATATATATACATATATATATATATATATATATATATATATATATATATATATATATTTATATATATATATATATATATATATATATATATATATATATATATATATATATATATATATATATATATATATATATATATATATATATATATATATATATGAAAGTAACAACAAAATCATCTTTTTAATAATCAATACTAAAAGCTTTTTTTTAAAGAATGTGGCAAAAGTATTTTAGCATACACCAAAAGTAGGTTTTTGAATTGTTTTCCGTTTGCGCGTAAGTATAAATAACATTCCAGGTCCGCAGTTTAAACAATTTTCACAACCTACTTTTGGTGCATGTTAAAAATCACTAATCGCTAAATGCATTCCGCCACACCCTACAAAACTTGCTGTACCTATTTGCAAGCCACTAAACCATAGTTTAATAAAGTATACAATTCATATACTAAGGGCGGAATGCAAGAACTGAACTTGAGTCAAGTTCGACTTGAACTTTACATTGTAACCAAAAGCGGCAGAGTATTTTTTGATGGGAAAACCCATACTCTGCCGCTATTAGTTACAATGTAAAGTTCTAGTAAAACTTGACTCAAGTTCTTGCATTCCACCCATAATGATTAGTTATTCTTAATAAACAAACTTACCGGTCATTAAAGGTGAAATTAGTTCAATATTAGATGAGACTACAAATAACAAAAGAAATTTTTTTAAAAGTTGAAACTTCATAACTAATAGTAATTATTTAAATCATTTATAATTTTAAAAAAGATTTTAAAATTACGAATGGTAATTCTTAATAAAATTAAAAATTAAAGATAATAAACAATAAAAGATTCTCACATCAATAAATATGTAAGTATTACTTAGTTCTACAGAAGTAGAACAAAGTAACTGTAGACTTTACTTCGGAATCTAAAAGAAATTGATTAATAACTTATTGATTAATAACTATTGATAAATTAAATTATAACTATTGCTTATTAAATAAGCAATAGTCAGTACTCAGACAAGTCAAGTATTAAATTTTTGCAATTTTAGGTGAAAAGATTGACTAATACTTTTAAATAGATTGCATAAAACAATTTTTGAGCAATTGAAAATGCTTTAATAGTTATTTTATAGTATAATAACTATTAAAGAGTATAATAACTATTAATAACTATTCAACAGATTTTGTTGTTTTGGATTTTATTGTTTTTTAAATTTTCTTATAGCTTAAAAATAGTATTTTTCTTTATTTTGTGGAATATGGATCAAGACATTCTTCACTGTCAAGTTTTTAAATCAGAATTTAGTAAAAGTGTGGGAGTTAATTGGAAATCTCTTGGACGCCATTTAAATTTAACTAACGATTGTTTAGACATTATTGATAAAGATAATCTTCAAACTCAAGAAAAAGCATATTCAATGTTAAGAAAATGGTTGGAAGTGAATATAAATCCAACTCTTGAGGAGTTAAAGATTGCTTTACATAAAATAGAGAGGATGGATTTAGTAAAAAAAGTAGATGAACTTAAAAGTAAATTTTTTTTTAATGATTTGTTTGTGTTTTGTAAAAAATATTTACATACTAAAGTATGTGAATATTTACGAGTTGCTTATAGAGTCTCGTCATTTTTTTAGTCATGATTTTTTTCATAAAAGAGTTTGAACAAAATATCAAACTTCAGCTTAATTTTTTATTCTAGTTTTTTGAGTTTTATAATGAGCTATATATTTAACATTGTTTTAAGTTTCAAAATAATTTAAAACAATGCTGAATATATTGCTTTATTTTGCATTCTATTTTTAACTCTTTTTTTTTTTTGATAGTTTTTCTCAAACTTTTTATGATGCTATTTTTCTTCAAAATTGAAAACCTGAAATTTGTATTTTAAATCTTGCATTTATATATGATTTTACTTGAAAAGTTTAAATAAAAGAAGCAGAAATGTTAAAACTACTGAGAATTGTGACATATGTTTCCAAAAAGTTATCTATTAAGAATATTAAATTTTTGCTTATGGTTATATATTTTTAAGTATTTTTTGTAACAATTTTCATTTATGAGTACAAAACGTTGCTCAAATTTCAAGAAACAGTTACAAAAAAACTATTGAGTTTTTTTTCTGTTTTTTAAGTTTAATTTTTCCACATGAAATCTCTTATAAATGTAGTTGAAATATAAACCATTTAGACATAACTCTATGTTTTTGTTATATAACTTTAACAACTTATATTTCTTGAGTAAAATTGGTCATATATTTGCAATCATTGACATAGGAGTTTATTAAAGAAAAGGTTTCTTTCGTCTCTGTTAGTAATATTTGTTTAAAATTTATGCCATTTTATTTCTCTTATTTATCTTTTAAATATTTATTTTTTATTTTGTTGTTGTTGTTGTTAACAAAACAAATTTTTTTCTAAATTATTTTGTATTGTGTATTATTTTGCAAAGAAAATTTACCAATATAACAAATAGTTTCTTTAACATTTAAAAAAAAAATGCTAACATGCAGTTGTGAATGAATATTAATTTCTAACATTTTCAAAACAATTTTGTTATAATATTGTTTCCATTTGCACTTGCAAGCACACAAATACACAGACACACACACCAAAAAGAAATTAATTGTACACAGAAAATAACAACAAATTAATTGTACACCGAAAATAACAACAACAACAAAAATCAAAAATGAAACATATCATTTATGTTATATATGGGAAAAAATAAAAGAGGATAATTATATTTACATATTTTTTTATAATTCTTTGAAATTTTGTTTACAAATACAAAAGTCAAATTTACAATACAAAAGTTATTTATTTATTCCATTTGCAAATACAAAATTTACTAGATATTTAAACCTGTTTAAATTTACTTGCCACCATCATGCAGTAAATAAATTTCACTCTGCTCCTTAAATGCCATTGTTGCTTATTTAAATCAGTTCTAAAATTACATATTGCAATGAAAGTTCTTTCAATTAACATTCTATTCGACTGAAATTGGCAAGACAAGTAAGTTGCTCATCTAAAGGCCATGCAACTCAGGTTTTGATGATTTTACACTACTCAAAGATTTTAATAAGTTATGAACATTCCCAAAATTTTATCATCTAATTCTAAACTGTTTCAAAGATATGACTATTCAAAATTTGCCTTGAACCAATAAAAATCTGCCATTTAAAAAAATGGTTTTGGTCTTTGTTTCTGTTCTGTGTGCAATGAAAAGCTGAAAATATGTACACTTTCATATTTTGTGGCAAGGAATCCAATAAAACAACCTAAAATATTTAAAAATAAACATAACACTAGTAATTTTGACCTCTGTCACAATTTTACTGGGGCAAGTTTAGTTACAAAAATGTAGCTAGATTTTTGTCATTCATTATTAGTTACAAAAATGTAGCTAGATTTTTGTCATTCATTATTAGTTACAAAAATGTAGCTAGATTTTTGTCATTCTGAATAGTTAGAGTTTTTACAAGGAATAGTTTAGTTAGAGTTATTACAAGTTAATTTTTTAGAGTTATTACACAGTTTAGTTAGAGTTATTACAAGTTAATTTTTTAGAGTTATTACAAAGTTTAGTTAGAGTTATTACAAGTTAATTTTTTAGAGTTATTACAAAGTTTAGTTAGAGTTATTACAAAGAATTGAAGAGTGGTCTTTTCTTAACAAGAAAAAAAACACTGTCAAATTTACTTAAATTTTTTAATTATAAAACTTAATTATGAAAAATCAAAAAAAAAAAAAGGTGGTACTCTTAAGTGCTTAATTCACAGAAGTCAATGTTTAATAATTTTCGGAAATTTTTTGCATCCACCACTTTTCACTTATCATGACCCCCTCCCCCCATTTATTAAATTTTACTAATTATTAACTGAGAAACTAATCTAATATTAAAAAAATCTCCAACTAAACAAAAAAAATTCAGTTATTATTTTTTAAATTGTGAGACCAGTTTAGATTTTAAAAATTAGAAAATATAAACTCACTTATAGGTAAAAAATTAGTCAAAAATCACTTTAAAAAAAATTGTTTATTTAACACTTTGATTCATCAATGAAGACTTATCAGACATGTGTGCATTAAATAAATGAGTGCATTTATGATGAGTCTTTATTGATGAAACACAATGTTAATGAAAAGTTTTTGTTAAGTGATTTTCTACTAATTTATTGCTCTGTTCTTTTAAGAACATTAAGCACTATTTTGAAAATTGTTTAAAGAGCACTATTTTGAAAACTATTTAAAATTGTTTATATATATATATATATATATATATATATATATATATATATATATATATATATATATATATATATATATATATATACACACTCTTGTATGGTCGTCTTTAGGTTTTTACAATAAAATGTCAATTTTAGGTTTTTTCTAATTTTCAAGACTGGAAAAAGAAAATTTTTTTTAATTATTTGATAGACTGCCTGCCCCAACCAAGCCCTCAGTCAATGTAGCAGCACTCTGTTGTGAGTCAGGCTAAAAGATAGTTGATGTAGCAACACTCCGCGCATGTTTTACAGTTAAAAAATAAAAATAAAAACATTAAGAATGTTTTTATTTAAAAAAAAATAAAATAAAAACATTCAGAATGTTTTTAAAAACATTCTAGTCTTTTATTTTGCTTTTTTATGGTTTAATTATTTCCCGCAATTAAATTAATGGGTTTTGACATAATCTAACCTTAGTTTTTTCAGCTTTAATACCACAAACAAGTGAAGAGCCATTTTTTACCACAAACACATTTTCTTGGCCATAAACTATAGGAATATTATATATATATATATATATATATATATATATATATATAAATTATTACTTATTTTTCAAGCTCATTTTCTATTATTAAACTGCATTTATCAAGTCATTTTTCTTTTTTTTTTCAATCCCCACCACGTCCCTGGTAGTACTGTGCTCAACTTGTTTCTCTGTGCAGTGGTCTTGTTTGTCAAGGTTTGTTTTTGGAAGTTAAAGAGTTGAGAGAGGGCTGTAAATACAATTAAAAGTAATCTCTAAAACCTGGTATTATTTTTTTCCGGAATTCCGGATATTCTTTTCACCTTTTATTTTTTCTGGATATCCAAAACATTATCTATACATTTAAGTTTAAGTATATATTTTTGCAATATATTTGTTTTTTAAGCTTTTTCACTGATTACTCATAGAAAAAATATGAAAAGTTTGAAAAAAAATATTTTATTGTCAAATTAGTTAATAATATATAGTTAATTTAATTAAAATAAGTTAAATAAGTAAATAATAATAAGTTAAATAACAAATGTCTCAACAAATGCATTGTTAAATACCTTAACTCATGAGTTACGGTATTTAACAAAGTTGTTTTATTAAAAATATTATTTATATATTTGATTATTTATGTATTTGATTATTGAAAATACAGTAACACGTTTGTCAAAACTATTGTAATTTACAAAATATTAAAAAAAAACTTTTAAAGGTAAATACAACTTTAAAAGCTTTAAAAGTTGTATTTACCTTTGAAAAAAACCTACATTTAAAAGTTAAAATAACTTGCGGTACTTAAGCTATCTAAGGTACTTATTACCTTTAAAAGTATAGCCAACGGAGGCATAACATGATGTAAAACATTTAAGAATTAAAACGTAATTAAAATATGTCACAAATAAAAAAAATTTTATGTTACATTGAGTCTTTCTTTTTTTTAAAGGGTGATCAATTGAGATATCGCATAACGCTAAAAAAATCTATGTATGGGACATATTTTAGTTATGTCTCAAATCTAGATTTAGTTACATTACATCTCAATTGGTTACAATTTAAAAAGTTGGAAAAAAACAATTGAGACGTAACATTGCGAATTGAGACAGCATTTTTTTTTCGTGACAAAGTAACCAATTAAGATGAAGTTATTTTACAATAAAAATATAATAAAAGATAGTATTTAGCAACACGGCAATGATGAACAAATATTTACTGCATTTTCAAGTTGATTTACTTAATATTTAATTAATAGTTAGATAATGTAACCTTGTTACCAATTGTAACCAATTGAGACGTAACATAACTTTAAAATATTATTAGGGGTTTATTTATATAAGCATGGTAATATTTTCTAGAAAAAAATTTTTAAAAGATATTGCATTGGACATTGCAATTTTTTAAACTCTTTTTTAATGTATATTTAAATTGCTTTTTTATTGAAATGATTTATTGCTTTATAAAAAATATTTTGTTTATGCGTTTCTTCTTATTTTCATATTTCAGGCCTTGTTTTAAATAAAAAATGCTTAATGCAATATCAGGCATGTGGAGCTGATAGTTTTTTTTTATGGCTCTGCTCCTGCTCCCGTATTTTATGAAAAAAAATTGCAAATGTTGAAATAATTTTTTTTTATCACATTTGCTGACCCAAATCCAAACCAGTTACAGAAATTAACTTTTAACAAACTTTCACGATTACAAGGTTAATGTATTACTACCACTACTCAACTAACACATATTAAATTTGAAAAGAAAAATGTTTTGGGTAAATATACATTTTTTTCTATATATAATTTACCAAAAACTAGAGTTTTTAGTTCTAATTTTAGTTCTAATATTACCCAGTGAGCACGGTACCTAAAAAGATGTCTTTTGAGTTTTTCAAAGATGTTCAAAAGACATTTAAAAGATGTTTCGTGCCAATTTGGTACCCAGTGGGCACAGGATCTAAAAAAGACATCTTTTGAACATTCAAAAGACGTCCAAAATGTTCAAAAGGTGTTCAAAACACTCCAAAACATTCAAAAGGCATTCAAAACACTCCAAAGGCATTCAAAAAACATTGAAAAAGACGTCTTTTTAACATCCCATGCCAATTTATTACATATATTGCCTTTTATTATATTTTTATACCGATACTATGCTGTTAAATATTTGATGCGCAATTTAATTATCAAAGGTTCTTTATAATATACACAGTTAAATGAAGTCCCTTAACTAGGCAGGTCTGTTTTTAGTCCTTGACGATTTTCGCATGTCAGGCTGCGGTTCAGTCAATAGAGCTTCAGGAATACTTGTAGCTTCTTCTAATTCATTGTTTGCTGTTTCCTCATTTGATGTAGGAGGTGTGATAACTGCTGGTAATTCGTATGGTAAATCAAGTTGTTCATCCTGATATGCTAGTGGTTGCTCATTGGTTTTAATCAGATGTTTACGATTGCGTCGATATAATCTTCCGTACTTATCTACCATGTTGTATGATCTGGGTAATGTTAGTTTTTCTTTAACTGTCATTTTCTTCCATTTTCCATCTTTTCTCATCCGGGCAGTGTTGTTTGCTACGAGATTTTGGATTTCAGATGTGTTCCCATCATAGTATTGTTTTTGATTATTTCTGGACTTGGTGATCTGACTATAAGCATTTAAAGGAACTGCTGGTACAAGTAAGTCATGGTGAACAGGTAGGGTTGTTCGCGTTCTTCTGTTCATCAGAAGTTGGGATGGAGAGCAGTCCATACCTGTGAGAGACATGTTGAGGTATTCTAGAAGACCAAGTTCAGGGTTGTCGCATTTTTTCAGTATTTTCTTCATAATTTTCACGCCCATTTCACTGAGACTATTTGATTGGGGGTAGTTAGGACTTGATTGAGTGAAGTTGTACCCATATTCTTTTGAGAAGTTAAGGAAGTCTGCACTGTTGTAGGGGTTGTTATCGGGAATGAGATTTGAAGGTATTCCGTGATGAGTAAAAATGGCTTTCATGAATTTGATTACAGAGAAGGCCGTTTTGTCAGGAATGACACTGTTCTCTATATATTTAGAAAAGTAGTCTATAACAATTACATAGATTTTTCCATGCAACTCATATATGTCTGATCCTACTTTACTCCACGGTAAGTCAGGAATGTCCTGTTGAATGATTTTTTCCTTTTTGTTGTTATTACGGTACTTAAGGCATTTTTGGCAATTAAGTATTAGTTTATCAATGTGGCTTGTAAGTCCTGGCCAGTAAACAGCGTTTCGAGCTCTAGCTTTTGTCTTTTCGTTGCCAAGGTGTGATAAGTGAAGCTGTCTAAATATGAGGGGTCTCATAGTAGTTGGTATGATTATTTTATTTTCTTTTAAAATTATTTCCTCTGCTAGGTGTAAGTTGTTTCTGATGGTCCAATATTTCTTTTCTTCACTACAAAGCATTTGTCGGTTTCAGGGCCAACCATAAGTTATATAGTTTGTTATTTGAGAGAGCACAGGGTCAAGTTTAGTGTTGTGCTGCTATTTCTTTAGTCTATCTGTTGATATTGGCAAATTTTAAACTAAAGTGTGGACCATAACGTTGGTTATGGTCCACACTTTAGTTTAAAATGTTTTTAATGGCATAAAAACATTTAATTTGAAAATTTATAAAACAACAAAAAAAATTTGATATGTTTTTGGCTTTATTAAATTTAGGTATTTTTTAAAAAAAGTTATTGAAGCACATTTATTGTCATTTATATATAAATTTCTTAAAGACATTTACATTAAAAAAAAAAATACTTTTGAAATAAATTAAAATTTTACTTAACATTCTAGGATTTTTATGACTCAATTTATTTAATAACATTTTGAAACTTTATTTAAAAGTGTGTAGCGTAGTGTAAAAACATTTCATTAGAAAGTTTACAAAACATAGCAAAAAACCCTTTCAACTATATAATATCTATTGATAATTTAGGTACAATGTATTTTTATAGTATACAACCAATTTCTCACTTTATTACCTTATACCATATTTCAGCACATTTTGAAATGTTTTTAAAATTTTAAAAAGCTTTGGTCAAGTTGCCGTAAATAAAATTGAATGCTTGGTCAGGAATAGCGTGCAAAGGCACGCCTTTTCTGTTTAATTATTCCTGTTCACACTCAACTGTGTGATGTATTTCAAATTTAACAAATTTTTATAACTTTTTGATTAAAAAGATTTAATTTAAGTTTTAAATAAACGTGTATCTATTTTTTCATTTTAAGTCGTATTTTAGATACTAAGTTAAAATATTGCGTATTATAAAGTATATTTTATTCTTAAAAAGTTTTTATTTAAAAATATAAAATTTAAATAGCTTTTTAAAAACAACTAAAGTTATTTAGTTTTTTGTTGTGGTTGCTATTTTACAGTTTTTAAAATATGTTTTTGAAAAAGGTTTTTTAAAAAGTTTTGACATTTTTTTAAAATGTCAAAACGTTTTAAATAAATCTTCAATTATAAACTTTTTTACATTAAGGCTAACAATAATGTAACAATATATAAGCATTTTTTTTTTTTGCTTTTTTTATCATTGCATAGTTACATCAGTAATATCAGCTCTCGGAATTAGGGTCGGCAACTGCCGACCTTAAAGTCTTTTAGGTCAACCTTGTTTCTATGTTTTGTGGTAATCCCTTTGTGTCAATTATTTTTGTCGACCTGATGGCGACCTCTAACAGTTTAAGGTTGGCAATTTATTGCAGACCTCATTTTTCCTCATTCTGAGGGTTGCATAATTCTAAATAAAACAATATTTTACTATAAATTCTTTAGATGATTTTATTTTAAAAAAGCTTTTTTACATATATTATTTACATACTTATATATATTAGTAAGTGACCGGGGCCCCGGTCCTGGCTAAGAAGGTCCTGGCTTTTTGCAAACCCGGCCCTGGCCCTGGCAGTTTTTAGTACAGACTTTTTAAGAAAATCTTTTGAAAAAGATAGAACCTTGTGGTACCCTTAAAGTTACTCAAATGAAGAAAAGTATAGGCCTTCAAGAATAACCTTACTTCTGCAGTTTGAAAGAAATGATTTAATAAACTCAAAAACTTTATATAAAGAAACTAATAACAGAGTGAAAAAACTATTAACAGAGTGAGGACTAATCGTAGGATAGTTAGAGAGGCCAAAGTGTTTTCTAGAGTAAAATTTAATAGTTTAGCAAAAATTGAAGAGAGTTCTGGAGAATACCTTTTCAAGACTATGATGGAAATCTTGTCTGAAGCACAAACTGTAGAAGTGTTTAATTGAGAAATAACTTTAGCATTGGAAGCCAGAGTGATTTGGATATTTAACAATTGGTTGATCTGTTTAACTGGTATGACAGGAAGAATATGGTCATTAGATTCAAGAGTCCAGTTAGAGGAAAATTTTTTTCCAAATAACTTTGCACTATTCTAGAGAAAAGTAAAAAGATTAGACCCATGAATTAGAGATCAAATGTTAGACTTGATTTAGTTAATGACACTGTAGAAGAATTTCCAAAAGACTCTAGAACCTAACCTCTGACATAAGATACAAGGTTTAATTAACTGAGAATAACAGAGCTTAACATCAGACAGGATCTTTTTACATGGGCTTCTTGCAATAATAAAAGGACATTTGTTCTTAAGAGAGATGTTCTTGTAAAAAATATTTTAAAAAATGATTAATGTTTAATAAAGCAACTGCTCAAGATGGTGAAAAATGTGGAGTAGAATGAGGCTTGGCTTTAAATTGAAGAAAAGAAATAAAAGCTTCCAAACTTTTATTCCAGATGGAATAAAAGCTTCCAAGATTGCATTTATGCATACATAATATCAGGGGCTATTCTATACCATTTTTGATAGCGCTGACCCTATTTGGGCACTAATTTAAATGCGGCCCAAATTTGAAGTTGAGGTTTGCTTTTTTTTGTTTTTTTTTATGGCAAATATTGTTTTTTCCACGGAAATAATGCTTATATTCTGCAATATTTCTGCCAAATTTTCCCTGCACAAGGGAGTACCGCCACCTAAATTATTTTCCTAGAATACCCCCTGAATATGGCTATAAACATATATGTTTGCTATTTATTTAGATGCTGGCATAAATTTAGTATTTATATGGTGTAGTATTTGCTGAAAGAGAAGATAATCAGATAGGTGTGTGGTGTGAATCTAACAAGATAAGAAAGGGCATCATAATCTTAGACAGATTAGAAAAAAATGTTGTATCAAACATCTTCATGAGAAATTGGTAGTGGTAGAAATAAGAAAACTTGAAGAGCGTGCCTTACATATTTGTATGAATAAGCTCAGATGTGCCTTACATATTGTATGAATGTTTTAAAAAAAGAAAATGTTCTAGATTGTTATAAGAGAATTACAGGATAAAAAAAGAAGGCTGAAGCCTGATGATATGATGGTGATTATGATCATAATAATGATGATCATGATCATGACAATGGTAATAATGAATATGATGTTCGTGTTGATTATAATGATGTTTATATATACAAAGTATAACATGAATTTTGAATATAATTTAAGATGTATAAATGTCTATGTAGTCCCAATCACAAACCCAGTCCTGGCTATATTTTATCAAATCCGGCCCCAGCCCCAGTCAAATTTCAACCCCGGTCACTTACTAATATATACTTTTTTATTTGTGCGAGAATAAATTAGGCACCTTTTAGATTTAAATTCCAAGCAAGCTCGCATGCGTTAACTTGCTCGCGAAAAATGTATTTTTTATTCTTATTTTTTTCATTTAAAACAATACATACTACAAATAAAATAACTTTCTTAACAATTTTATTGATTTTAAACATATTTTTAATTAGAAAACGGAACACGTCTAACTTTAGATTTTGCAAAATTTAATCTTAAAGTATCAATATCCACAGATTCAGCAATTTTGTTTTCAATGGAAATTATTGATAAACCATTTAAACGTTCCTGGCCCATTGTTGATCTTAAATAGTTTTTTATTAAAATTAATTTGGAAAAACTACTTTTTCTTGTACTCACTGTTACCGGTAGTGTTAATAATATTCGTAGGGAAATACAAACATTAGGAAACAGTTCTTCAAGCTGACTATCATAGATTAGTTTAAGCACAGATTCCAGTGATTTTTTCCCATCTAATTTCTGTGATAACAAATTAAGTTCCAGAAACAAATCCTCTGAATACATATCTTTTGATTCACCATGAGTCAATACTTTTTCCAGTAATCTGCATTTATTAATTGTCTTCTTTTCCTATTTTTTAAATATCTTTGATATCATACAAAACTCAAACGGTTCTATTGCACTTGTAAAGCTTTCAAATCGTTCATTTATCGATTCTTTAGCTATTTTAAAGGGAAAATCAAAGAACTGCTTTTTGAATTTTTGGTTTGTTTGTATATCACCGTCTTTTTCAAAAAGTTCATCATCAAAAAATTTTTTCTTTTTCTTGCTCTTTCAAATGAAATAGAACCGAATTCGTCAGTCAAATTTGCTTCAGATAGAATTTTGGCTTTTGAAATATATAATTTGTAAGAATCTTCAGTTTGTTTAGTAACAAAAAAATCAATAGTTTTCTTTAATGCATTTGCAGCAGTCTTCACATCTACAGTTTGAGATTGTAATAGTTTGCTAGTACAATTAATTTCAGTTAATACATCATGCCTAACCACAACACCACATATGAATTCAAAACTGTCTAATTTTGATGCAAGTGATTCAGCAGTCAATCTAGTAATACAATCTTTTTCAATGTTAACAACTTCTTTCAATGCACAATAAATTTCCTTTAATCCCAATTTTAGAGCATGAACAGCATTCACATGACTTTCCCATCTGGTAGAACTTAATGACTTTACTGTTAATTTGCAACATTTTGATTCAAAAATTTGCCAACGCTTTGTAGTTGCAGAGAAAAAATTGTACATAGCTTGAATTTGTGAATAAAATTTTATAATTTCTAAACATCCTTGGACTGCATCCACAACAACCAAATTCAAGGAGTGACAGACACAGGGAGTATAAAAGGCTCGTAAAGTTATATCAGTTATACGCTTCTGTACACTAATTTTTTTTACCTTTCATATTGGATCCATTATCATATCCTTGTCCATGAATATCCATGACAAATTATTTGATTCCAATGAATTCAAAATTTCTTCAGTAAGTCCTAATCTAGTAGTATCTAATGCATTTATGAATTCTATAAAACTTTATTGAATTGTGACACTGATAACCTGGTTATCCAATTGTTTTGCAATGTTAACGTAACGTATAATAATAGACATTTGCTCTTTTTGACTATTATCTAGTGTACAATCTACAATAATGGAAAAATACTTAGCCTTTTTTATCATACTTTAAGTTTTATCTTTTGTTGCTTTGCTAATTAATTGAATTAATTCTTCCTGAAAATTTTTTCCCAAATAATGTGTTTGATTAGGATTCTTAACTGCTCTGTTTAAATGTTTTTCTATCACTGGATCAAGCTTTGAAAGTAGTTCTACGATTTTTAAGAGTTTCCATTACATTTTTATCGCAAAGCTCCTAATGGAGCTTTGCGATAAGAATGTACATGATTGCAATAAAAATAGTTAAATGATCGGTTTTGATCATCTTTTGGGTAAGCAGTAACAGAAAATTTTGTAGATCCTTTTGTAACTGTCTTGAATTAATATTGCAGCCACATTTTCTGGCCAACTCGCTAAATTGTCATAGTTATTTTCATTCACATCAACAGCCAAATTCATGTTATTGTTTGAAGGTTCGATTTCCAAATTCAATTCCACAATTGCATTAGTTTCACTACATCCTTCATTAATGTTTTCAATTCCAATTATGTTCATTTTTCCTTCATTTTGTTTTTCACTTGTACTTTCATTCTTGTTTTCATTTGGTTTCTTATATTCAATTTCATTCTCTACAGCTGTTTGAAAAAAGTTATGAAGAGTTTTCTGATTTTTGGAAAGCTTCTGCTTGTTTTTTTTTTTTCTCTTTTTAATTTATTTTGCCAACCAGACAATTTCTTTTTTTTGATCCATTTTATTTCAGGACAGTATAGATTTGTTGCTGTTTTGAATCACCTATCAAGAAAAAAAAATACGAAATAGTACATAAGGATTACTTTCGCATAATAAAGTGTAACTGACTTAGTACTTTTTGCTAAGGTTTTTTAATTATTTTTCATTTGGTTTAATGCAGGTTCTTTAATATTTTACGCCTTTATAATACCTTCTTATTTTTACAATAAAACAATCATTTTTTTTAATTTAATTTATTTGAACTATCAAAAATATGCAAAAAGCAACTCATGCAATGCATCATAATCTGAAACTACACTATCTGCATCAAAAAAGGCAGTTCTAATTGCATGCAGTTTTACTAGCTAGATCTACTATTACTAACAAAAAGTAATTATGCACAAAAAATAATCAAAACAAAAAATGTGTAAAAATAATTTTATAAATAATCGACTAACTAACTAAGGAGATTTGTATTTTTTTATAAAATCATTCAAGAAAATGTTTTTTAAATCAGGAAAATAAGGTGCAGATATGTCATTCACAAATGACAATAGAAATTTAAGGTGGGGACCTATTTCAGTAAAGCATCAATGACGGCCATCTTTTCCAGAAGTAAACATAAAGTATAACATTTTGTCTGATTGGTTAGCAGAAAACATTGAAAAAAAAAAACCGATTGGGATTGGACAAGGGACATTACTCAGTTTTTTTTGAAGACATCTTTTACACGTTGTGTGTTTACTGTGTGTGTATATATATATATATATATATATATATATATATATATATATATATATATATATATATATATATATATATATATATATATATATATATATATATAGTTACACTTTATTATGCGAAAGTAATCCTTATGTACTATTTTTTTTTTTTTTTGTTGATTGGTGATTCAAAATAGCAACAAATCAGGTTTGGACAGGAATGGCGTTCGCACGCTGTAACTGACCACGCTTGATATTGCTTCCTAAAAAATATTTATAAAATTAAAATAGAAGTAGATAAGGAATAATTGTAGAGATAGTCGGTGTGGAATAGACTTATCAAGACTTATGTATAACGAGTCCAGACAGCTAGTATTTATATAATATATATTCAGGCCTCAGCGGGAGTAAATGAGTGCGAGAGTGGCGAAAAGCTCTCCTAAAATGAACATGGCGAGCCATGGGAGCTGCTCCTCTAAACAGCTTCTTAGAAGAGCTTTTGATTTATTGCACAAGCTATCAGTTTATTCATTAAAAAAAGTTGATTATGAAATACAAAATTTTGGTTTTATACTTGTTACATGCCCAGGGCATAACAAATCATTTTTTTTAATGAATGTTGACGTTTTTATCTTTATATAATGATAAATGTCCAATTCAAGAAATATATGTGATATAAGGAAGTATATCAAATAATTTTTATTCTAGTTCACAAGTTGTTAGATATTCTAGTTTACAAGTTATTAAATATATTTGGAAAAAAAAATTGCTGAAGTAATGTGTGTTAAATAAACGCCAAAGTTTGCATATACATAAGTATGGAAATGTGTGATGTTCATTTTTTTATTTTTTTTTTAACAAAAGTTTGCCTGTTTGTAGATTTGTCGCAACATGTCAAGTATATGTTTGTTAAGTTAATATTGCAAGAATATATAAATAACAAGTGTCGTATATTGCAGCTTAAAAAAATTTTTTAGACGAGTGTTGTTAATACTGCTTATAAAAAAAGTTTTATATTTTCTTACTGTAATAGAATTCAGGCATTTTAAGAAATACTAAAAATTATTATTAAAGTGACTGCGTTTTTTATATTAATTTCAATGATAATTATACTTTTTGGAGACAAATTTATACTTTTGCGAAAGCCATTTTTAAGCCAAACATTAAGTTCACAGCTCTAACTAAATTTAAGCCAAACATTGATTAAGTTCACAGCTCTAATAAAGTATTTTTTTTTTGAATTTGAATTACTCAAAAATAATACGGAGCTTATTATTATTTTTATTTGATTTTTCTTTTTTGGTCTATAGCATGTTTTTTGGTCCATAGGTTGTGCATGTTTTTGCAAAAATATAGTTGAAATATAAAAAGTTTTATGACAATGTTTTCATCAATTTAAAGGAATAACTCTAATTATTTACTTTTTATTTATTATACATTTACTTTTTTATTATTTTACATTTTATTTTAAACGCATTTTATTTTTTTAATGCTTTAAACTGTATAAAATAGCAATAAAACAATATAGTGAAGTTGTTTTATATTTATATTAAAACAAGCTTTTTATATTGACAAAACACGCAGTATTGTTTTATTGTAGGTAATATAGTTTTTTACAATAATAATTTAATACACTTTTAATAAAAATGTTTTATCACCAGTATGAACTTGGTGCATATTTTTCAACCCTATACAGGCTCATAATAATTACAGATATGTGCAATCTGATTGGCTGATTTTGAAAGAGAGGCGTGTGTGCATTTGTTGAAAAATGGAATAAAAATTAAAACACCCTGGTTGTTGAAATAAATATTAAAGTAATTAAAAATTTGTGTTATCGTTACAGGGAATTCATTTTTGTTTAACACTCTTCAAAGTATTTTAAAAGTATTAAGATCTGCTTCAACTAAAGAATTTTCACCCTCAAATATCTCAAAATTTTAATAAAGTGATAAATCTTGATGATGGGATTTTATCTGCTGTTAGTTTAAAGAAATGAAAGAAAAGAATGTTTGTGTTAATGTTAATGTGAAAAGATCTGTAAATGTGTTTCTCTTAAATTTTATTGCCACTGTTCTATGAAGCCATACATAGTTTTTACGCAGTTGTAGCAGACTACTTGTGAAGTACTTTATGCAAATTCATAAACTGAATCAGCAATACGCTTATATTAGCTTGTTGCTGTATCTTTATACCAACATTTAAAATTTTAATTCATTTAAATTAGATTTTACATTAAAAAAAAAAACATGTCTTAAAATTAAAAAATAAAAACTTATCGGTATTATTTCAATATAAAACGTGACACATCTCTATTATTATATTATTATCCAAGAGATATCTACAGAAATTCAAAGAAAAACTGCGTAATGAAACTATTCATAAAATTTGGAAAAATTTAAAAAAATAAAACTTTATTTTTTTAAATTTTTTTAGAGTGACAGATTTTTGTTTTTGGTTCTTCAGAATATTTAATGTAAAATAATTTTATATGAAAACACAATAAATATAAAATTTTTCTTTTGTTGTTTTATTTAAATTTAATTACCATCAGTTGCTATTAGAGAGTGAACATTTTTACCAATTATAGAATACAATAACCAATATTTTGTTCAGATTAAAAGCTATATATCAACAAAAATGTGATTATATGTATTTACATTTGAAATTGTAATAAACAGCAAAATGAATTTGTATGCTTGCAATTTTTTTTTACCCTTAGTTCTCAATAAAGGCATACCTTTTGGTAATTAATTTACTATATTAAGCAAAATCTTTTGCTATCAGGTCATACACTTTTTCTTATAGTTTATTATGCTAAAATGTTTTGTAATGTATTTATTACAATACAGAGGACAATCCAAATCTTTTTGCTTTTAATTCGAAATTGTCACAAGTTACCTCGGCTAGCTATAACAACTAATAAGCAATATTCTTTAACTTAAAAAGTTTTTGTAATGTTTATAATTTTTATATAGGAGTTATTAGAAGAAAGTTCCGAAAACGTTAGGTAATCATTTTTTATAATTTTTTCTTAGCTAAACAATAGAATTAATTGGAACTTAATGTGAAAAAAATCATATCAAGTTGTTAATATTCTGTTGATATTACTATGTAAAATATAAAACTATTGGAAAATCTATCATATGAGAATCACAGTATAGTCGTGTTTCACCATCCATTTAATAGTTTGTTACAATTGTTTTGTTTTTTTATGCCTTAGTGTTATAAAAACTATTAGGAAAACAAGCTTATTCTATTAAATCTTATTTAAATTTTTATTATAAGATAATATCTATTTCACTGATAATCACGGATGTTTTGATTTGTGAGCTTTTGTAAAAGTATAAGTACTTTAATGTACAAAGTTTGATAGAAAAATATTTCTAACAATATTTTTTTATAACTTTTTGATTTTTTATGTATTTATTCAATTTCAATTTTGTTTTGATTTAACAAATGCACACATGCCTCTCTCTCAAAGTCAGCCAATTAGTTTGTTCATACTTCTGCCTAATTTGAGCCTGTACAGGTTTTCAAAATATGCAAAGGGGTATTGTTTTAAGTGGTTTAAATATTGCAAAATTTTATATTTTACTTTTACTTCTTTAATTATCAGGTTAAGTAAAAACAATTACTAAAAAAATATTGCAGCAGTAGTAAATGCATTTCTTGCACATTATAACAGCAACTTAAGCTGTAAATTAACAACTTAAACTATAACAGTAACTTTTAAACCTCGTCAAACAAGAATATTATAAAATATTATTCAAATACGTGAGTTATTATGCTTTAAAAATAGCAATAACAAACTATTACAATTACAAAAAATTTTGTACTATGGCAACCCTTCTTACTGCAAAGCAGCAACTAGGGAGCATTTAAAATAATAAGTTTAAAAGATTTTAGCAATTAGATTTTTTTTATGGTAATTTAAGCCCTGATTTTCAAATTGTTATTTTGTTTTTCTTGTTGGTTTTACTTTTTTCTCCATACTTCCTTTTGTAGTTGTGGAATAAAAGTGAATCTTGTCTCTCCTTTTCCTTTCTGGCAATATCAATGTTATCTTTTATAAGTTGAATTTTTCAGGGCAAACATTTACAACGTTAAGATGAATTATTCTAAGGGCGTTTTTATCGACATTCATTCTTACTCTGGCCTGTCATAAAAACAAGAGTGGTGAATATTCTGTGAATATTGGATCTAAGCTTGGACACTTTGATTCATGAAACAAAAGAATTATGAACCTCCATGTTAGCTCTCATTTGGGTTATTGGATATTCTTGTGTTTATAAATATGAAGTTCATAGCTGTATAGTCATTAGGCAATTTCTCCTCTTTCTTCCTAATTTTTATCAGCTAAGTCTAGCACAATAAGATAATGGTCCAGAAATCATACCATTTGGTAGATTTAACTACTGATTCTGCTCCATTTAAACTGTACTCCCTACATCTCTTCATTTGCGAAAGACCTCTAATATCCTGAATAAATAAGTAAATGTACATATATGTATATGTATATATATATATATATATATATATATATATATATATATATATATATATATATATATATATATATATATATATATATATATATATATATTATATGTTTGGAGGGTAAGATAATTTTTGAAATAATGTTTTATTTGTGATTATAAGTAAATGGGTTATGTAAAAATTCTAGTTAGCCGATTAAATATTTCCTCATTCTTTAATTTTCCGCTGCACAGTTTGAAGCAGTTTATTAGCAATAAAATTATATTTCTCAACCAAATTGTCCTTGTCCAATGAATATCAATACACCTACTGCATCAAGTAGATTAGCATTACTTCTGCAAAGCTTTTCTATTCCAACTTTTATTGGTTTTAGCAAAATTGTTATTGCATTCATTAACACATATTTTTCTTCTGAAATATTGAGAATTTATTTTAAATCAATCATTGCTTTTAATATACATGTTTTTACTTTTAGAAATCTTTTCTAGCATTGCAACAAAACTATTCCACCTTGTTTTAACATCCAATATTAGCTTAAGTTCTTTATGAAACATACATTTTATGACATTTGCAAGATTTCACTTTTAAGAGCTGTTTTACAGAACATTTAAACAACTTTTTGAACCTTCTGAATCATTAAGGAAATATTTAGACTAGTTTGTAAATCATCAGTAAATGTTATGCTTATTTAGCTGAATGTCTCATCATTATGTCCCAAATGTAATTATATTATAATCATCACAATCACTAAAATTGTCCTCAGAAGCTTGCTACTGTGAATCACCTTCAAAACTTTTTGCCCTCGAAGAGTTTTTTGTAAAGAGCTTTTTGTAAAGAGCATTATATATTGCTAAATGAAGCATCACATACTGCTAAATGATAAATCAAAAAGCTTTTTGTACAGAGCTACATACTGCTAAATGAAGTCCATGGGCATAACACAGCTTATGTTCAATACCACTTAGTCATCCCCATTTTTTTATTACGGATGCTCTGTCAGTGACACTTGCTATGATCATTAATAATTTGAAATCGGACAGTTTTTTTTCTACTTTATCCACAATTTTATCTGCAGGAAGTGCAATTTTATCTGCGGAAGTGATCCAGTTATTGGAGTCATCCCCAGGTTGCAAAACTTTGTTGATAAGTGTAAATATATATTTAAATAAAGTTGATTTTTTAGACATTCTTCTAACGATAAAGAAAATCGTGACTTGCTAATACAAACCATAAAATGTAAGCTGTCAGTAAAGACAAAAAATACAGTATATCTTGGTCATGGCCAAGAATAGGCGGACCTAGAATCCTAATCATTCTGATAGTTTAGTACTTAATTATCTAGAGCTAAAAACATTTTTAAGTAATTTAAATAAAATTTTCAAAATTAAAAGTGCTTGCCGGTGTTTAATACAAGGGCAGGGGAGGGGGGATAAAAGAATGAGGTGGGTGAAATTTTTGTCCAGATCTAATAATTAAGGGGAGGGGGAGGCAACAGGGTCAACACTCTTGCTGTAAACTAAGCCAAGCCACAACAATTTGAAACCATGCAAACAACATAATAACCACTTACAAACTATAAACACATAACATTATAACACATCACAAACATAGAAACACTTCATATATAAAAGGTATTTACACCCTTACAAAATATAAACCCATATAACCTTCACTCATATGAATACATAATAAATAACACATAAATATATTAAATTTATAAACTAAGAAAAATATATTAATTAGAAACATTTACGAATACAACCTTATTATTGTAATATTTGTTTAATGACAAACCTCGTAAATTTCTTTTGTTATTTCAAAAAAATCTAAATCATATTTTTTTTAAATCATATTCATAAAATTGGATGGATTTTTGGGTAATACCATGCTTTTTTCTGACAATGATTTTCTAATGAATTCTCTTTTTGCTTTGCCATTTATAGAGAAGTTGTTTACCGTTGCTAGCTTTAACACAATTTCCTTGAAAACCTGCTGTTTAACAAATGTTGGGATTTTTTTTGTACATTTCCAATTTCCAATCCAGTATTAGAGTTATTTGAAATTATAAAAACCAAACAAAACGTACTGCTTTTGCTGGTTTTTATAATTCCCAACCCAAAATGTTATACATAAAAAACTATCCCCACCACTTAACTGATTTAATATATCTTTTACAAATATTCTTGGTCTGCGAAGCAACCTTCCATCAGCTGAATCTTACCTCTTGCAAAATTCACATGACTTGCTTGCTCTTTGTAAGACTAATCTAAATTCTACTGTTCCTTCTTCAGATCTCAGTGTTGATTGGTACTAACCTTTGATTCACAAAGACTCCAATAGTCATATGTTTGGCTTGGGGGTATACATACGCATCAATTCACCTATTTGTCGTAATATCAGGTTTAAATATTTGGACCATTTTTTTATTTGTTTCCACACCTCTTCACTCTATCATCTTTCACTTTGTTCTTTATTTTTTTCCTTCTTCCCAAGACTATACTCTATTAGGTGTAATTTCTAATCAAATTGACCATGGTCTTTATCTTTACCCCTCTGCAAATAATGTTGCCATCGGAAGCTTTAATGCTCATTGCAGTGAATGACATGACTCTAATGCCATTAAACCTGCTGGCACTAAAGCTCACAACTTCTGCATTTCTTTTACTCAGATAGTTATCTCTTACTCAGATAGTTATCTTTGTGATCCCTTTTCCAGACAACCCTAATCACTTACCTTCACTCCTTATTTTGTGTTTAATCTCTGACCCTAGCTTGTATTATTCAGTTTTTCTTTTTCTTCTTTAGGCGGTTTTCTCCATTATTGTCCTTGAGCTGATGTCTTTTCTCTCTCAGCTTATAAATGCACCTTCTACTAAACTCCTAGATACAGGCAGGAGCAGAAGCTTTTATTCCTACTCGTTGGTTCCAAGTCAAGTCTTGTTATACTCTATGGTTTTCATCTTCTGCTATATCTAATCATACTCATTTTTTTTTTTTTTTTTTTCCAAAAGAACAACTCTCCTGTGAACAAACGCCTATATGTTATTGTAAGAAATCAATCCAAAAAGGTGCTGTCTGATGCTAAGCTACATTATTCCGATTCACTAAATCTTGTATCTTGTCTTGGGAGTTAGGCTCTAGAGAAAAATTTTTAACAAAAGTAGGTCTAACATTCCATCTCTCATTCGTGTTTCACCTTCATTCATGGGGCTGATGTTATCACCTCTTCCAAGGATAAGGCTGAACTAGTTGCAAAAAGCTTTTCTTCTAATTCGACTCTTGAATCTTATACTCTTCTTTCCATTTAATACATGGGAGGAACCTTTATTAGTTTTTGTAAAAATTCCCTCTCCCCAATCCAAGCTTTTTAAGATCCCTCTCCCTCCCCCACCTATTAATTTTTATTTATTATCAACAAAAAAAATTAAAGCTTAAAACTAAAAAAAAGTGTATAATAGTCTTAAATATTTAAAAGTATATCAGTCATTTTTATCTTTATTTATTAGCTATTTTTATCAGCTACTGGTATAAAAAAAAACTTTCAGTGTAGTCAGGCTTTAAAAATTGTCTATCTATTATAAAATCTCATAAATATCGATTTGCCAAAAATGATCCTTTGGTTTATTCTTTGCCATATAAAACCTATATAAGCATATTAAATCCTATTAAAATTATATAATAAAACCGCTGTTAAAAAATCTGCATTTGGCAGCAAACTAGGCAAGTATTAAATTGTTTTAGGCATTTTTGTAAAAAAGTTTAATTTGGATTTTGAGATTTTAATTAGTCCGAAAATAAGTTGACATTTTTATTTCTTGTCATTTCAAAATTGTTAGTTAAAAATAAATTGAAAGAAGATATGATATAAATCCCCACCCCTTTCTTTTTTCTCCCTCACCAGATATTAATTTTCAAAAGATTTTTTTTTAATTAAAAATTAGTTACTGCAGAGGTATAAGATGATGATGATGATGATGATGATGATGATGATGATGATGATGATGATGATGATGATGATGATGATGATGATGATGATGATGATGATGATGATGATGATGATGATGATGATGATGATGATGATGATGATGATGATGATGATGATGATGATGATGATGATGATGATGATGATGATGATGATGATGATGATGATGATGATGATGATCAAATTAATGTTTTCTTGTATTTTTAGATAAGAAGATATCAGTTGCACTAAAAAAGAGTTATATTAAAACCTATGAGAAAGTGGATGAACTTCGACCACCACTAATAACATGTGCAAGTGTGAATTTATTAAATAAATTTATTGACTTGTGTATTGTTGATGCAGGAGATGTTCAAATAGATATTTTAAATGTTTATAAGGTTAAACAGAAAGAAATGAAACAAAGTAGTTATAAACCAATATCGTATAATGAAGTATTTACAGAAGAAAAATCTCTTCTATTAATATCAGGCATAGCTGGGGTTGGCAAGTCTTGGTTATTACGAAAATGTTTACTTGATTGGGCTAATAATCAGATTTGGAAAAATGTGGATTTTGTATTTTATTTTGAATGCAAAATACTCAATCAGTATGAAAATATTTCTAATGTTAAAGAATTGCTAAATAAATTTTACCTAGATTTTGTAAAAGATTTAGATATTAATAACCATAACATAATATTTATGATTGATGGTTTAGATGAGTTTAAGTACTTAGATGATTTAATAAATAATAGTTCTAATACTAAATATCCAATTGTTAGTGCTCTAGCAGAAATTCAAAAATATAAATCTGTGGTAGCTGGTAGAGTATATGCTATTGATAAGTATCAGAGTGTTTGTTGGGAGTGTAAGGTTCATAACAATAGGTTAACCATTCAAATAATGGGGTTTAACGAAAATGAAATACCTATTTATATTGAAAAAAATGTTACTGCGGATAAAAAAGAATTTGTAAAAACTTTTATTGAGGAAACTCCGATTGCAAAAGCAATGGCATCTATTCCGTTTTATTTGTCTTCAATGTGTAAAATTATTGCTACTTCAAAACAAGGAGAATTTTCAATCTCAACTATGACAGATTTATATGCAAGTATCTTTTTATACTTTTTAAGTAATCATATTACCAAAAATGGTATTCCAATTTATAAGATGATGGAAAATGATTCATACAAGCAATATATTTTAGATATTTGTAAAATTGCATTTGAATTGTTTGTTGAAAATAAAGTAATTTTTTCCAAAGAAGAAATTCAAAAACTTTTCCATGAGTTTGATAAAGTTAAAGATAAATTTTATGGTTTTATTGAAAAAATTGAAACACATCTAGGCTTATATTATCAGTTCGCACATCTAACAGTAATGGAGTTCTGTGTCTCAGTATATGCATATAATTATTTTAGTGGTAAAGATATATTGGCCAATAAAAAACTGACAACTTGTTTATCAATGATATTTGGATTAACTAATACAAGTCAAACTAAATTTTTGAAGTTTCTTGCTAATTTGAATAATTCAAACCAAGAAAAGATTCATATTTGTAGTAAGTACATTTAATTATTTATGTATTGTTATTTTTATAGAAGCCATATTAGGTAAACAAATCTTCAAAAAGATTTTATAAAACACTAAAGATTTGCAAGATTAATTTAATTTAATAATAAATTGTATATTGGATTTTAAGATCTTGATTTAATTATGTTTTCTTGTCTTTCTTTCTATAAATAGCTGTACATTTGATTCCTGGTTCTATCTTCTGGTGATGTATTAACTCTAAAAGTCTTATTTTGACTCTGATGGTGGCTCATTGTCATAATCATTGTTATTCTTGCCATCATTATCATCAGCATTACATTTCAACCAACTTCAACTACAGTAGAATCTCTCTAATTCAAATTTTATGGGGAAAAATAAAAGTTCGAATTACAGAGATTTTCGAATTATCAAAAGTTAATTTCTCTTAAACGCATTTCACGGTCACTTTGCATTTAATCGAATTATGGAGGTTTTTGAATTAAGGAGATTGGAATTAGAGAGATTGTACTGTATTAAGCCAGTAAAATGTTTTATAAATCTTTTTGTCTATCAAAAATACCAAAAAGTACTCTTGGGTTGAAAGACTGACTATTTTTGCTCAGACTCTGGAATATTAAATCTACAACAATAGAATGAACTTGAAAATCCACACTAGTAAATAAAGAACTTTTCCAGCCCTGAATGTATAGTTTTTAAGGTTAATTGATAGTCAGGGATTCTAGGACTCTTGAGTCAAAAAATAATAGATTTCAGGACTCCTAAAGTTTTTTCAGGAGCCCTGAAAACTATTTTACAATTTTAAATATTTGCTTTATCCATACAGTTGCCATAAAATTTCAGAATTAAACCTTTTGACTATTGTAGCTTCATTTTAAAATTAAAGAAGTTACTGTTTTTGTTGATTATTTGAAATTGCAAAAGTTTAATAAAATCTAATTATTTTTTAAATATTACTTTAAAAGTTTTTATGTGGATGCTAGTCTTGAGAAAAATGTAAGCAAAACTAAGGCTTATTTTTTATTAATTAGGAACTAACATTTGAAACAATATTTTGTATAGATTTTTACTAATTTTGAAAATAAAGTTATCAAATAGTTTATATTATTTCAAATTTTTTTAAAGGGATCCCAAAGTACCGAGACAAGTTGTGTTCATATCATAGATAAACATTTGAAAATAAGTTAAAAGTTAATTAAACTTTCCAAAACAAATTATTGAATGAGATATTAAGAAAAATATTTGTTCATATACCATTATACTTCCGGTTGAGAGCCTAATTTTAGGCTCTCAAATCTGCATAGTTTTTTTTTTTTTTTTAAAATCTGGTTTCAACCACAAATATTTTAGCTCAACTCAGAGTTTTTTAAACTCAGTTCAGTTTTACCCAATAAGGTTGGATTTTCCCCTTCATATTTAGTCTGCGGTGGTTATAAAAAATGTTCGCTGAAGCATGTTTTTGGTTTTTGTTCAACGTATTGTTACGTTTTTGAGTTGAAATAAACTAGCATAATAAAAGTAGTAATTAAGCAAAGCAAACTTTAAAATACACAAGATGAATACTTTTCTTAGAAAATAAGTAATCAATTTTTTTATATACAAAACTAAGTATAATATAATCCAACATAATTTTGAAAAATTTTAAAATCTTTATTTTTTTAATAAATTAAGGAAACCGTTTTAAAAATGATTTTATATATATTTTTAACTTATATTTATAATAATTTATATTTCTAATTCAAGAAATCAATTTTAAAATGATCTAATATATATTTTTCAGATATATATAAAATTGATATTAAAAACTTGAGTCATATATTTTCATTTAACCGTCAAAGGGGAAACTTACATTTTAAACTTGTTTTAAGTTTTTTTAAAGAAATTTTTTCTATTCACGTGAAATATAAGCGCATTAATCAGACCAGATTTAAAAAGTAAAAATAGTCAGAGCCGGAACTTTCTTTTGTGGCAAACAAAATAGCATTAAAAATTAAGAAGTTTTTTGTTAGTATCTCATTCAATAATTTGTTTTGGAAAGTTAAATTAACTTTTAACTTATCTTCTAATGTTTATCTATGTTATGAACACAACTTGTCTTGGCACTTGGGGATCCCTTTAAAGAATTTTTTTCAATGACAATTTAAATTAAAATAAAAACTTAATACTCTTAGTTATTGTTAAGCCTAAAGACTATTAGAATTTTATGGGTATTATTTTTAATAAATTATTGTAAATTTAGTTTTAATTACAGTTTTAGCATACCTATCCTGTTGTTGGATGCCCAAGTATAAATGGAAATGCCAGCAGTGTAGCATTTGTGGCTACAGTGTATTAATGCATATGATTAGTCATCACCTTATAATTCTTGATAGAAGTTAAAACAATACATATCTACAGTAAAAACTATTTATCTGTTGTTTTTGTTAGTTTATTGATTTAATAAAAAGCAAAAATACATTATAAAAGTAATAGCAAAAATCAGTATTACACAACAGAACAAAAATTAGGTAGTGTAATGTGAGTTTTTGAGCTAATGTTTTTCACTTAAAGACACTCCTACCTATCTTAAAATCTTTAAAATCTTTTTTTTTTAATGTTAAACAATAGGAATAGTTTTAAAAAATTCAAATAAATTCAAAATTAATTCTGTTCAGGCAATGAAAAAAAAAAAAATGTCTTTTAAAATTTTTCTGGGAAAGTAAAAAGTTAGGTACCCCTTTTCAATTGGCGCCCCAAGGCAGTTGCCTAGATTTGCTTTATGAAAAATGCGCTTATAAATACAAGTACAGATGAATTAATAATACAATTTTAATGCATTTATGAAAAGTAGAAATATCAGTTTTGTATTCTTAAATAGCTATAAAATTAGCAATTTATATGTATATATTTTTTTTTACACATCTTCACTTCCAACAAGACTGCAAACAACCATTATTAGAAATAGAAGTTACTGGAAAAAGAAAGATAAGTTTATAAACAAGATAACAATTAACAGACAACTTTAAATATTGCAAATTATATGAATCAGGAAAACAAGATGAAGGGAGCAAATTCCAAAGAACTGATGTTCAAGGAAAAAAACTAGATGAAGAGTTTTTGGAGCACTTAGGAACAGTCACAGTAAAAGGACAAGACTTAATTGAATGACTAGTAACTCAAGAATGAATTTTAGTTGATGCCACAAGAGACGCTAGCTCTTAAGAGCAGCGCTTATTATAGTATTTATAGAAATTAGAAAGAGATGCAAAATTAAGACAATGTGATAATGGTTGGAGGTTTCAAGAGCAGGTCCAACTATATTTACGATGCGTTTTTGCACCTTGTCTAAAAGAGAGAGGGCATCATTCCAAGATCTGCTCCAGATATGGCAACAGTATTCCATACAAGGACAGATTAGAGATTTATGGAGATAAAGAATAGAATCTGGAGTAAGAAAGTGGCAAACACAATAAAGAGATGCATCCTTAGCAGATGTTATTTTTTGAAATTGATTTGATATATGGTTTCGAAGAAAGATTTGGAAGTAAGAGTTAATCCTTGAAAACAAACAGTAGATGATTTATTGAGTACATTACCATTCATAAACATAGGAAGATCTAGATTATTCCAATAGCGATTAGCTAAAAATATAGAATTTCATTTGAGTAAAAGTTAACCAACCACTAATAGCCCCATGCTGCAGCCTCAACGCAATCAAAGAGTGTTGGCTTCTTATCAAGATAAGTATTAATGATTGTATCATCAGCAAACAATGCCAGCTTAGATATGAGAATTCCTAGAAGATTGTTAATATAAATTAACTTATTGTTAATATAAATTAACTTATTGAAGAATGGGTCAGAAAATATGAAAGAAAGTTTACATTAGAAGGCTGCAGGGTTGCCGAGAGGGAGGGGCAAAAGGGGCATATGTGCCCTGGGCACCCAGATTATAGGAGGGTCAAAAGACGAAAGACAAAAAAAAAAACCCTAATGATATTTTTTTTACGAAGTAAAAAAAATAATAAAGCAGACACTAGGTCTTATCCAAACAAAATATTTTATTCATAAATCTTATAAATGCTTTTATAATTATTTTGAAAAAAATTATTAACAATTTTAAATAGCAAAATTTAAAAAAAAAAAACTAAGTTAATTAACTTCATTTGCTAAGATATCATATCTCTCTAAGGAGTGTTAAAATCTCAACGCAAATCAAATGGCTACCCTCAAAAAGGAAAAAAAGTCAAGACCTATAACTACAAGCTGGTGTCTCACTTATACCGTGCAAGGTGAGGGAGAGAATCATCTTAGATTGGATAATGAGACACTGTGCACAATCTTATCACAGATCATAAAGATCGCTTGCAAACCTAATTAAATCCTGTAACATTTTAATGAAAGCAGTTTATCATGGACATCTAGTTGACATAATCTTAAATGACTTTGCCAAAGCATTCAACACAATGTTACACAACAATTTCTTTATAAAATTGATGCCTATGACATTTTAGGCCAACTTAAACTGTATTTTTAGTTGGCTAATGGACAAAAATAAGTAATAGTTGGAGAATAAACGTCTGAGTGAAAAAAGCTGACGAATGGTGTCCCTGAAGCATCAGTTTTTGCATCACTGCTATTTGTTTTCTTCATCAACGACTTACCAAGCTGCATTTATAAAAATGCCAAATTATACGCCAATGATAGCAAGATCATATGAGTTATCAATGTCAATGAATTTTCCTCTGATTATGAAAAACTGCAAGTGGACACTGACAGTGCTGTAAATTGTTTGCACAACTGTCTTGTAAATTTCAATGTCTAGAAGTGCAAAGTAATGCAAGTTGGTTGTCACAACAAATAATTAGCAATACCATGGTTGACACTAACGGTAACGGATGCAATCTAGTTTCAACATGCATTGAGCGTGACCTTGGAGTACTAAAACCTAGCAACCTCAAAGTACAAGTAGAAGCAGCTGCTCGGGTTGCCATCAAATGTTTGGTTATCTCAAGAAGTCATTTGGGTGTCAGAGCTCTCTAGCTATGGAAAAACTGTCTGGGCTGTACATTAGTCCGCGTCTAGAGTTTTGTATTTGTAAATTTCTCTACTCAAACTTGTTCAATAATGCGTAATATTGTTTATTAAACATTTTAGTTACGATCAAAAACTAAAAAATACTGGGCTTAACTATTCTCAAAGTACGTAATAACCTTATACTGCAATACAAAATTGCTTATCATTTACAATTAAAATTTAGGCTGTAAACACTGTTTCTTTAAGATTCTCATTCTTCTAGTTAAAAGATCGAGAACCGGTAAAAATTAAATCTTGTGAAATAGAAGACAGTTTTATGGAAGATAATTCGCATCTTAATCGTTTGAAGGAGCCTTAGTTTTTGACTTGTGAAAACACTTTAGGCCTTCTAAACCATATATTCTCAAAGGGTCTAAAGCCTATTGTCCAATCTATATGGGTTCTAATTCTAATTTAGCTTGTGAAAAAGCAAGAAAAGATTGTTTTTAATGATTTCATAGAATTTCTTTATTAATTTAGTGAATGTGTTGTCTAAGTGTTATTAATCCAGATTTTGATTAATAACACAATGCATTTCTTGAAAATATGGATGTTAACTAATAGTATTAGAAATAAAAAAACAGTTATTAACTTGTATAATTGTACATGCTTTTAATTTAAAACTATGCATGCCACGCCCCGGGCGTCACAAAAGCTTTGGGTGGCCATGGAAGGCTGTAAGGTAGCCTTAGTTGTTGATAATTACACCATCCATCTGAATATTAAATATCTTAAGTTGATTACAATCTTTTTTCTTACCCTAAATATACAACTGTTTGCGCATAGGCTGCAAACAGTTGTATATAGGAAAGAAAGAAGAGTGTTAATAATGTAAGATTTTCAATATTCATATGGAGTCATTCAATTTTATAACGAAGTTTTGAAACAATCATTACAAAATGATTTAACAAGTCTAAACAACTGTCTAAATATGCTTTATTCAAAAAATAATTCTCCTTTATTCTAATGTACTTCCTTTTTCCTCAGACTTTTACTGGTTGTGTGACCATTCAGCAAATTTATATGCTAAAATTTAAACGCTTATATTAATTTGATGTTTATTGTGTTATTATTTTAATTGCAATACCAATGTTTACCAATGTTTATTATTTATTAATTATCAATAATTATTAATTACCAATGTTTAACATTTTTAACTTGTTTAGTATAGTTTTATTTTAACAATTATTTACTTGTAAGTTTATACTAAAACTATAATTTAAATTTCCTTTTTTTAAGATCTTATACGCGATTCTTCAAGTAACAATAAAAATTTATTCATTGAATGTTTTTATGAAAGTCAATCCTTATTTACTGATGAAATAAAATCATTCATAGATAAACGATCGTGGATTATTCGTATTTACGATAAGAAACCCTTTTATGAAACTTCTTGCGAAAATTATTTTGTGAATCAGTTAATAAACTCAGGAAGAACACTGGAGGTATTGGAGTTTGATCATGAAAGTACTTTAAAAAATGAAGAAAAAGCTCTTATACTTAATTGTTTGATTAATGTTCGCATTGTTGTCTTTTATCGCCCAATTAAATTTGAAGGTTGGAAACCAAATAATAAAATTGAATCCTTGACGATACTCATTTCAACATATTTATTATCGAGGGATGATTTTGAAGAAAACTTGCGTCCGTGGTTTAATTTTTGTGATAGATTAAATCTTTCTCTTCACGATGACATCAACTTTATGAAAGATATATATAAATGGATTTGCGATTCGAATGTCAAATGGTTGACGGTCAAGTACCGTAACTACACTTTTGATAGCCTCGAAATTTTAAAGATCTTTTTATCATAATAAATATTTAACATCTTAATTATTTTGTAATTAAAATATAAACAACAGTTATAAGTTATAATAAAATTGTATTATTTTTTAACTAGTTTTACTATGGACGAGGTATGAGAGATAAATGTGCTACTCAATGTTGTTTTCGTGAGCCATGCTCATTACTTATGCATGCGCATTGTTACAAATTTGTTTTAAACAAAAGAAATTGTTATCTATTTGTACCGATATGTCGATCGATTAACGATAACTTGTCACAGTGGGCCTGAACATGCTCAAAAAAAAATTTTTGTACCCAATTTTTTCACATAGTAGGTCTGAAAGGTGTTACTTTTCTCAACTCAAATCTGTTAAAATTAAAATGTTTGAACGGGGGTTTTTGAAAAAAAAGGTATTTTCCTTTTTATGAATTTTTTTATAAAAAAAATAACAACAACAAAAAAAACAAATTTATATACCTTATATAAAAGTAAACATTCATTTCAAATACAAGGAATGCTTACTTTATATACTTTATACAACATATATATAGTATTTTATTGGTACTATACATTTCAGTAAGAATATTATTATGATATCATTAAAAATAGTTAATACACTTATTACTATAACTGTTCTATATATCATACTGTCTATACCAACATTTATATAAAGTTATGTAATCTAACAAACCAAGTAAACTTTCATCTAGTCTTATGTCATTATTTTTAAATTTATTTATTACTTTTTAATAGAAAACAAACAAAATAATATTTTAAAAAATGAAACCAAAGGAACACAATGATTTCATAAAACTAGTGTGTCTTCTGTGTCTTTCTAAAGAAAAGAAAGGAAGCCCACAATTTAGGCTTATCAAACCAAGAGAGTATTGTAAAATGAGTATAGATTATGAAAGTATCATAAAAAATCATTGCTGGAAAGAATATAATTTTGGAAATAATAATCTGCCTAAAAAATTATGTCCTTCATGCAGAAGAAAACTTATTGGACTAGAGGAAAAAGATCCCAGATACAAACCATTTAGTTTTCTACCAAAATACGAAAGTAAGTAATATAAAAGTTTAAAAAATTAATGTATTTAATCTCAGATAACTTACTGTAACCTAGTAAAACACAGTATAGTAGTTATAAAGATTTATCTTTAGGCTTGAACACAAGAGTTATGAGAGGCTATTAATAGTAAAGAAAATAAGACTCACTTAGTGCCAAGTTTCATGCAAGTTAATAAAGAACTAGAAATAAATTTGGAAAGAGACCACCAGAAAGTCAGGCCGATCTGTATGTTCTGCTTTAAAGAAACAGGAAAAGGTTTGCGTCATCCATGCAATAAAACACAGAGAAAGAAAAATTTGTCCAATTTATTACAGGCTGCTTCACCTAAAACTAAAGGTGTAATAATTTCATAATAATATTAATTATAATTTTATTATTTTTATTATATATATTAATTAAAAAGAAAACAATTTTTAATTTATTTTAATAGAAAACTAAAATATTGTCATATATTTTGTAAAATTTTTTTTAGAAAGAGTTGTATTCTCTACTCTAAAACATATGGCTGGTAAAAGTGACAATAAAATCAAGCTAAAAACTTATGGCCGGAATAAATGTCTGGTTTATTTTACCAATACTGAAATTAAGAAGCCACACTTTTATTTAGAAAAATTGAAAATGTTGCAAAATAAAATTCATGTTAGGCAAGAATTTAATATATAGTTTTTATTTTATGATTTATAAACCTATAAATTATATTTAAAGTTATAGCAAATCAAATAACTCAAAAATTATTTTTAGCGACAACAAAATGTTAGAGATTGCTAAGTTTCTTAGGTACGAGACCGGAGATAGAAATTCTGTTGCAAGCAACTACAGAGCTGCAAGAGTTACAGAAAACTCATTACTAGTTCCTTTATTCATTTCTGAACTTTTAAATGTTTTCACAAAAAATAAAGTTGGAAATTCACATGAGGTAGTCTAATGTTTTATGAATGGTTATACATTGATTATTAATTTTATTGATTTAATCAAACAATAATTTTATAGTTTATTGAACAAGAGGTTCCTGGGGTAATTTGAAATGATGTAGAGAAACTGATTCTATGGTAATGAACCACAGGAAACTACTACCAAATGAGATTGATATTAAAGTGGGAATAGATGGTGGACAAGGCTTTTTAAAGTGTACTGCCTCTATAACATACAAGCCTGATGAAAGAGATCAGGAAACTCCTCAAAAGAGAATAAAATATTCAGAAGGCTATGAAAAAAAAGAATTTAAAGATTCCAGTGTTTTTAAAACCCTTATTCTAGCAATTGTACCTCGCATGGATGAAAGTTATGTAAACTTAAGAATGCTTATTGAAAAGCTTAATATAGGATCTTTAGACTACTCATTGTCAGAAGATATTAAAGTTCAACTACAAATGGTTGGAAAGCAATGTGCATCTTCTAAACACCCGTGTCCATTCTGCGAAACTGAGATACCTTTGTTGCCTAAAGCTAAGGCAAACACAATCAGTTCTTTGCATCAATGGCACCAAAAATGGTTAGAAAATGGTTCTAAACTTAGTCAGGCCAAAAAATTTCAAAATAGCATTCATCCTCCTCTTGTTACAGGAGATCCTGAGAAAAAAAATGTTGAGATAATAAACATTCCTGGACTACATATTCTACTTGGTATTGTTGACAAAATTATTTCCAAAATTGAAAAAAATATGTTTAAGAACAAAGAAGATGGTTTTAACTTCATGTCAGCCTATCTTAAGTCCATTAATCTTGGCAAGGACAACACAGACTTGAAGGAAATGCTTCTAATATATTTTCAAAAAAAGTTGATATTTTAAATAGATTTTTTTGTACACATGGTCTTGGTATTCATGGGGCCAAATATATAAAGGCGCTAATATCTTTCAAAAAGGTTATAGAAGGATGTTTTGGGAAAACATTGTGTAAAACTTACAAAAATGACATCAAAAAATTCTCAGATGACTACAGAAACTTAGGAGCAAGTGTAACAGTTAAAGTTCATATTGTTGAGCAACATATTGAAGAGTTTATTGACCTTAAAGGAAGCACATTTGGTAAGTGTTTTTTTACATGAAATATCTATTAGATAATATTGAATATTTAGTTAAATATGGACTATATTTTTGCGAAAACTTTATTTTATATTAAAACAAATTTAAAAAATCTTCAAATTATATTATATAAAAAAATATTTAGGCCTTGGTTATTGGACGGAGCAGGCGTTGGAAGCAGTTCACCAGGATTTCAAGCAATTTTGGAACCAAAGAAAAATCGGGCAGTATCATCCAAATTATTCCAAAACATTAAAGAATGCTGTTGCAGCATACAATATTGCGCACTTTTAAATTATATATTAGAGTTATTTATGTAAATTATTTTTAATAAGTACTCAATAAGTCTATTTTGTGTTGTGGATATCGAAGCTTTTTAAATGAATAAACTTCATAAAAACATAAATAAGATGTATAGTTTTTTTTAAATAGTCGATAGCTCTGCAGACTTGATGTAATGTACAAAACATTGTTATATATCTGTAATATTATGCACAAATATTCACTAATGACATTTCATATTTTGAGATTTTTCATTTATTATCAATATATGAACAATACTGTTATAGAATTACTAGCTTTAATTATAAATTAATGTTTTTTATTATTGATATTTAAATTCTGTTATTATATCTAAACATTTATGAAATATTAAAGACAGCATAGATAGCAATTCATGTTATTTTTTGTGCTTTTTATTGAGAAATTCTTAAAAAAGGAAAATACTTTTTTTTTTTCAAAAACCCCCGTTCAAACATTTTAATTTTAACAGATTTGAGTTGAGAAAAGTAAAAGATTTCAAAAAGATTTCGCCTACTTAAAGTAAAAAAAACTTTCAAAAGTTACTATTAAAAAATGCAGCTTTTTGTAATTTTGAATTCGCTGTTCGTTTATAAAACATCCTTCTCAAGCTAATCTGACTCAATCTTTATAAAGTTCTGGTTATGTTAATACCTCATTAAAAAATTCAGCTGCATATATTCATGCATTACGTAGGTACGTACGTATCTGGCTTTTACGGCACCAATTTTTAAGAAAAAATCTGTAACCTACTTTTTCATAGCGTGCTTAGCCTAGGTGTCGTAAAAATGTGTTTTGTGACCTTATTTTTTAGAATCTTATATCAACTTAGACTTTATTTTAAAAGTAGAAGGTTTAAAGTTTGTTATATGGTTGTTCTTTTTTGCAGTTACTAACGTTTACAGTTACTAACGTACTAACGTTTTCAATAATTTTATTGGAATTAAAATCTTCGTTCCTGTTGTGGAGGTGTATTAACATTGAAGGCATGTTGATTTAATTTTTTAATATGTTCATTTAATTTTCCATATCTATTTTCTACGTACCTGCCAAATTTCAAATAAAAATAATTGCACTCTCATACTCTATTTTTGCACTCCCTGGAGGTACTCAATATTATATCTTTTATGGTGGCTCGGGGGGGTGTGTGTCACGGTTATGAGCATTTAGTATTATTGACTTTTCATTTTGAAAATTTGTTAAGTTTTCATATAAATTTCTTTAAAAAGTTGTGCAATAATAATTTGTTTAAAAAAATGGAGCTTTTTTTTTAGAGTTAATACCAATTTCCATATAATTTATAAAGTTACCTTATGGTAAATTAACTTAATAAATTAAGTGGAAATTGGTATAAGTCATTTAATATTTATATTTATACCTATAATACTTTGTGATTAGTAGCTGACATAAGTGAATTATCATAGCTATTTTGTTTAGAGAATTATGAGCCCCAAAAAGAGTAGACGTTTATTTTATGGTGAAGTCAAAAGATGTTTAGCTTGTAACTTTGCACTGCCTGCTCAATTAAACATTGAATGTAGGAAGGACATGTACTGTATATATTCACAACCAACAGCGAATTGTTTAAAAAAACTGAAGAACTAGTCAATAAGCTTTTTTTAACTTTTTTTAACTTCAAAATTTATAAAAATCAGATTGTACATCTTGTAAATACATCCAAGTTGTATGAACGCAATTTTTTGAGAAATTCAAATCTTTTCATTAATATCTGCAAAAAGGTTATTGCATGCCAAATAACAACATTGACTACAACACAAAACTTGCAGAACAACAAACCCAAGGGCAAGCTTAATTAACACTGTTTCGGGTTCTTCATCATCATTTTCTCAACACAACACTGTTTTATCTGTGTTAAATAGTGATCACCAATCATCTTCTTTTTCTGGTCCTGCTTTAATGACCACAACTCAGAAAAAAATTTTTTTTTGTCATTATTGTTTTTATATAGAAATAATTTCAGTGTATAATGATTGATTTAAATTACTTAGCCCTAACATTTCAGCATCCATGCAGGCAAAGGTCTAGTATTCTGAGTAGAAACAGTATGCAACGAGCTAGGTAATTGGCATAAGTCAAGTAGTAAACGAGCTTTTGCTTCCCATAGCACGTTGCAACCAAGTCAACCTTGGTTGTTGGATGTCGGTAACAAACCCGACTACCTGAAATAAGATCTGATATAAACAAATCATAAATGAAAGAATTATAAATCTTTTTATCATCTCAAAAAAAAAAATACAAAAAAAAAAAAACAAGATACTTACCATCTTAAATGAAATCTATTAATAAAACTAAATAAACTACATTATTATTTATTTAAAATAACATATACCTTATTAAAATCAATTAACACACTATTTCTTTATGATATGACCATATTACCACTTATGATGTCTGTAGATAGTTGATATTTGCTCATCTCATACTCTACAGCATCACCATCCTCAATCTCATTTGGTTTCCAATAAGAAACTATATATGTAGCACTGTTCCTCTTTTTAACACTAAGAAGTCTCCCATAGTATATATCCTAACCTGATATTACACCTAGCTCACGCATCATTTGCTCCACAGTTTGTATTTGCCTTATATCTTAACTCTTTTAAATCCTCTTTCTTTTTGCAAAATAATTATTTTTCTGGGGCTCAACTGATCGGCTCTCAACCTGGATAGTAGTAAAAACACATAATATGTGTGTAAAAATTTCGAATTATTTATATATAAATATATAAATATTATTTATCATTAGAAAGAACTTTATATTAGTATTACAATGGTGAAAATTTCATAAAAAACGAATAATTCTACAAAAAGTCATGCCTATTTAAGTTACAAATATTCATTATAAGGATTGCTAAAGAAAAGCAACTAACTAAGCAGAAAAAAAATTTTTTCATTATTGTTTTTATATATCACATCTATTCTATTTTAGGTAACAAACATTGAAGGATTCAATTTGTTTAATTGGCGTTTCTGCTTTAAGGTCACAATGTGTTATACATCAGGAGTTATTTTGATATGTTTTTAACCTAAGACTTAAACATCTTTTTCCATTATTTTTATTGGATTTTTCAGTAATTTTAAAAATCTAATAAATTTTATCATTGCAAGGTTTTTACTCATAGCATGAAAGCTGAAAGACTTATGCTAACATGAATGCTAATTTTTAACAAGTAAACATTAAAGCGGTAAAATTATACTTATAATTTAGATTATGCAGTAATAGCAGTTACATTTTTTTTTTCAGGACATATGATTGTGCTATGATAATATGTATTTATTCAGAGACTTTTTTTTTTCTTTTAGGTATCATTGCACTGAGTTAACTCTTTTGCCGAAGAATCAACTTTTTTTATCTTTGGATGTGTTTTAAAAATAGGCTATTTTAATAGCCACTAATATGTTAAAAACATTACTTAGCAAATAGAAATACAATTCATTTAGTTTTAATTTTTTATTTACGAAGTATATTTTAAAAGAAGTAACCTTTTCTTTTTTGACGGGGTGTGATTTTTAATCGATTCAAATTAAGGCGGTATACAAAGGATACACTAAAGCGCTTTTCCTAATACATGTCTATATATCTTTCTGAATACTAAAATTAAACATTACCGCTTATAGTATGGTAAAATAATTAAAAACTTTTTATTAAAGTTCTTTTATTATTGGCTCCGAATAGAAAAGTCGTGTGACTTCTGTAATAATTGCACGTTGATAGCTATTAAATTTTTTAATAGTCTTTATATTTAAGTTCACTTTTTAGTTATCGAAAGCTTTATACTTATACAATAATATAGCAAGTAGAATGCGCCTTTTAATATAAAAGCCAATATTTATAAAATAGTGTTTATAATAAATAGCACGTATATATGCGCTAAATTTGTAATTTATATAATAATTTATAAGTTTTTATTATAACATTTTTTATTCGTCAATAAAAATAATTTATTTATTTAAATAAACAATATTATTTATTTTTTGTTAAAGTTGTGTTGAACTAAAATTTAATCGAAGTAATGCGCAATTTAACAATAGAAGTTATTATTACAAAAGTACCGTTAGCCGAATTTCTTATGTTAGTTGCTTTTCTTTAGCAATCCTTATAATGAATATTTGTAACTTAAATAGGCATGACTTTTTGTAGAATTATTCGTTTTTTATGAAATTTTCACCATTGTAATACTAATATAAAGTTCTTTCTAATGATAAATAATATTTATATATTTATATATAAATAATTCGAAATTTTTACACACATATTATGTGTTTTTACACATATTATTTTACCTAAATTATGATAAATTTTTAGCTACTAACACGCAACCTTTTTTTTTTGCTCTAATATTCTCAATGTTTATAATTCGTATAAAATATGTATAAATGCGAATAATTTAAAAATTCTTATAAATACCAATAGCTAAGTAATGTTTAAAAAAATTTACTTTTTTGTTTTAAATGATTTCATACGTTCTTATTTTTATTGTGAACTTTTTGAAAAAAGGGATTTTTTTTCATGTATTTCATTTATCCGGCCTGAGGGGTAGAAACATATTTTATTTCATTTTTCAAAACTACAAATAGTATACGACATTCTTTAAAAAATTTAGTTAAAATTATTAAGTTTATAATTTTTTATTACAATTTTAAAGTAGAGTACTTTTGATTCATTTGGCGATTTTTAACAGCAATTTTTTGAGTATTATTGGAATCGCTCTATTTATTTCCATAGAAGCGAATTTTCTAATTTAATCAGTTATACAAAAAAATATAATATGAATAAGATTATGGTGCTAAGACAAAAATTATATTTCGTCTTTATAAAAAAAAAACATTTATCAAAATATTAATTTATTTAAATTTACTATGTTAGTTAATAAACATTAATCATAATAGTAGTCAGGCAAATCAACATAATTTTTTTTTAAGTCTTGTAATAATTCACCATAAAGAGCTCTTTCTTCTTCGACTATCGATCTCTTCTTCTTCGTCTGTCTCTTCTTCCTTATCCGTCTCTTCTTCTTTATCACTCTCTTCTTTTTAACCATGTTTTTCTTCTTCCACGTCACTTTGCCTGGTTAAATTCAGAGCCGTAAGAACAAAAATTATATTGGAGGGGCAGTACTACCCCGATATAGTTTTAAGGGCCTTTTTTTTAGTCATTTTTTCAGCCAACTTCTTCAAAATTATTTATTTGAAAAACTTTTGGGTGGGCAAATGCCCTTGCTGCCCACCCGGTTGCTACGGGCCTGGAATTAACTTTTTTGGTATAATTTTTTTTTTAGTGGTAAAAAGACATTTTTTCATGATTTTTATCTATTTTAAAGTCAAGAACTGTTGACGCATGTAATGATTTTTGAATCGCTTTTATTTCAATAGAAACAAATTTTATTTTAAGCCGTTATACACGTTTTGTTTCGCACACTTCCCTAAAAACCACTACAAACAAGATACAAATAATGATTTTCTATGACTTTGTCTTTAATAAACTGTGTTTTCATTAGCTTATTTAGTTTTTAGAAATGTCAGTAAAATTGACTCGCTTTGAAATATCAGAACATATAAAAAAAGGTATAAATTCGTCATGAAGTGTTATTTGAAATTGCTGAAAAATGCAGAACTTTAATAACAGAAAAACATAAGTTCTGTTATGATCTTAACTCTAAAAAAATCAAATTTTCAAAATACGTTTTTTTACTTTCACTAACCAATGCAAATTGAAAATGATCAAATACAAACGTTGCAAATCCCATTTCTTAAAATGCGAGTTCAATTGACTGAATGGTTTTTTAATTAACAAATCGATTACTGCAAGAAACAGTGCTATCCATCCTTCTTCATCTATTTGTAGCAGTATTTTCGGGTTCTCTCGATTAATCAAACAAAAAAACAAGAGGTTTTTTATTTTAAGAAATTAAAGCTTTTTTTATCAATAAATAGTACTTATAAATTAATGTCATTTATTTAAAAATGCTGTCATTAAATATAAATAGAAATACTTATAACTATATGTCATATATTTATAAATACTATTTTGAATAAATTTTTTTAATAAAGTCCAAAATACAAATGCTGGGTTGAGAAAGCGCATCGTACTAAAAGGCGAGCTTTGTCTAATTTATCAAAAACTGCTTATATTGAAAAGTTCTTGAAAGTAAGTAAGCAACAAAAAAACCTTATTTAGCATACGTCCATGAAGTCGAAGAAATAACAAACCAAATTAACAAGTTAAAGAAGAAGAGGGTGATAAAGAAATACGATAAGGAAGAAGAGGTAGACGAATAAGAAGAGGTCGATAAGGAAGAAGAGACCGACGAAGAAGAAGAGATCAATAGACGAAGAAGAAAGACCTTTTTATAATGAATTATTACAACACTTAAAAAAGTGATGTTGATTTGCATGACTACTATTATGATTAATGTTTATTAACTAACATAGTAATTTTAAATAAATAAATACTTTGATAAATGTCGTTTTTATGTAAAGACAAAAATACTATTTTTGTCTTTACACCATAATCTTATTCATATTATTTTTTGTTTGTTTACTGATTAAGTTAGAAAATTCGCTTCTATGGAAATAAATAAAGCGATTCCAATAATACTCAAAAAATTGCTGTTAAAATCGCCAAATGCATCAAAAGTACTCTACTTCAAAATTGTAATAAAAAATTAAAAACTTAATAATTTTAACTAAATTTTTTTAAAGTATGTCGTATAGTATTTGTAGTATAGTAAAATATAATTAAAAATGTTTCTACCCCTCGGGCCGAATAAATAAATTACATGAAAAAATCCCTTTTTTCAAAAAGTTCACGACAAAAATAAGAGCGTATGAAATCATTTAAAACAAAAAGTAAATTTTTTTAACCTAGCAACATGACTTAGCTAATGGTATTTATAAGAATTTTTAAATTATTCGCATTTATATTTATTTTATACGAATTATAAACATTGAGAATATTAGAGCAAAAAAAAAAGGTTGCGTGTTATTAGCTAAAAAGTTATCATAACGCATGAATATATGCAGCTGAATTTTTTAATGATGTATTACTATAACCAGAACTTAATAAAGATTGAGTCAGATTAGCTTGAGAAGGATGCCTTTTAAACAAACAGCGAATTCAAAATTACAAAAAGCTGCTTTTTTTACAATATCTTTTGAAAGTTTTTTTTCACTTAAAGTAGGCAAAATCTTTTTGACGTAGAAGTTAAGATATCTTAAACATACTGAAAAAATTTAATTTTACGAATAATTAAAAAACAATTTGAAATTATAACTTCGGTACTTTTTTAATGAAAATTTTTTACAAAAATGACGTGTTTTAAATCCGTTAAGTGGTCCTTTTAATAAACATAAATAACAAACCAATATACTTTTAGATAATATAAGCAGTATAAATCATTTACAAGAAATAAAAAATTAAATTTATGTTTTGAAAAATTTATACCAAAATTAAAAAATTATGGCCAATTTTTTGAGGTTTTGCACCACTGCACAGTGATTTAGAAACACTTGAAGTTTGGCCAAAATATAATTGTTTGAGTAGCGAAATTTAAACAATGTTATTAGCTAACTATATTCTACAGTTTCTTATATTTTTAAAGGCATAAAAAAATAAGTTCTGAAATAATAGATTTAATTGTTAATTTTTGTTTGAAAACGACCGAAAACAATTCTTTTTTATCGTTAAAATTTTATCATTATTAAAAAATTTTTTTTTTTTTTTTTTTTTTTTAGTTTACATTTGTTGTCGTAGTAAATAAATTACTTTAACAAACACAAACAAGGTTTCTGAAAGAAGATCGTACTGATCTTATCATCAGAACCTTTTACAAGCATGTGTATATAAACTAAATCAAAACATAATCAACAAAAAATAAAACGTAATTAGCAATAAAAGATATAAAGAAAATATAAAATTACAATTAAAAAAACCTGACTACATCATCCATTAAGATAATTAAATTTTTTAGTTTATTTTTGAAAATGCGAAAAGTAAAATGCATGGCGAAATTGGACAAAACAATTTTATTCCAAAGATACGGTGCACGATATGCAACACAAAACTGATTAAACTTGGTTCGGCAAAAGGGCTCATATATAAAATTATTGTTTCTAAGTGTATATTTATTTATTGGTTTCAAACAAAAGAGATCTTTAAAAACGGGTAAAGATATATCATTTTTCCACATATACATAAAGCACAAAACATTAAAAAAATAAATATTGAGAACTTTCATTTCAATAAAAAGTGGTTTGGAATGAGTATATCGATTTGCAAAGTTTATTAAACGGATCGCGTGTTTCTGACGGCGATAAAGGCATTTTAACTTATTTTTATCAGTGCTTCCCCTTCCAACATTAGCATAATTTAAATAACTATGAATTAAAGAGTAGTAAAGTTGAGTTAGACTTTTTTTTATATAAATATGTTCTGGTTTTATATAAAATTCCAATATTTTTAGAAATTTTTGTACTAATATAGCCGTTATGCGTTTTCCATGAGATGTTTTCATCAAGAAATTAAAATGTTTTCATCAATGAAAATTAAAAAAATTTTAATTTTCATTGTACACAAAGGTAGATAAAGTTATCTTAATTTATAAAAAAATATAAATATGTATTGATACATCTTACTAAAAATGCTTTTAAAAAATGCAATTTTTATGAATTTAAACTGATTTTTATAGTGCCAGAACTTTTTACCTTAGGCTTCCTTGGCGTAGCCAATTTTTTTTTAAAAGAGAGTTCGTATCGTTCTGTTAAAAACTAAAAAAGTTAGCTGCCCGAACTTTCCCCATTTTGAAATAATGTGGTTTTAAAAAGCTGATTTTATAAAAAAAATTAACGAGGTAAAAACTAATGCGACGTAAATTAACTCAGAAACGTCAGGAAGAACTCTCAAAGCATAAAATTTGAAGTTAATTTACGTCGTATACAAAGATAATAGATAAATTTATCTATTATCTTTGTAAGCAATGAAAATTAAAATGAAAAGTTTTGTATTTAGGGAAAAAATTAGGTTTTAATCATGATAAAATTTAAACGATAAAAAAGAATTGTTTTCGGTCATTTTCAAACAAAAATTAACAATTAAAATTATTTCAGTAGTTATTTTTTTATACCGTTAGAAATATAAGAAACTGTAGGAAATAGTTAGCTAATAAAATTGTTTAATTTTCGCTACTCAAAAAACTATATTTTGGCCAAATTTCAAGTGTTTCTAAATCACTGTGCACTGTGCGTAGGTTTGAAATGTTGTAATATTTTTTAACTCACCATCCAACTCCTACTGAGCATCCCTAGTCAAAAAGCCTTACAGGATATCCTTTAAAAAGGATATAGGACATTTATATAATAAATTGGAACAGGATTTTCTGTAAAATAACGCAATTAAATACAACCTATAGGAATTTCTTTAGGATGCGATTCGTATACAATCCTGTTCTAAAATCTTATAGAAGTTTTATCCTATAAGATACCGATATAAAAGTCTTATAGGCATGGATGTACAGAAATCCTACAAGATCCTGTTTCAAAATCTTATTGAAGTTTTATCCTATAAGACATCGTATATAAAAGTAAATAGGTATAGGCGTACAGGAATCCTATTCAATCCTGTTTGAAATTTTAATCTGATTGCCCTTTGCAATTGTTAAATGATATTTAATAGGAATATCCTCTATAGGAATATCATAATTTAAAAAAGGTGTATTTATAATATTGGTAAGTTTAGGGCATTATTTTTTAGTTCCTAATTTAATAATACCAAGGAATTAAATTCACAAAAAAAAACAATAAAACAACAACAGAATATTGATTAAGTCAGCAAGTCAGTTATTGTTATTAACTATATTAATTGTTACTATTACCAACATAATGTTCTCTATAAACAATAGTTTTCTTAAATATATCAATGCTTTGTTTTGCTAGTTTGGTTTCATCATATTGCACTTTGCAGTATTTGCTTTTATGAACATAACGTAACAAAGTGTAAATTTATTGAAGTTGAAGTAAGAAAAAAAAAAAAAAAAAAAAAACAATAATATATATATATATATATATATATATATATATATATATATATATATATATATATATATATATATATATGTATATATATATATATAGTATACTTTCACCATGTTTTAAAGGAAATAAATGATTATCACTATCTCTTAAATCCATGCTTGGATTCATATATTTTCCACATTATAATTATATATATATATATATATATATATATATATATATATATATATATATATATATATATATATATATATATATATATATATATAATGTGGAATGCTATAAATGCATATATATTATATAAGACTTACTAATACTATAAACACACCTTTTTTAAATCATAATATTCCTATAGAGGATATTCCTATTAAATATCATTTAACAACTGCAAAGAGCAATCAGATTAAAATTTCAAACAGGATTGAATAGGATTTCTGTACGTCTATACCTATAGGACTTTTATATACGGTGTCTTATAGGATAGAACTTCTGTAAGATTTTGGAACAGGATCTTATAGGGTTCCTGTACGCCCTTGCCTATAGGACTTTTTTTATCGGTATCTTATAGGATAAAACTTCTATAAGATTTTCGAACAGGATTGTATAGGAATCCTATCCTAAAGAAATTCCTATAGGTTGTATTTAATTGCATTATCCTATCAAAAATCCTGTTCCAATTTATTATAGGAATGTCCTATATCCCTTTTAAAGGATATCCTATAAGACTTTTTAAATAGAGGAGTAAGCTTCCTTCTGGGCTCACTTAGCAAAAAATTTTGAACCATTTTGTTTACTATGGAAAAAAAGTTGGTTTTGGGTATCTTTCGCGTTTACTTACTATGTTAATGATTCTAGCATCTAGACAGTTTTATTTACTTTTAGTACTCTTACAAAATTACTTATCCATTTATGTGGTCTTTCAACTTTTTCAACAATATCAACTTCTCTGAGATGCTTTAATTCTGCTCAAATATGTTAAGGTAACATTGCCCTTTGTTTTACATAGAAAAGCGCAGTGTGAAAACTGTTTAAAGTTTAGATTTTGACGACGTTCTCCTACATAAATAGAAGGAAGACATTTTTTACCTTACATTTTTTAATAATTTTTTAAGTATTAAATTGGATTATGGCATTTAATTATTCAATGTTTTTATCAATTATTTTTTATCAATTTATCCAATTTTTATCAATCAACACAAGAACTGGAGTCAATAATCGAAGAATCAAAGAATCGAAGATCAAAGAGTTCTTAAAGGAGAAACTTAAAATTAAAAATAACGTTGCAATGGCAATTAAAAAAGCACTCAGGACTGGGAAGAAGCATGAATCTGGAAAAAGAAGAAGAACTATCGTGGCAAAGTCAAAAGTAAAAAAACTTCGAGCTGAGGGTAAGTTTGCTAATGTTATATAAACCAAACTTGTAACGCGCGCCTCAATAGTATAACAAAGTTCTTTTAAATCTTATTTAGTACACAAAAAATGATTACAACCAAAGATATAAAATGGATGACTATGAATCACTTATTTTCAACTTTAGAAACAAATATATTGGATCTGATAAAAACACAGATCCAGGTATTAATTATTTTAATGACATATAAATACATTGTTTTTATCATTATGCTAGTGAGTTAAAAGAAATTCTTTCTAAAAATGGCGATGATAAAAATCAGAATTGTCCGCATAAATATAAGAAGCCTGAACAAAAATTTTGAAAATCGTCGACATTTTATAGAAGAAACTAAAAACCATTTTTTTTTTTTAATTTTTAAACGGAATTTGTTTAACGGAAACTTGGTGTTCACAAAATGAGCTTTATAATAACTCTAACTTCTATCTTCCTGGTTTTGAAACAATTTTATTTTTATGTAGAATATTGTTTTCTGCTACATTGTTTGTATACTGGTCATCTAAGATATATCGGAGATATTAGTGTTAGTCTTATATGTAATCCAAATTGTTTGGATTATTATAAATGTATATGTTAATAAAAGTTAGTGATATAAAAAGTATTGATCTACTGCATAATATACATATTACGTATATGTTTTTCTAATTATCGTCCAGAGACATAAACACCTAGTCAAATTATTAGATATAAATACCGGTATATAAAACAAAAAAATTATAATAACATATAGGCTATTTGTAGTGAGTTCTTTTTAACTGCAGTATGGAATAGGCGAAAGTCGTGAGGTAAAGCTTAAGCGGCGATGACGTTTGTCTGACGGGATAAACTAGTTATTAGAGATGATCCTCATCGAAACGCCAGTAATAATAGACGCGACTCTGAGGAGATGTTTATTACTTAATCACTACACAAATTATGTTTACACATTAGCATTAATGTTTTTTTTTCCATCCTGAGGCCTTTCATTGTTGTATACATACCTTTTATTTTTGTAATCTATTTTTTTTATTTTTTTATTTTTGTTTGGCAACATATTTTTTTATATCTTCGTTCATATTAGTATTTATATAACAATTTCTTTTTAATTATTATTATTATTGTTAGTACTGGTTAGGTGCATTGTCTTTATTATTTATATTTTAAATATTCCTCTATTAATCTTTATTTTTGTCTAGATAACTGTCAAAATATGCTTTGTTTGAAAAATAATTCTCCTTTATTCTAATGTACTTCATTTCTTTCCTCAGGCGTTCACTGCTCGTGTGTGACCATTCGGCGAATTTTATGTATGTCAGAATTATATATTACCAAAGTTTTTAAATAATAACTCTAACTTCAATCTTCCTTGTTTTGAAACAATTTTATTAGAAAGACAATTGAATAAACGCGGAGGAGGAATTCTGATTTACATAACATTGCGCATAACATTAGGAATGATTTGTGCGTTTCTGAAGGCGATAAAGAAATCGTTACAATTCAAATTTTAAACAATAAAAGCGAAAAGTTAAATAGCAAAAGCATCCTACTAATTTGTTATAGACCACCTGGTGGTGCGTCAGAAAATTTAAGCTAATACTTAAAGTACAATATTTTTCATAAAGGTAACAAAGAAAAGAAAAAATATTTTGTAGTTAGCGATTTAAATATGGATTGCTTAAGATTTGGTGAAAACAAAAAAATTTAAAAGTTTTATGAAGTATTTGTATCAGGAGCCATACCGCTTATCAACCGGCCTACTCGAATAACAGAAAACTCAACCTAATAGACAATATTTCAACAACAGATGTATATGACAATGGCATTATAAAATCAGATATATCAGACCATTTTCCCATTTTTCTAACAATCAAAGCAAACTTCAACTCCTAACACTAATAAAAGTAAAACTATAAGAAAACGTATTTTCAGCAAAACAAAATTAGAAACGTTTAAATATCAATTATTAAGGCTACAGTATTAAGGTTGAAAGAGTATCTGACTGGAAGATATTTGTTTAAAGCATATGAACCACGTCAAAGTTCCTTAATATTCATGAGTACGATTTTTTATGCAGAACGACTGAAGCCATATGATAGAGAAATACACCATCAATTAGCAAACTGCTTTTCTTTGCACATTTTTATTCCTGGATTACATATAAAATATAATGTATTATGGCAATGTGCCGTAGTGGATGAAGGTATTTTGGGGCCTATGGCTATTTTAAATAATGCCTTAAGTATTTATTTTATTTTCAGAGTTTCTTTTAAATATGTTTTCTTCTGTGAAGCCTCCAAAACTGTGGGGTTAAGGGCTAGACAGTGGCAATATAATTCCATAAGGAAATATACAAGAGTTTCTTAAAATTTAAAAAGTTTAAAAATATATATACTAAGCACAATCCGCATTTTTAAATCAATTACAGATTTAGATAATCATCTTAAAAATACTATTAAAAGAAAATTTTTACTTACCACTGTTAATTATACCATTAAAATTTAATGATTAAATTTTGGATGTTGGAATAAAACGTCGCATAGATACAATTCTAGATTTTCTAGCATAAGACACAATTCTATTGAGGTAAGAACCCGTAAAACACCAACTATCAAATACTTTTCAATGTTAGCTAAAAATACAAAACTATAGAGGCATACTATAGAGATTTGATCTTAAACAAATTCAAATAATAAAAACAAACCTTTTATAAACAAACCTTACAATCTTTTAGATTTTGTTTTTTTCATAAATAAATAAAAGTAACTTGCAGGTAACACATTATGAATAACTGAACCAACAAAAAAATGGTGTTTTAAACTTCTAAATTTTAGCACCAACCATCAACTGTAAAATTCAAATAAAATACGGCTGATTAATAAAAAAATATATATAATTATTTTTTATTAATCAGCCGTATTTTAAATATATATGTCTACATATACAAACATCACAGCAGCAATATTACAAAACTATACCAGCAGTTTGTAATTCACTGAGCCAATCATATATTTTTATAATATAATAAAAAGAGAAAACCAATTATTGTTTACTTCTTGCAAATTCATAAAACTGCAGAATAGGCAACAAATTATCTTCACTAAAGATAATTCCTCGCTTTATTGCATAATAGCATAAAGTAAATAAAGCAGCATAAACGGTTAATAGCTTTTTAAATGGGTACAAGTATATCCAATTTCGAGCTTTTGATGTATGCTTCTAAACAGAAATTTTGCTTAAGATGAAAGCAGGTTTTCTTTATATAAAAGAAATAAAAAAGCTACTTCATAAGACAACTTCTTTCAAATTATGAAACAAAATCGTTTTGCTCTAAAACAATTCGTATATTATTACAAATGTTTAACATCGTTAGTCAGACACTTAAAGAACTTTGCAATTCTATATGCAAAATCATTATTCAGTTTACCGGCTTGCTTATAAATTTTTTCCAAGTTGCATAATTAATTTCTAGACTTTTTATATCTAGATCCAGATTATTATACCAGATCCAGATTAGGCGGATTAACCACTTATTTCCATACTACTTTAGGCATAATATAACTTTTGTTAGTTAGAGTCATTTAAATCCATACCTAGTACCGAGATCAGATTAGGCAAAACTTATTTCGCATAATGCATGAAAAAGCCAATATGCCTATTATAATTTGTAACAATCCAGCGCTTGTCGTAGTTAAGTTAAGTAGCGTAATTCAGCATCTCCGTAACCGTGAAAAAATTGCTGGATGGAATTTTGAAATGTAAAGTAAATTATATCTTAATTGTAATATAATTTCTCCTTTGGCGGCCGCCTAAGATGCCGTACCCTAGATCCGCCCCTGAAAACTCTATTTGAAAAAATTCGTAAAAACATGGAAAAAAGTTATTACTCTAATCTAATTACTAAATATAAAAACGACTCAAAACAAATATGGAAAATATTGAAAGAAATAACGGGGAAACAGAAAACCTGTTCAAATTTCCTTTCAAAAATGATTAAAATAAACAATGTATGTGTATATGAACCAAATGAAATAGCAAAAGAATTTAATAAGTACTTTACTGATATCGGAAGTAGGCTGGCTGATAGGATTTCTTCTACAAATATTTCCTTTAATAATTTTTCGACAACTTCAAATAATTTACTTTCTCCCCTTGACTTATTCCTAGATTTATCAATTGAAGAGTTTGAAAGAGCCTTCAAATCTCTAAAAAGAAACAAAGCGATCGGTGCGGATGGAATAAACGGGAACATAATTATAGATGGCTATGAAAGTTTGAAAGATATTCTATTTGAAGTTTTCAAAACATCTTTAAAACAAGGGATTTTCCCTGACCTATTAAAAGTTGACGATTTATAAAGACGGTGAAAAATTAAACGTCAATAATTATCGCCCTATTTCTATCCTTCATACGTTTTCAAAAATATTATAAAAAATCATTTTCGAACAAACTACCTAATTTCAAATAATTTACAATATAAAAATCAATTTGGCTTTAAAAAAAATAGCTCAACTTCAGGAACCATTTTTCAGTTTACACGCGAAGTCTCAAATTCTTTTGCTAATTCACAATATACACTTGGTGTTTTTGTCAGTTTATTAAAGGCTTTTGATACAGTCAAATATGATATCTTACTTAAAAAACTTGAGTTCTACGGAATAACTGGTAAATTGATCAAATGGTATAAAAGCTACTTGTCAAATAGAAAGCCATTCGTCTACCGCGGAGAAGAATTGCTTCCTCTTGATGTTCAAAATAAAACATTAATTGAAATAAAATGTGGTTTTCCACAGGTTTTATCCTTGGTCCACCGCCATCAGAAACATGCAATGCGAATAATATATTATTAAATCGTTTTTCAAACACAAAACTTTTATTTAAAGATATGAATGTATTAAACGTTTATGAACTTAACTTGTATAATACCTTATGTTTTACATTTTGTTGTATGAACAACCCTTTATTAAATGTTTTTAAAAATCTATTTACCTTTAAAGTAAAGAATAAATATAGTTTGAGAAATAATAACTATTAAAAAGAACCCTTTTGTCGAACAAATATTAATCAATTTTGTATAGATTATGGAGCACCTTATCTCTGGAATAAAGCTGTCCAGCTTAATTTAGATTATAATATAAAGATCGACTTGCTCATGCCAAACCACTTTCGCCAATCATGCCAAACCACAAATGAAAATTCTTCATATTTATCAACTGAATATTTTTAATATACTTTGTTTTATGTATAAATGTAAAACTAACGAGTCTCCTGTTTCTTTTCATAACTTATATACCTTAAAAGAAACAAATAAATATAACTTAAGAAATGATAATCTAGTTCGGCAACCTTTTTTTCTAAATAATTTTGGAAAGTCATGTATCGCATTTCGCGGAGCTTTTCTTTGGAACAAAATAGTTTAAAAAAAATTTATATACTGTAATATACAATAATATTGGGCTCACTATTTATGTGTTTATGAAATAAGCACTATTTTATACAAACTTTGTATTTATATATAAAAATCAATTATAATTTTTTTACAAATTTATTTATATATTCTTACAAAATTTATGTTTTTCGCTAATTATTTCTTTGACATTTTTGTTTATTCTTTATTTAATGCTATTTTAATGCAATTAATATTCACGAGCGGTTCTCGATGATATGGCCTAAAGGTCTTCTGCGAGTCTCCGCGTTCTATTTATTATGTTTTTATTTTTATACTTCTATATTTTATTATATTTTTCATTGTATAACGATTTTTTAATTGTTACTGTATAACGATTTTTTTAATCTTAACTATCTTATTGTATAAATTTATTTAATATTTAAGAAAAGAACAAAAAATTCAGCTATCTCTTCTTCTGTTTTTAAAAATAAGTTAAAGAATATTATTTTTTCAACGGATAATGTTTTGAAATATTTTTGAGAGATATTATTTTAACCATTTATTAATTCAAATGTTTTGGATTAACATTTTGTTATAAACTGCATTATTTTATGTTATATTTATATTGTAATTTTTATGTGGTTCTGGCAACAAGATCGATATGATCTTCTTCCAGATTCCAAGTTTATATGTTTATATTACATGTAAATCACGACAAGTAAATAATGAAAACTAAAAAAAAAAAGTCATTTTTAATATAAAATCATTTTGAAAATCATTTTTAATATAACGTTTTTTCACGATTACATTTATGGTTTATATTCTTTAAAAGATTGTTTTAAACTGTTTTAAACTAATTGTAAGGACTAGCCTTTCCTCTAACTCATTTTCTGAGCTGTTTTCTTACCAACTATTTATCTATTTAACTTAAGAGGGTTGTTCTATACAGCAGTTATAAAAAATTTCTGCAAATGACTTGTTGACTTGTGTTTTGACATTTATAACATGTTTTGTCAAAAGCTTTGCACGCTTTTTGGAATTGAAAACATTTCAAGACATTTTTTTTATAAACATAATATCACCCCGGTCTTGACTTTAAGTCCGTTGTTTGGCCTTGTCTTCTGAAAAAAGTTTGTTTTTCTAAATGGTCCACCGAGTCGATCTCCTCTTTGCGCAAACTGCTTTGTTATTGGGCGTTTCTTTTGCTTGTTGTTTTGAAACTTCCACATTCCTATTTCAACAAATTTTTCGAGGTTTATATTCAAGAACTTTTTTGTTATAGGTTTATAAAACTACATATTGATATAAGTCTTTTACTGTCTCAATGACACCACCGAGAACTTTCATGACGCCCAGGGCATAACAGCTATAAGGCGCCCCTATTAGCATGCATAGTTTTAAATTAAAAGCATGTTTAATTATACAAGTTACTGACTGTTTTTGTATTTCTAAGACTGTTAGAGACACCTAAAAAGTACAATATTCAGTTTGTTTTTGTATCTGAGTGTAAAGTTCGCAGTACTTTTTCTTTATTTTGTTTCTTGTTTGTAAAAGAAAAGTAACGTTTACAGGGGCTTTGGGGGAAGGAGGGGGTGAGGAAGTTTGACCTAGACGTCAAGCTTAAAGAGGCGCCGAAGAGCCCGTTTTTTTTTGCTTTTATTTTTTTATTTTTTTTACAATAAATTGAACATGTTTTAATGATTGACAATGTGAAATCTTCTTAGTTTTTGTAATTGAGGTTGAAACTTTTTGTATTCGGAATAAAAATGTACATGAAATAAAAAATTATCAACTATTTTTTACGAAAAAGTTAGGATTTAGTTGTAGTTGAATTAGACGGAATCAGACGTATTCCGAAAGCCCATAAGCAGCTAGCCATGCTAGCTCGTACACAGTTGCACGAAAAATGATGCGCTGTGGTAATTATAATGGTAGCTGATTAAATTCGGCTTTGAAGCAGTTGACACTGATAGCACTGACAACTACGTTCGTTCTATGGGTGAGCAACGCGGTTGTTGAAGAAGTTGAAACAAACTAGACATTTGTTGACACAATAAAAGCGCTACTTTTTCAAGTAGTATTTGACTGTTGAAGCAAAAGGGAGAATCATAGCATTGCACTTTTTAGGAAAATAAGCTGACTTGCCTCTACCAGGACACGGCCAGTTATCAACTATTTTAGCTTTTGCAAAGAGTTTAAAGTAGAGAGAATGCCTACTTAAAACCCAATAGAAAAAAAATATTTTTTAGCTCAAATCTTTGGTAAAAATGATAAAATTTCAATTCGATGCGTTACCGAAACTCGCTGAAGTGAGGCTTTTGGCTTACGGTTAGAGTAAGTGTCGATGTTGATTAAATAAGTATTTGATAAAATAAGTTGATCGATAAATAATGAGTTTTATTTTGTTTTATAGTTGATAATTAAGGGTTAAATAACTTGGTTCTTAATTCAAGAAGGATTTTGAAAATATGTATATATATATATATATATATATATATATATATATATATATATATATATATATATATATATATATATATATATATATATATATATATATATATATATATATATATATATATATATATATACACACATATATATTTCAGATATTGGTAGCGCGCTTGCCTCAGAGGTATAAAACCATGATTGGTTCAAGTTTTTCGAGATCGGTTAGGAATGAGGTGCTCTAAGATAAGACCGTAAGTACTTCTTGGGGGTATCTAAAAAAATTAAGATATTATAATTTTTGTTTTTAATTGTTATTTTTGCGGTTGCCAAGTTAGAAAAATATATTTAATAAATAAGCTAATATTTTGTTTACAACGAAGTGTCTCTTGGGAATTGGTGTGCGGTCTATTGCGGATGTATTTTAATGTATTGAACAGAACAAATAGAAAATAAAAATATTTTAAACAGTATTTTCAACAATAAAAAATAAAACAATTGAAAAGTTTTTAAGCAAAAGAAAACAAATACGTTAGAAGCACTGTTTCTGACAATGACTGTTGCAAACACTTTAACGCCGAAACCGTAAGTAAAAAACAACTAGTTTATGTTCTTTCATCCTATTATTCTAAACTTGTGTTTTTCGAGTAAAACTTCCGATCTATAAAAGTGCAGAAATTTGATATTAAACACTTTGTTTATAATATAGATATAAATTACAAAACATTTCAAGTGTTTTTAAAAAATGGGTTGATAAAAATCTACAAGGGTTCAAAACCGTGCAAAGTACCGTAAAAAAGCTGCAGGAAAAAAAAAAAAAAAAAAAATGTTTATATATATATATATATATATATATATATATATATATATATATATATATATATATATATATATATATATATATATATATATATATATATATATATATATATATATATATATATATATATATATATATATATATACAGACTTCGGAGAATATGGAATTTATTCCATATTCGCTACTTCACAATCATAGCCGATGGTACCCCCAAATCTTTAATCTTTATTTTTTTGTTTTCTCCTCTATGAACGAGAAGCTAATTGCTGGCAAATCAAAAGAATAATTATTGTATGTTGAAGCTTTCGAGGAGAAGAAGAAAGGAGTCGATATAGCTAAACTTATCATTGATGTGTTTGCAAGGCGAGACAATATAGAGCTCATGAATCGATGAGATCAAACCGCTAGTTAAATCGCAAAGAAAAAAGTCGGCAGCACTTAACTGCTATTTTCAACGTTAGTCGTCATCTACAATCTGAATTCATTATCATCAATGATGAGCTAAGTTTGATTTGATAGCTGCTGGAAAATCTCAAACGGATTAGGGTCTCTTCGTTACAAATTTTTGAAGAGGCTGTAGCTGTAGCTGGACCGCTAAGATTCAAAACTGAACTGGCTACTAAAAGAAAGCATAAACTAAACGCTTTCACATTGACGCGTCAAACACTGACCATTTTCACAACAGCTAAACAAAAGAATTTGAACTGAACGTTTTTAATGTTGGTTTAGATGGTCTAATCCAGCAGATTGATTCAATAACCATCCTGCTTGTCTCAATTGATTGATCAATATCGATAGAAAGAAGATTTGGCTGAAAAGATGAGTGACGACTATGCTATCGATTCTTGGGCGACCAGAAAATCATTTAAAATTCATTTTCAAGCACCTTAATTACTTTTCTCAAAAACATTATTGATTGACTTTTCATTTATTGGTTTTAAAACTAATATTCTAATTAAAATGTCAGTTTTGATTAATAAAATGATTTTCAATCCAGAGAATTAATAGGAACGCAAAAATACAATGTGGTGTATTAGAAATTAGTAATTGCTGCGTTTACAAAACTTTAAACTAAGTAATTTCTTGGTTTGAAATAGGAGTGACGTTTTCCATTTTTGACACAGACACCATTGGCGTTCTCGAAGCCCCTGCATGTGCTTACGTGGTAATCTTTCTTTTTTTTAAATCTTGACCGAGTTTTTTACACATTGTTTTCCAAATAACATATACATATACATGTCGGCACAACGTTTGTTATAAAGGCGGCGAAAGGTAGCACTTTTACGCCTAACTGACATTAGTTTGCTCATCAGAATGTATATGCATGTAAAACAACGTATTAGAAATAAAAACGGTTATTAGCTTGCATAATTCTATTTGCTTTGAATTTAAATTTATATTAAAAATAGGCATAATAATAGGGGCGCCTAGTTGCTGCTATGCCCCGGGCGTCATTAAAGCTTTTGGCGGCCCTGACAAACATATCACGTGTTGGTTAAACAACTTATATCGTTTTGCTTATTTCTAAAAAATGCCAGTTGCGTTTCTGAGAAATTGTACATAATAATGTTTATTTTGATAAAAATAATATATTTACATCAAATTTTTTGAGACCTTACTTTTGTTAATAAGTACAATCGTCACACTTGAATGCGTTTATTTAAAAACTTGAATATAGATAGTTTTTTTAAATCTACTATATACTTTAAATGACAAATTTATATAGTGGTTGAGTTTCAAGTTCGATTATCCTTTCAGCTTGTTTCGTACATTTCATATGATTTTCATACCTTTTTCTGTAAAACTATATCTGTTAGTTTAAACAATATCATTAGGAAAACGCGTTAAAAAAAAAACTTTCTTTTATTTAGCATCAACGTAGGTTTGAGTGTGTAAGTACTTGTACCTAAGTATAATTTGGTATCTAGCTATCAGTGTACACCAAAAGTTTTGTACACAGCAAATGCTGTAATTCACCATATATTGCTTTATAAGAATTATTTATTATATTCTTAAAAAGCAATATATGGTGAATTACAATTATGCAAAAGGCACTGTATGCCATAAACACGCTGCACATTTTTGAATAATTTATATGCCGGATGGCTTGTCATACATAGTATAACTCGATGCGCTTGTGCGTATTAAAATAGGGAATTATAGTAAAAACAGGGACTTCTAGACTTTGGACTCGCATCCCAGAAAATAACTCAATAGTTCAAAATCCTGACTCAATCATATGAAATCCAAGCTAAAAGTCATTTGTAAAGTTCAAAACACACTAAGAAAACTAATAAAGCAGGTCAATTTACGGTGAAAGAGTACAAAGATTTTTATCCGAGTAATGTTATACCACCTCGTTTGTATGGAGTCATAAAAGCCCAGAAGTCTGAAAAAAACTACTGATGCGAGTTATCGAAACCACCATAAGAGCGGCTGCGCGAAAAATTTCAAAATTTTTAAGTGATATGACACAACACATTCTCAATAAGAACAATACACATACTAAAAAATACTCGCAACAATTTGTAAACTTAGTTAAATCATGGAATATTGACAAAGATAAGATTCAATTATCTTATGATGTCATTAATCTAATCCATCAGTTTCAGCAAGGAAGCAATAATTGTTTATAATGAGAAATTAAGAAATGATCCTAGTTTTGCATTAAAATTTATCTTTGATGAAATAGAAACACTTTTAGATATGTCTTCCGCATTGTTATTTTTTTTATATCAACACAACTTTATGAACCAGAAGATTCTAGACCTTTTGGTACTTATGGTAGCAGTTGCAGGGTTTTTTATAGTTTCATGAAATTATTGCAATTGCACAAGCGGTTCCCAACAATATTAATTTAAAAGATATTTCAATTCCCATTTTCGTTTTAACTCTACTGATTATGCAAAAAAGCATTTTAGAATTACTTAATAACCAACATAGAAATATTCAGTAACCATGGATGCCATAACTAACGCCCAAATCAAACCTAACTCGCGTCATGGTCCAAAACTTATTAATGAAGTTTTCAAAGGATTTATTCGTAGGCATTATGGCTATGTTCTGATAATAAAATTGAACAATGGTTATAAAAAAATAAGTCCTTAAAACATTATAAAAACCGCTAAAGAAAATTTAGATAATAAAAAACAAAATATTGAAACTTAACATTTATCCAACTCATTAAAAAAACATTATATCTTTATCGTGGATTCCACGAATAAGCCCAAATTAAGAAAAGTTTTCAAAAAAGCAGGTTACACGCCAGTCTTTAAATCACCAAAAAATATACAACATATACTTACCACAAAAAAATAAACCTCCTTTTCCTATAAATTCTTACCCAGGTGTGTAAAAACTTGAATGCTCCTGCAAAAAAAAAAACACATTCAAAGCTATCTTATTTGTGAGACATCTTTAAATTACTATTCAAATAAATATAACATCACACGTTTTTATTCAAATATTTTGAACTTGATTTATGCAACAGCTACCGCCGCCCCCCTAACATGCATGTTATTGTTTGAATTACACTTAAGTATGGAGGAAGGGTATATATTTATAAAATAGACATATATTTATATATAAATTATATATAATATAAACTTATTTAAAAAATGTTCATAAGATGTAAAATTAAAAATCTTTTGAATGCACTGATGTTGGCACTGAAAAGGTTATAGAAATACTTTTTTAAGATATTAAGCAATATTACTGTTTTCAAAGAAAACCTTGTTTAAGGGAATTAGACGTCTTTTGTGAAAAGTGAATGTTTCATTTTCACAATAACGATCAAAAACTCAAAATGGTAATTTTCAAGATTATTTATATAAAACAAACAATAAATTAAATAGCTGTACAAAATAAATAATTCTAATAAAAAACCTACAACCACACATTCCTAACATTCCTAAGAAAATATATATATATATAAATCTATATTAAAGAAAAGTTATCAAGAAATGCGAAAGAAAACTGTAAAAAATAATTTAATCTTTATAAATTTTTAATAATTCTCTTCGAAACGATCAACCATTTGGAATTCATCGACATCGATATTATCCACTTTGCTGTATCGTATACCGTTCAAGAAATATACGAGTAAACCTAAAATAAAGTAAAAACTGAAATGTTACTATAACAACGGTTGTTACTTCAAAAATGGAACTCCACAATAATCATTGGCTTATGAGAAAATGTTTGCAAAAACAACATACCTCGGCGTTTATGTAAATTAGGCAAAATCTAATTAAAAAAATGTATTAATCAAAAATAATTGTTCTTTAACATGGCGTACTTTTTAACAGGCCTATTTACCGAGCAGGTGACGTCATTAACTGAGGCAAACATTTTATATTTCCTAAATTCTATAGCCGAGTTGTTTGCTAAATTATTTAGTCAATTTTTAAATTTTTAATTAACTTAGTAATAAACATGGTTTGTAAATGCCTCGATATGCAACGGAAATGTTAATAAAAGTTCTAAAGAAAAAACTTTTCGTCTTCCTCGAACACCAGAAGAAAGAAAAAAGTGGTTGGCTGTTACAACATATATATATACATACCAGATAGAAGACACCGTTATTTGTAAAAGGCACTGGCCTGTTTAATATGTTTTGACAAAAGATTATGGCGAAGAAACATCTTGTGATCCTCCATCTGTGTTTAAGTGTGTAAAACCTAGTTTAATACCTAAACTATCTGGTTGTCCCAGGACAACTTCAAGATCTCATGCAGAAACTTGAAATGCTTAACCTGACGAGTTGTCTGCTTTTAATTTAAACGATGTTATAAAATCTGTACATGATCTGAAAACAAACTTAGAAAACTATAAATTTAAGGAATTAAAAATTAAAGGAATGTATTTTAATTAAAGGAATGTATTTGGACCTATCCGAATTAATTTTATTCCTTTTTTTTTTTCATTATAAAAAATAATCTGATTTGATCTGACTCATGTTCTAACGGTATTTTTTTTTTTTTTTTTGTTAATTAAGAACAGTATATGCTAAACTATGTTGTTTTGACACTCACAAAACTATTTTTCTAGATTAGTTTACAATTTAATAATATCGGGGATAGTGGGGTGAAATGGGACAAAAGCGGTTGGAATAAAATGGAACAAACTAGAAAAAAATAATTTTGAGTATTATTTTATTCTGTTTATTTTACCTTTTGAATAATATACCAATACACAAAATATATTTATATTTAAACAAAGTTAGGTATCATTCTAAAAGGTTGCTTGATATTTAAATTAAGTCAAAATTACGTTATTGTCTCAGAGGGCAACTTTTTTGCTTTTTCTTATTTTTATCTTTTTTTTTCTTTTACATCCTGATAAACTTTTAACTAGTTCGTTTCTTGTTGGTGTGTTAGTAAATACCAGAGACCTAATTGAATATTGTTTTACTGTTTCTTTCATTAATAACTTCAGATAGAATTGGTGGTTATGTGGGGATTTTTGCCAATCAGATAAGTTACTTAAATTGTAAAACTCAGTTGCAGTGCTGTCTTATCGGATTCATTAGTTAGACTGACAGAAAACGTTTTTTGGTCAAGTATTATTATATGAGTATTTGGATGTGCTTTAACCCTGAGTCACACGCTGAACTGTAAAATTTCTTTAATGGCCAAATTCTGATCTGTCAAATAGTTAGAGCTTTTGCTGTAGTAGAGTGGCAATATTAAAAGCAAAACCATACTTTCCTTGGCTTTATCTATAAATTCAATCGATATATAAATTTTGTAATTGTCCATTATTAAAACTAACGGATGATTCTTGCTAGGATGTTCATACTTCATTTGGAGTTTCCAATTTCCAATTTCCAATTTCTGTATTTTTCAATCCACTAGGAATAGCATGTTAACAGTAGATACTCTTGTTCCCAGGTTCAACAGCCGTAGTTTCCAGGTTCAACCCGTTAGGTTACCAGGTTTAACAGATATCACAGCGGTTTTTATTGTGTGAGCATCAGACTTTAAGCGATTTGTCACTCGTTTGTACTTTCTTGGCATCTAAAAATATTACACGTATTACTAACTCTATTATTAAAAAAATTATCCTTTTTTTAATTGCATTAACTGCAATCTAAATCTATATATAAAATCTAAATCTATCTCTAAAAAATTGATAATAAACAACTGATTGAAATAAACCCCTTTGTAGCAAGAATTAACTATCGCTTTTTATTAACAATCTGCAACTTAAAACAGAACATCTTAAAATCGTTTTATCATGTTAAAATGCTTTAATTTGTTAATACTGTTATATCCTTTTTTGTTTAATGACCAGGGGTCAAGTTTAATACCTCCATAATTTGTAAAGATACTTTACTACCAATGTTAAAACTGGATACAGTATCAAAACACTGAATTTTAGCTTTTTAAAACCAACAAATCGACTCTTAAGGACACGCTCCTAAATCATGGTATTGAAAGACTTGTTTCACTTTGACGTGGGGCTAATGGAGTTTTGAAACTTAAACTTTTCGAAATAATAGTATTTTTTTGTTTAATATGACAATATAATAAATATTAGTATCATAATATTCATTAATATAACAACATAAATAACTTTTATACTGTCATATTATCAACTTTTAAAATACTATTTACAAATTGTTATACTATTTACAATAGTTATAACAATTGAAAACATTTTAAAAAAATAGTGTATAAAATACCAGTGAAGAAAGAAAAAAAAAATGGAAGGAGGAAGTAGATGTTTTTAATTCTATCTTATTTCAAATATTTAAAAAGATAATAATATTATATTAAAATAAATAATAAATATATTTTAAGTTTTGTAATTCACTTGCAATATATTGCAAAACCTAAAATATATTTTTATTAAAACATTTTAATTTGTTTATGGCTTTGGTTGACAACAACAAAGTAAACAATATAAGTTAGGCACTTCAACATCTGAGAGCGTAATATTGATAATCGATAAAACACAGCTAAAGAAAAAAGATCTGACATTTTATGCCGACAAAATAAAGTTTAAGGTATTTGTTCTTCCATTGTTCAACTAATGACTTAAGATACAACATCTTTTTATTTGTTTATTGCAAAAAGTGGAACCACAGCTTAATAATAGTATCAAAAATATTTTTTTGAGATTTCATTTTTAGAGATAATTTGATTAAAAAATTATCGTCATTATATAACTTAAATAATTTTCAAAGTGTCAAGGGTTTTTTTGATTTAATAACAAAATCAATTATAGTATTCTATAACCCTAATAGTATGCATAATTTTGAATGGTAAGCGTTTATCACACAAAAAATATGAATTGTTTAATTTGTTTAGATGATGAAACAAATCATAGACTGAGTCAGTATTTCTGTTTTTAGTTATTGACTTGAGTATTTAGCTGAATTGTGCACTTTTTGTTACTTCTATTAAAGTGTTGCTATTTTTTTTAAATTTCGGTTTAAATAGTTATACGTAACAAAAAAAAAAAAGGCTTTTGAGTTATAATACTTGTTTACCTAAGTTATTATTCGTTTTTGTTATCTTTAGATTCATTTGAAAGAATCATAATTTTTACTAAGAAAAAAGTATTAGTAAGTCTAACTTAGCGATTCCGCACAGTGGGCGGAATTTCAAAAATCCTGGCCAAAAGTCAAAAAATGATTATAATTAATGGAAAATTTCTGTAAAGCATTTTTTTGAATCCCCAACTTTGAATTTGACATAAGTGTACCAAAATTCAATAATGGTAGATCCAAAATGGCGGTGTTTTAAAAACATTAATCATTAGAAATGCCTTTGGGCTTTCGTGTTTAACCAATTAGTTCTAATTCGACATTTAAGTTCAATAGACTAATGTATTATTTACATTACATATATAAACATTATATATAATACCGATATATAATGTGTTATGACTCTATTATTATGCCACAATGTTAAAAAAAATAAATTGAAAAATTCATTATTTATTCTACTTATTTATTTGTTTAAGGAAAACAAGGAAAACTTTTATTTGCATCATTTATCATAATTGTTTCATTTATATTACTTTAAAATAAATCACCACTGTCATCTGAATCATTTATTGTTGAAATATTGTTGATAAACTCAATCACAGACGAATGAGTTTCAGAGTTTTCGTTAATCTCCGGAGGTAATAACATTTGTAAAGCTTGAGAAAACAAAGATCTGCTAACTTTTGCATGAGATTTTAAAAGTGAAGATATTGCAGGATCTGACGAAACCAGAAGTCTTCATAAAACGTCATGCATTGTATTTTTTCTGAAATTTTTCCTGGAGAAATCTTCGCGATATTTTTTTAAGTCTTTGTTTCTCGATTCCTGTGCATCGTCAGATAGTTGTTCTATGGGTAGTATTACTGTTTTTGTTATTAAGGTTCCATGAATAAGTACTTTGTGTACTGTTGTAGGCATGTTGTACCAAGGATACTTTTCAACAAAAAGTAGTGCAGTTTTGGTAGAATAGTTATCGAGTTTGTCTGCGTCTATTGGAAAGCCACTAGATAATACCTGTAAAATTACATGAAATCGATTTATTAGTTCTAAATCCACTCCTAGAATATCAGCAGACACTTGTGAGTTTTTAAAAAATCTTCGAGCTGTATTTCCGTCATTTGTATTACCGCATCCTGGTTTCGGTCGATCAACTATTAACCCTAGCTGCAGCTTAAAAGCATTCTGGATTAACAATTTTTGTTGTAATATTATACTTTTTTCAATGTCAGAACATGCTTGCCATTTTTGTTATTCCAAGTTTATACCCAAGATGCAAAAAACATTCAAAAAAGCGAATCCATGCGTGCAACGTTGATAAACCGTATTCCAATTTTGATTCGTCAACTTTTATTTCTTTAACGAAATTGATATTATTGAATTGACTCGAAGTAGCAGAACACAAATAACACCGCATTGTTGATTTCGTCAATGTTATTGCATTGCAAACTTTTCCGTCAATCATTGTCATAACCAATTTATAATGTATTTTAATTTCTATTTCATGTTGAACAATGATGAGAGGAACCAGTGATTTAATTTTATCTTCAATATAGTCTTTTTCATTAATGCTTGTATGGACATTTTCGTGAAGAAATTGAAGTCTGAAAGGTCGGCAAAATCGAGTAGATGAGAGTGTCCTATTTTTCCATAGAATAATATCTTGACCTAAAACTGAATTTGTACACAAAAGTTGTAATGGTACAAGTGAAGTCAGAAAAACATTTGCATCTGAGTTTCTTCCATTGGCAAATCTCTGTTTATATTCGCTATGACCGGAACTGCCATCAAACCCCCACTTAAGAATTAAAATAAAATTTGATAAAATATTTACATTCAAGGAGTCAATTACATTTTGTTGAGTTTTTATAATTCTTAAACAAGTGTGATTTAATAAAGATTGCAGTTTTACTTCGGCGCTTATTTCAGTTACCGTTATATCTTCAGGGTAACACATTTTCTTGGCTTCTTTAAGTTTTTCGTAAGATGGTAAAAAAGAAGAGCTATTCACAATTGCAGCACTTCTTATAATGCAATATTGATGTTTAGAAAGCTTTACTTCCATTAGTATAGAAAAAGCTGTTTCAGCACATAGTTCAGATGTTTGTGAAATTTGGGACAATTTAAGGCTCGCTATATAGTTTGCGACTCGGTGTTGAATTGTGGAAGGTAAATCTTTAACTGTAACTCCGGCATTGCATGCTCCTGAAGCCCGAAGACTGATCTGAGAAGCAAATGCTAACTCGGATGAACTAAATGTCGAACGCATTTCCTCTGTTTTTCGCTGTTTCGTTCGTTCACTAGCTTCATCAAAATTCAAAGGTGGTCGACCCATTGCACTATGGCTTTTTCTCTCTTTATTTCGTGCTTGAACAATCTGAAATTATTTAAATATTTAGTAAATATAAAAAAGTTTAAAACTTTAATAGAGATAAGCATTAAATAACTTACACAAATATTTGTTGAGGCTTTTAACCAAGTGTCATGCGTCTTAAAAAATATTTTTTTTGTTAGGTTACTACTTTTTCATTTTATTTTTAATTTTGTCAATACATTCTTTAGTTTCTTTTTATCATCTGTTGAAAATTGGAAACAAATTTTTCTTCTTAGACACAACTGTGATTGCAAAATATTAAGCTGGTCATCTAGATCTGAAGATAACTCGTTTTTTAAAATTCAAAAATTTCAACTCGAGGAATTTGCAAATGATCTTTTTGTGAACCTTAGATATTAATTGAAAATATAATAATTGAAAAAATCATAAAAAAATTATAACTTTACTAAACTAATTAAAAATAAAGTAAAAAGTAATCGATAATATATTATATTATATAAATTCGATATATAAGAGAAAGGTAAAATATACTGTTAATCATATGATTGTATATAGATATAGTTATTATGTTTTTTGAGAAACTGATTTTGTAAAATTCAATAAAACTATACAAAAATCGTCGTTGCTGAGGTAAAAAATACGTCGTAATCGAGGGGGTTTGTCTCCCCCCCCCCCCCCTACACTCTAACTTTGTCAAAATCTCATTCATGTGTGCTACTAATTTTTTTGTAGTTTTATTGCACTTAACAAAATCAGTTTCTCAAGAAACATAATAACTATATCTATATACAATTTGACTGATTTTGTAAAGAAAACAAAAAACCGCCATTTTGTTTACTAAAAAACACGACTAGCACTACACAATATAAGTTAATGAAGTAATAGGCAAAAATAGGTGCCTTTTCTTGTAATCAATCTTTAGAATACACTTTTATGAACAACATCCAAATTATAACTAAGCGGAATCTCGCGGGATTACTACTTTTTCAATGCTTGAAAAATAGGTTAAAGAAAATAAATAAACTTTATTCTGTACTTTTTTGTTCGCACTTTTCGCATAAAATTTAGAGAAATAATATAAAACTTTTTAATAAAATATTATATAAATACCTTGAATAGTATCGTCCATAGTTAGTTTTTTAGTAACGATAAACAACTTTTTTGTAAACCATACTTATTTGACCACATTTTTTTTTTGTTTTTAAAATGCCTATTAAGTGCTTTTAATAACAGATGTTTAACTGCGTATACAATTTTTTCTTATACAATTAAATGCAACGGGGCTTTGTTTATGTAGTTTCAAAATAATAAAATCAAAATAGTGATTTTTTTTTTTTGACTTTTGGCCAGCTTTTTTGAAAATTAGCCCACTGTGCAGCGCAACAAAAAGTATTTGACGTTTGAAAAAAAAACACGTAGTTTTCATAAACTTTACTCTCTAAAACATTTTTTTATAATAAAGCTAAAACCTTGAGGTTTTTTGCGTCAATTAGTTTGACTCTTCTTTCCAACCATATATAGAAAGTTCTATGTTTAATATGGCTTCTTTTATATTTCATTCATGTCTTAAGACCACTATTGATAAAAAAAATCACGTTTTTTCACGTATTTTCACGTTTTTTCAAAAGTTCACGTTTTTTCAAAAGTAGTTTTTGAAGGTAAGATTTCCTAAGTACCAAAACATGTCAAATTTGTTCGAAAACTTCCATATAAATTAAAAAAAGGATAAGGAATTTAATGAAATGAGGAACCTTTTTAACATTTATACATAACTTCTTAGTTCTTGGCGTTTAAAAACTTTAAGGTCGGTTTGTGAATAAAGCAAGTACAGCCTTTCCTCTATTTAAATAAAGTATTTATTTATATGTTTTCTTGAAGGAATGGTACTTAGGAATTTTGTTCAGAAATTATGTATATTGTTTTTTTCCCTTTACGTATTGTTTGGTTAGATTTTTGCACTTGATTTTTGATGTTTTTTTATTTTATTTCGGTGCCGTTTCATTTCACAGCACAAAAAAATGCAATAACTTTGGATCCACTTAACTTTTAAAGTTGAAAGCCACCTAATTTTTTAATTTTTTTTTAGCTTTATACAACTATGTTAATCATGTATAAAAATCTCGACAAAAAAAAATCCTGTGGAATGGCAAAATAAAAAAAATTAATTTTGATTATTTTATTTATTAGGTTGAATTTATTTCAATTATATTACTTTTGTAATTTGTTTTGAGTGTAAGTGAGTGTAAAAACAAGTATTTCTCAGTATTCTTATTTTTAGTTACTTTTTATATAGCATTTTGTAAGTTAGAACTTTACTTTTATTGTCGGTCATAATTACTTTACTAGTTCAGATCGGACCCGTAAAAATACGGGTCTTTTTAAGTCTATTCCAAACCAAACTTTTCTATACTTTTTCCTCATATATCCTAGCTTTCCGGATCCATAAAATACAGGTCTTTACCAATTTACATATCTTTTCCACACCAATTATTTCTATACCTATTCCTTATTTACTTCATTATTTTTTAGTAAAATAATTTATTCTGAAAAAAATCTTTAAGAGCAAAAAGCTAAACATGCGCACCTTTTTCGCATACGTAGAGCTTATAAGAGAATTATAATTAGGTTTGTTTTTTTGCTTAAAGAATTTTATTGACAGCTCAGTGATTAAGTGCGCATCAGTGTTGTTTTTGGGGGGGGGGGGGGGTTAAGACCTCTTAGCGTAATAAATTTTGAAATTTTTTCAATCTTGCTTATGCATTTATAGCAAAAAAATGATAATATAGCAAAAAAGATTTCTAAAATTTATAATAAAGTTTTAAGCTTTCTCATTTTATAGATAAATTATACGCGATTTTCCATACAACGCCTGCAAACTCAACATATGCTACAGACGTTTACACTTACAGACGTTTGTATGTAACGCTATACAAATGGAACTAAGAAAATTTTAGACCACTAAAACATAGTTACAAAAAAAATTAGTTCATTCTTATGTTTATGATTAAAAACTAAAGAATAGATAAATCTACAAAGAATCTACAAACTAAAGAATAGATAAATCTACAAAGAAATCTACAAACTAAAGAATAAACTAAGATAAATCTACAAAGAATAAACTAAGATAAAACTACAAAGAAAAAAGAATAAACTAAGATAAATCTACAAAGAAATTTACAAACTAAAGAATAGATAAATCTACAAAGAGGTTATGAAGGGCAAATAAATTTTGACAGTTGTTTAACATACAATTAATATAAACTGTAAAAACTTTCATTTTTATCAATCATATATATCATGTAATAAGAGTTTTTTTTTCAAAATACAAATAATTAGAAAGTTGTATACTAATTTGACATAACCATGAAGAGTAAACTTAAAACTTCTTAAAAGTTTAAATGATTTTTCGGACGATGATGACTCAGATAGTGAAACGTAAACTTATAATATAAAGGTAATATATTTTTAAAATTGAAAAGCACAAAAATAAAATGAATATATTATGCAATAATTTCAATAATAACAATAATTTTAATAATAACACTGCGGTTTAAATAAAAAATTATATTATATCTTTGAATTAAAAAAATAAAAAGTAACTACTAAATAATTCGCGTTTTCTTGAAAAGAAAATTTTTAAAATTAGATTAGGTAAGTGGCGATTGTGTCGCAAAAGTTCGCAAACGCATTTATACGTGCAAGTTACGTGTGAGTTACGCTTATAAACGTATTTAATATGCGTGAATTGCGTATTAAATGCGTGCGTAAACGCGGTTATTCGCGTAAGTTGCGGTTACGTTTACGTAAGTAAACGCAATAAATTGCGTCAAATGCGTTTGAGTTTGCGGGTGAGTTTTTGTTTTGAAACACAAACGCAAAACGCAGTTTTTTTTTTGCCTTCCCATGTATGATTTTAAGTAAGAATTCTAAAACAACAAATTGAAGGTATAGCTATTCCTTTAATTCTATAATAACAAATTAAAGGTAAAGCTATACCTTTAATTTGTTATTATAGAATTGTTACTTAAAATCATACATAGGGAGTTGTTTCAAAAATTGTATTTTTTTACAAGACAGACAAAAAGTTAGAATGGAATTACTTATTAGTAGCCATAGGAAGCTCGCAGAAGAGAGGAAACCAGTTTTGTCATCGAGTAGATTTATACTAAATGTATACAACACAAAAACACGTCAACTCACTCTGTAATTTAACGGGTGATGCGGAAGTTATCGGACAAATCTAAATTTAATTATTTGAGCATAAAAATTTGTTTTCGTTTTTTTAAGCGTACGCATAAACGTTCTATAAAAGATAGATTTTATTATATGAAATGCAATGAAAATGAGATTAAATGCAGCTGAACGAGAATCTTTTCGAAAGCAACTCAAAATGTTTTTTTGTAAATAAACCTAATGTAAAATAAAAGAAATTGTAAATCACTTTGAAAAGGAAAGATTTGCTCGAAGTATAATACATGATAAGTTAAAAAGACTTGAAACTGTTCAATCCTTTGCTGATAGAAAACACCATGATAGTCCAACATCCTAGACTAGAGAAAAGAAAGCCGAATTAACGAGACTTGTCAACAATCAAAAAGGAAGCAGTCGGAGAAAAATAGGTTTTAAATTCGATGCAGATCAATCGACAATTGGTCTTCAGTTAAAAAAAATTGAATATTAAATATAGAAAACATGAAAATACATTAAAATACGCTGTAGAACAACAATTAAAAGCAAAGAAAAGAAGCAAGAAACTAGTTAACCAATTCTAGAAGCACAAACTCGCTTCTGGTTATCGATGACGAAAAATACTTTTGTTTTGCAGAGGACAATAAGCTTGGAAATTCTGGATACTGCACAAACAACAAAAAGACATATCCAAAAACTGTTCATTTAAAGGAAAAGAGAAATTTCCAAAAAAATAATAATGTAGATAGTGTTGCGTTAATTCGATAACCCTACAACCAGATTAGTTTCTTGCGCATGCCCGCAAATTTATAGTGTTTAAACTATTGCGGCTTGCGCAGTAATTTTTTTCTCTTTTTGCAGTTACGCTCTTTTCTTTGCACTCAGCTCTTCTATATTTGGATTATTGTAATTTGTATTGAGCATCCTAAAATATATGTATAATAATCAAATCGCACCTTTATTCTAAAGGTAATACTTGCCCCACGTAGTATTAAGTCTTTTTATGGAGCCCACGGACAGATCATGCTTGTTATGGAAAACATGATTAAGAAGTTATTGGAAAATTAAACAGCTAAGTGTTTTTTCTATATTTATTAAATTTATTGCGATTAATGATTATTTATTATTTAATTAAGGTTTCATTACTACATTTTATGTATTTTTTGATTTAGTATTACTAAAGAAATTCTTCGTAAAGAATTTTATTAATAAATGGCTCATATAAGAAATTTTGCGCATGGACAGGCTTATTCTGCAATTAATAAACTGTCGCTTATAATGACAATTATATTATAGCATTAGACATTCTAAAACAGCGATTTTCTAATATACAATTAACAATTTCTTTTTATATGAAAAAACTTTTAAAACTCGAACGCGTTTAGAGTATTAAAAATATCAGTTCGTTACGAAACCTTTTAGATAACATTGAAATTCAAATTCGCAGCCTAGAAAATATTGGCATTGATTCTTCAATGTATGGCTGTTTACTTATTCCAATTTTATTAGAAAAGCTTCTTGAAGAACTTCATTTTATAATAAGTCGTAAGCTTAACAAACATGGAACATGGGATATTAAAGATGTTTTTAATGTATTAAAATGTAAATTAAGAGCACGTGAACACGTTAATTCTTCTGACTTGATTACTTTACCGATTACTGCTAGTACGTTCCATTCCACTGAAAATTCTAATAAACATAAGAAAACAAATATTTACAAGCAAGATAATTCGTTCTTTATATGATATTAAATTTTGGAATTTAATACAAAGTGAAGGAAATCCCGCACATATTATATCTTGTGGTTGTAAGCTCAATACCTTTCAAAATAATGATCTTTGGTTTAAAGGCCCGAGTTTCTTATATAATAGGTGTTTTCTTAATCTGCGGAATAATTCGTTGTCACGGTCGACTCAGTAATGCGCCGTTACCTTAAATACTAAATTCCCGATATATTTACCGAAAAATTCTCTTATTACAAACTTAATAATTTTACATTTCCATTCATTTAGTAAAAATAGCGGTGTTAAGGAAACTTTAAATGAATTATGGTCAAAGCTTTGGTTGTCCAAAACTCGTAATCGAATTAAAAACATAATTAGAGACTCTTACATATGCAGAAAATGCGGTAGCAAACCTTTTCCATATCCTAATGCTCCGCCTTTACCTCTATCTAGACTTGACGATGATTATGCCTTTAAAAACGTAAGAGTAGATCTTTGTGGTCCAATTATGTTAAAGAATATAGATGAAAATTGTGTAATTTACAAAGCATTTGTGTTTGTCGCTACATGTTGTAGTACACGTTTACTTTATTTAGATTTGGTTCCCGATTGTACGGCGGAAGTTTGTATCTGTGTCCGTAAATTTATTGGTCGCTATGGCGCGTCTTCTCAAGTCATTGTGACAATGGTTCACATTTTACTGCGGAAGAAACTCAAAAGTTTGCAAGTATGCAACGAATTCGTTGGAGTTTCAATATTCCTGAAACTCCTTGGTGGGGAGGGATGTTCTAAAGATTGATTCGAATTACTAAATAAGCTCTCAAGAAGACCCTAGGCCCATTAAAACTTACATATGAAGAAATGCAAACAATACGAAATAGAATTAATAACTAATAATCGTCCCATCACGTTTACTTACGAAGTGCCAGGAGACGAACCGCTCAATCCAAATCATCTATTATACGGAATAAACGTTCATCTTGAATCCGTGGATTTAAATGATATATTAATCAAAAATGACTATAAAGCATGATTTGGGAAACGATAATCAATTGGCGATGTTGTGTTTGTTGACGACCCGAAAGCTCCTCGGTCAGTATGGAAAATAACAGTTGTTTAAAGTTTGAAACCATCGAGTGATGGTCAAGTACGAGCAGCGGAAGTTAGATTTATATTTAATGATAACCCGTCAATTTTTAAGAGAACGTTAAACAAGCTGTATCTGCTAAAAAATTATAAACATTTGAAAAAAATAATTGACATAACATTTATAAACGAGAGAAACATTGCATTGATATATTATTTAACAGTGCGCAATGTTGCGTTAGTTCGATAACGCTACAGCCAGATTAGCTTCTTGCGCATGTCCACGATTTTATAGTATCAATATTTAAACTAATTTGGCATGCGCTGAATTCTCTTCTCTTTTTGCAGTTACGTTCTTTTTTTTTGCACTCAGCTCTTGCATATTTGGATTTATGTAATTTGTATTGAGCATCCTAAAAAATATGTATAATAATCAAATCGCACCTTTATTCTAAAGGTAATACTTGCCCCACATAGTATTTAGTCTTTTTAGATAGCCATATCTGAACGCGGTGAGTTCGAGCCATAGTTTTGCACATCCAAGGCTGCAGCAATTAATTCATCAATCTATATTAATGAATGTTTATAAAAACGACTTCTTCCATTCATTCAAAAGTATCAAAGAGAATTTAACTATTTATTATGGCCAGATTTAGCAAGTTCTCATTATTCTAGAGATTCTCTAAATTGGACGGATCAATGTCTATTACGTTGATGAAGAATTTAATCCCCCAAATGTGCCTCAAACACAACGAATTGAAAACTTTCAATTGGTCGTGTTTATCTTCTGTGCCAAATGTTCCCGGATTAAATTCCTGAGCGATAACATTCGGGAACATTTGGCACAGAAGACCTATATAAAGAGTAATATATATTAACAGAAAAGTTGATGAATTTTCAATTTTTTGTTATAAGAGTTGAGCTCCGTAAAGTAGTATATTGTTTGATATTTTAACGTTCATATTAATGTTTATATTAAGCTATCCGGGCACAATTATTGTAAATATTAATAGTAAAACAACGGGTAACAGCTACATTACGTGGGAAAATTCTTATTTGATTAGACGCATAAGGACGATTATCCAATAACAAGTAAAAAAATATCCAATTTAAAAAAATTTTTCATTAGGTAAAAAATTGTAATTAATATATGTTACTACTGTTTAAAATTATTCTAGAATTTATTAGGGTTCGTAACTTATGGGCATCTTATGCATATTATGCGCATAATTTATGCAAAAGTTATGCGCATAAAATGCGCATAAAAACTTGACGGATAAATGGCAAAATAAATTTACTAAATATTGTCAAATTTAGAAATTTTTTCGGCAGAATTCATTACTGTAGCATTGTTAGTAATAATGCTTCTGAACTTTTGTGGGCCGAGAGCCTGGATTACTTTTATGATAGCTGCATCGTTTTGAATTATGCCCGATGTATCGAATGAAGTAAAAAAAAAAGTTTCGGATTTGGTGGCTTATTACAAAAGTTTACTTTATAATCGCAACCAATATTTGTCCAACCATCACCGACGAGCGTTAAATTTCCAGATGATTCGAGAATTTCTCCTACTTAGCGGAGCTTACTTTTTATCAAGAAGCGAACCTGACAGCGCACAGTGACTCAAAACAACAAAAAAATGGTAATAAACCCCTCACAACTTTTCTATAAATTAAATGCCCTTTTTTAAATAATTATAAATTGCAATAATTTTTTATTTCAAAAGTATAAATAATTTTTTAATAAAACTTTTATTTTGTATTTTATAGTAAAAAAAGTGAAAAAATTTGTTGTTATTTTCAAAGAAATCTGAAAAACGTGAGATTTTTATTTAACTAAAATAGAGTACTTTTAATTTAAATAAAAGTGTATATTTATTTTGAAGATAATCTTATGGCTCTATATATTTCAAATTTACTAAAAAGAAAAAAAAAAGTCTGATTTTTTTGTTTAAGTTTAAAGACTTTTTTTAAAAAAAAGGCAGCAAGTAATTGCATTTTTTTGATTTATATATCAGCTAAAAAAATGTTCCACCGAGTTCCAAAAATATACATATATTTTCTAGTTAATTAACATTTCTACTTTCAAAAATATAAAGGGATTACTGCGGTCTCATGCTGTATTGGAAGTTATTAAAGAAATACAAATGTTGTTAAACACTTAAAAACCTTGTTTTCCGCCATTTTTGAAAGTATTTTGTTATTACCAAAACAAATGAAAATGGCGGGAAACTTACAGTTTAATTTTTTACTGGTATTACTTGCTCTAATATACTTTTTAAATCATAAATATTATATATAGTTTTAAAAAACGTGCTTTTGTCATTATATACTATTTAAAAGTTTGTTAAGATATTTATTGACAATTTTAAAGAACGATTATTATTCGATAAGTACAACATGTTTGAAAAAGCTTAACTGAACAACTCTATTATTTCCTGTTATATAAAGTTAACTTAGTAATATAATGTTTTTACAGGAGGTAACAATGTGACAATTGTTAAAGCCATAACAAAATAAAATTTTAAACAGATAAATAAAAAAATATATAATGTAATTTAAAATGTTTCTGATATATTAGTTTTATTATATTGATGGTTCTTAAAAACAATAACAATGAAATGATTAGATCTTATCCCAATTATACGTGAATTAGGAGTGGATAAATTAAAATTATGGAAGGATTTATTACTGAATACTGAAGAAATTCGCTAGGAAAACTTAAATAAAGTAAAGGTTGCTTTAGTTATATTTATTTCAAAGGTGAAGAAAAAACTAAAACAATGTGGACGAAATTATGATACATTTATACAAAAAGAAAATCATTGGCTTCAAAGAAATCTTATGAACAATAAAAATAGCCATTTTGGTTCTAGAAGGCCCCATAAACAATGTAGTGTTCTTGGAGAGCAAAGCAAAAGGAAAAAAAAAAAGAACTAGCCACTGAACATCATGAAGCTCTATTTCTAGCTTCTGCAAAAAGTGAAAATATTGCTGGAGAAAAAAAAAGCCTCTTTTTTAAAAAACAGTATTTCTAATGTTTTAGAGATAGAAAAAGTTGAAGAAACTTTGTATAAAACCTTTCCTATTAATATGAGTGTAGTGGAAGCTCTTGCGTTAAAAATGAACACTGATCTCAGCGATCTCAACAATATCAAATGATCAAAAACTCTTGTACACAATGTACATATTTTTCCTACCTTGCACGATATTTTGAGGAAAAATTGAAATGCTATCCTGAAAATATACACTTCTCTAAAATTTCTGCAAAATGTATATTCTCAGTGTAAATACTCTTCAAAGCATGTTAGATCACACGGTGAGTAGAATAACTGAAATGATTGATATGCCTAATTGTGGTCAAGGTAACGAAATATTTGGAGTTTTATATGGAAAGATTAGTTTTGATGGAGCATCAAGCCAAACTATTTATAAACAGAAATACGAGACAAGCAACACAAGTATAGAACTTAAAAGTGAAGGAAATCTTTTTAGTACAGCTTTTGTGCCTCTATTGCTCAAAGCAAAAAATGGCGAAATTTGGAAAAATGGAAATCCTTCAAGTTGTCACTTTTGTAGACCTATATCTCTAATATAAAAAAGAGAGTCCAATTTTATCCAGAGAAGAAAAATTGGATCTAAAAAGTCAAATAAATACCTTAAAGACGTTTTGCAAAGTTTTTGATATTGTCGGAAGAAAGGTGACCTTTAATATCAGCTGTAGAGTTGATCTTACAATGTTTGATAATAAAGTAGTTAACGCACTTACTGAGACAAAATCCACTCAATCCTGCAATGTGTGCAATGCTAAACCCAACAAATGAACAATATTGATTTATTAAAAGCAAAAACTGAGAATGAGTCAGCTTTGGGGCTCGGAATTTCAGCTTTGCATTGCTGGATAAAATGCTTGGAAATTATTATTCATTTGAGTTATAAAATTGAAATTAAAAATTATTAGCCAAAAACAATTGAGGAAAAATTATCTGTAGACTTAAAAAAAAAGAGATTCAGGTACTCTTCAGAGAACGGTTAAGCCTATATGCTGACATGCCTAAAACTGGGTCTGGAAATACCAATGACGGCAATACTGCCAGAAGAGCATTTAAAAATAGTGCAGTTTTTTCTGAAATTGCTAAAGTCGATTGTGATATAATTGAAAGATTGCATAATATTCTCATAACAATATCTTATGGATATCCTATTAATATCAATGAATTAGATTTATAGTGCACTGAAACAGCTAAACGTATAGTGAGTTTGTACGACTGGTATGTTATGCCTCCTACTGTACATAAACTGCTACTGCATAGTTCTTCTATATCAGATAAATTACCTTTGCCAATTGGGGTATATTTGGAAGATGCATTGGAGAGTTTAAATAAACAGATGAGAAATTCTAGACTTAAGCACACGGCAAAAATATCAAGGTTAAACACAATGATGAATCAGATGCACTACCTTCTATTAAAATCAGATCCAAAAGTATCAAGCATATCTTTTAGAAAACATAAGATCTATCGAGGAAAACCGTTACCAGACAAAGTTATTAAATTAATTGTAATGTAAATAATAAAATAAATGAAACAAAATAGAGTTTTTTTTCTCTATGCATCAACAACCTTTAAAAACCATTTTTTTTTTAATATCAAGTAGAGCAATATATCAAAATAATGTGTTTGTCTTGAAGATTCTAAAATTAAAATTTTTTTTTTGTACGCGTATAGTCACCTTTAACGCGCACATACGCGCATTATACGCGTCGAAGCTGCGCGTAAAAAAAAAATTTATCAACAAATTTAAAATCTTTGACCCAAAAAATATTATTTTGATATATAACATTCTTTATTTACAACTTATGTCAAACTTTATTTAATTTTTGCCGTTTTTTGAACGTCCTGAGTGTGCAGCGTTTTCGCGCACGCACAGTGACACAGTTAACTTTTATCACACAGTTTGACGGCTGTTATAAAAGTCAACATAGTGATGTACTTAAAAAATATTTTTTTAGATACGTGTATAGTATCATGGCTTTTCTAAACTGGATATTATTTTTTTTATAACTCACAAACTGAATTTTACAGTTACAAATTAGAGAGGGGTCCTTTATAGATATTCAAAACAAGTAAAATTTGATAAAAAATATGTTCAACTTTATTTCTTCATAAATTTAAAATTAATTTTATTCTTTGCGCTTTTTTTAGTAAATTTTGAAATATATTTATAGTTTATTATTTTCTTGCAATAATAAAAAAATGTAAATAAAAAGTATCTTTTTTTTCTATTGTTTAAAATGTGTAAAAAATCTTTATTACAATTGTCAGAGTGGTAAAGATATAATGTAATACTTTTCGGAACACAAGCGAACACATTTATAAATATGTACAAAAAATGATTAACATGTTTACTATGAGTTAAAAAGAGTTTTAGCTGCTACCTCTTGCAACTTTGAGCACAGTCAAGCTCAAAAGCTGAAAACATTTTGTAGAACCCCTCACTTTGAGGGTGTTTTAATATTTGGTATTGATGTAACTTAAAAATTCCAAAAATTTTTGTTGATGAATTCAGTTAATTTTAATAAAATGAGGATGATAAAAATATGTTTATTCTTAAATTTGAAAACTGACAACCTGAAATAATTAGTTCTCAATGAATAAAGAGTCTTCCGTTTGATAAAGCAACGCAATATAACAAATTTGATGGTTCAATTAGTCAAAGATTATTAAACAAAAATTATCAGATAGCAGTTCTCATAATTTATTAAATGTAAGTTCTTTGACTAAATCTGTGTTGATTAATAAAGAAAGTAAACTTAAAAATGAAACGGCAAACTTGCTTTCATTCATCATTTTTTTCGTAGGGCGAAAAATATCTGCTACAAACCAAATCATGATCATGAATGATGAAACGGTACGCACTGCCTTATCCAATGCAACTGACTCTAGTCAGTCATGTTTTAGTGTATACAGCTCATCATAAATGAGTGAAATTGTTATTAAAAAAAGCATTCCACTCATACTCTCCAGTAAGGTTTTTCAAACTTGCATGCTTGGATAAGATGCTTTGAATGCTAATTGGATATTGCATATAAAATAAAAATTAAATCTTGGCAAGTAAGATATTTAAAGCCAAGAATTCAGTTATGGAGCAAGAGAGTTTAGTTCAGAAAAGGTTCTTGGATAAAGCCTCTTTAATTGATAGTAGATCAACTATGAGCAGAAGGTAGTGGGAACCCTAAGGAGAGCTTTTTTATATAAAGACGTATTTAGTGAAATACGGGAATTGATATAGTGCTAATTGAAAGATTGCGTGTTGTACTTTGTTGAATTTCCAGTGGTTTTAAACTAGATTTTAATATTTCGGTATCATTGTTTTAAAATGAACAGCTATTTTGTTAAATATTACTCCTGGTACTACCCCAGCTAGCACACATACATTGATAAAACGTTAGAACAATGTTGTGCGTTGCGTTGGCCCAACATCGACCGCCAACGTTTTTCATATCATTTTGGTTACAAATGCGACGCCGCCAACAACCAAAAAACAACGTTGGTTCAATGTTGTATTTTAAGTCGGCATTGCGTAATGTTTTACTTTGATTCAACGTTGTACTTTACGTTGGCACAACGTTGTATTTTACGTTGGCAAAGCGTTGTATTTTACGTTGGTAAAACGTTGTATTTTACGTTGGTAAAACGTTGTATTTTACGTTGGTAAAACGTTGTATTTTAAGTTGATTCAATGTTATATTTTACGTTTCCTCAACGTTATATTTACCTTTTATCGGAACCGAATTTATTTTTTTTCATGTTATGCATATACATTTAAACATAAAATATTATGTATTTATACGCGTGTATAATCGTATATATATGTTTAAATGCATTTATATATATGCATTTCCGCCATTTTGATGCTGAGTTAACAATTTTTACTACATATAATTATACTTATTATTATGCATCTGATTAAAGAAACATTATTTATGTTTGTTTTGCTTGTGGCTTGATATTTCATTACATAAAAAAGAGAAAAATATATAAGCAAATATATTTCCATGATGAACTGAAATATCTAAATTAAAAATAATTCTCATAAATTATACAAATGTATATTTGTATATCCGCCATTTCTCTATGCAAACGTAACGTTAATCCACTGTATAAAATCCAACGTTGTTCCAATGTATGTATATACATCAAATCAACGACGGGTGAATAACATTGGATCAACGTTGGGTTTAGATCGTAAAAAAAATCATCTTTTTGCGATGTTTTTACATACATTAATTCAGCGTTGGTTTATACACCCCAGCTAGCACACTTACGTTGGGCCAACGTATGTAAAACCATCGCAAACGTCGGCTGTTTTTTCAAATGCAAAACCAACGTTGATCCAACGTCATTTGTTTAATGATGAAATTAATACAGATGGAACTAAAAACAGCTGGCTCATTTACATTGGTTCAACGTATGTAAAAACATCGCAAAAAATTGATTGTTTTAACGATGTAAACCCAACGTTGATCCAATGTTATTAAACCGACGTTGATTTAATATTAAATCAACAATATATAATTATATAATTTTTATAATTCACCATCAGTAGGTTCATCAGGAAGATTCATTTAATATTAAATCAACGTCGGTTTAATAACATTGGATCAACGTTGGGTTTGCATCGTAAAAACAATCAATTTTTTGCGATGTTTTTACATACTTGAACCAATGTAAATGAGCCAGCTGTTTTTAGTTCCATCGGTATTAATTTCATCATTAAACAAATGACATTGGATCAACGTTGGTTTTGCATTGGAAAAAACAGCCGACGGTTACGATGGTTTTACATACGTTGGCCCAACGTAAGTGTGCTAGCTGGGATATGCCTCAAAGTCTGCATAAAATATTAATAGACCGATAGATTTAGTGGAAAAAATGAAATTTTCTATTGGTCTTATGTCAGAGGAAACTCATGAGGCTTGTAATGATGATTTTAAGGGTTATCGCCAAGACTATGCATGAAAAATAAGTCAATCAAAATGCAATGAAGATGTAATAAATTGATTATTGTGCACTTCTAATCCGTTTAAGAAATAAAGCAATTAAAAAGGAAAAAAAAATTTTAATTGAGTTTTAAAAGTTTTATGTTGTCCTGACATATAAATATCAATCAATCATATATATATATATATTCTGAAAATAAATTTTCACGGCTATTTACAAATAGTAATGAAATACTAATCTCAAGTAAATACCTTAAAAAATTAGTTCATTTATATACAATTAATCTTAGTAATAATAGTAATAATAGCATAATAAATAATAGTAATAACAATAATAACAATAATAATAACAACAGTAATAATAATAAAGTAATTATAATAATTTAAATAAATCGGTATTACTTTTCATACAGCAATCGTTTTTACTTACAAAGTTACAGTAACAAACAGTAATAAACTGACAAAACGTAACAACTAACAATGACATAAAAATGGCTATTGCTAAAAAAATTATAAAGATTTAGTAAATATATTAATATAATCATAGTTGTTATAATATAATAATCAAAATATATTGCAAATATTATGACAAAATAAATAAATACAATATAAACAGAAAAACACTGAGAAAATCAAAACAAAACACAAGTTACAACAAACATTACAAACAAAAAATTACCTTTAGCAAAAAAAAAAAAAAAAAAAAAAAACTTAATATTAAAAAAAATGATAATACACGGTAGAATAAAACATGTGATAAATGGCTAAAATGAAAATAAAAACAAATAATATATAACTGTATAAAAAAAATTTATATATCATTAAAAATAAATAATAATTAAAAATAAATAAATAAATGACTAACAAAAAATAATAAGTAAAACTATATACGCTAAAAAACTGAAGAAAAATAAATAAATAATCCTAAGAAATATATGAAAGAAAACTAAAGAAATATATGAAAGAAAACTAAAGAAATATATGAAAAAATAATAAAAATCTTGATTTGCCCATCGTGGTTCCGATGTTTAAATAGTTTTTTTTTCTTTCTTTGCCATTCTTTTTATATGTTTCATTCATTAACGTTTTTTTTTTTAAGTTCTATTTTCATTACTTTTTTACTTATTTTCTTACAGATATTTCTTTTTCTTTTTTTCTTTTAAAACGTTTATTTATCCTTTTTTTTTGTTGATTTTATTTTTGTTTGATTTATAAATGTTTTCTTTTCCCTTTTACTTTTTTCCTTTCCGATATAATAATAATAAGTTATGAGTTTTGTTTGTTTTGTTTTATTCGAAATGTTGTATAGTTTTCTTGTATTTAGGACTGTTAGGAAACAAGTAATAAATTTATGTGTAAAAAAATGATTGTTTGATTAAGGTGGTAGACTGCTAAAAAACATTGAAAAAAGTAGTTTTTCAAAAGTTGATTAGTTAAAAACTTTAACTATTGCTGTTTTTAAAAACATACATATTATTTTACAAAAAAACATAAAAAGGCCTAAAAAAACAGTTTAAACTTAGTAGGGTGATTTTGCTTCCCCTAGCAACGCTCATAACAACGTCAAAATAAGGCAATTTTAACTAAATTTTACAAAATCTAAGCACTCAAACCAATAGCTACTTCTTTGTTTTTTGTTTTTCTATGTTTAAATGACATGGTGTGAAAGAACAACGTTGTTGAATTGGTTTATTACTATATATTAACTCGATAAAAGTGCATACTATCAACATGGGTTCTGCAGAAAGAAGAAATAAGTCTAAAAGCAAAAAACGTAAATGTTATAGATTACTTGCGAATAAAATTCACTTGACTTCTGAATATACTACTTCAAGTTCAAATAATACATCAAATAATACATCTCTAACAAATACTTCTTCAAGCAAATCAGCATCTGCTGAAAAGTTAAATTTACCTACTTCTGATACTCCAAGTATTAGTCAAGATAGTAATCCTGAATGTTACATTATATTTAATTCTGATGTCTTGAGTTCAATTTTAAATCTTGTTGGTTCTTGTCCAAAATGCCAATCTTTAATAAAATTGAATAATGATTTATCAAGAAAGAAAGGATTTTCACATCAACTTGTTTTGTCTTGCACTGCAAAAAAATGTCAATGGCAAAATGAGTTTTTTACCTCAAAAAAAATTGAAAAAAACAGTGATAATGAAACACAAGGCATGAAATCGTTTGACATTAATATCAGAATGTGTGTAGCTTTCAGAGAAATTGGAAAAGGTTATGCTGCAATGGAAAGTTTTTGTAACATAATAAACAGTCCACCACCAATGCAAAAAAAAACATACAATAACATTGCCTATAAATTGCATTCGTCTTATATCAAAGTTGCCCAAGATTCAATGAAGCGAGCAGCTGCACAAGCACAACGTACAAGTGAGTCTACTATTGGTGACCCTGATATAAAAAATGTTACTGTAAGTGTTGATGGAACGTGGCAGCGACGCGGTTTTTCCTCGCTGAACGGTGTTGTTACAGCTATTAGTAATGGGAAGTGTGTTGACACTCAAACTCTCATAAAGGATTGTAAAAGTTGCCAATATTGGCAGAGAAACAAAGATATACCGGGATACAATGACTGGGTAGAATCACATATTTGCCCAATTAATCACAAAGGTAGTGCAGGTGCAATGGAAGCTATTGGGGCATTGCAAATATTTAAACGATCAACTGCTTTTAACAAACTGCGTTATACAAAATACTGTGGTGATGGTGACAGTAAGTCTTACCAAAATATAGAAAGTAATAATGTTTACCCAGGGTATAAAATTGAAAAAAGTGAATGTGTCAGCCATGTTTAAAAAAGAGTTGGGTCTCGTTTACGCTTTCTTAAAGTATTGTACAAGGGAAAAGTTTTAAAAGATGGTAAAAGACTTACTGGAAAAGGAAGGATGACAGATAAAGTCATTAATACATTGCAAAACTATTATGGAATGAGTATACGACAAAACAAAGGGAATTTGTATGGCATGAAAAAATCCATAGCAGGACTAATTCATCACTGTTCTGAAAGCAGCAGCGATGAAGAACGCCATAAGTATTGTCCTCGTACTAGCGATTCGTGGTGTAAATATCAAGGGACAAGATTAATCAAACTTTGACTTATAAAAACAGTATAAACATTCCAGAAGCTGTTTGTGAAATTATAAAACCTATTTTTTCACACAAAGATCTTGGTGCAAACAAGTTATTAAAAAGATGTCTTGATGGAGAAACACAGAATGCAAATGAATCGCTCAATAATGTAATTTGGACAAAATGCCCAAAAAATGTGTACGTGGGTAGGTCAACACTTGAAATTAGTGTTGCATCTGCTGTCATACAGTTTAATGAAGGTAAAACTGGTATGATAGATGTTCTTCACAGTTTAGGAATTTTACCAGGACATTTTACTAAAAACGGTTTTCAAAATAGTGATGTGCTACGTGAAAAGCTTATGGACATAAAATCATCTGAAAAGTTTAAAAGCTTAGAGCAACAAGGAAGGGGTTTGATGATAAGCACAATGATGAAGAAGGAACATTATATGAAAAGGGGGGGGGGGGGGTTTAACCTGTTTTCAAGTGTTAATATATTTGTACTTTTAAAATATAAAGTTTTATTTGCATTTTTCTCTGTTGTAAAGTTTTTCATATTCTGGATAAGATTGCGGGAGCTGTATTTGTCCAATTGATTTGAAATTTTGTACAGATGTTCATTTTTATGAGCTTTATGTCCTGAAATAAAGAAATTTTGGATAAAAAATAAAATTAAATTTTTTGGGCTGTTTTGGGGTCAGGAATTTGGCCTAAATTTAGACGCATAGAAAAAGCTTATGGTGCATCGAAATTGAAAAAGATTCAAAGTTTTTGTTTATCTCAGGACATTTATATACTTAAAAGGTACACAACTGTAAAATTTTGAGACTTGATATATTTTACTTTTTGAGATATCTTTTCCAAGAACTTTGCACTTTTTAGGCCTAAAAACACTTAAATTTGCCAAAAAATTAGAAAGAGGAAAAAAAAAAAAAATTTTTTTTGTTTTCAATCCTATTTATCGTGTTTAAAATGAGAAAATCAATTGGAATAATGTCAGATTTTAAAATTTTTTTTTAGCAGTCTACCACCTTAATATAAACTTTGATTAAATATATTGCTACGCTTAATTAGTTTTGCTATGCAAAATCAGTAAACCATAGTTGATACACCACCTAATTTCGCTCTGCAAAATTAAGTAACCATAGTAAACAAATATAAAAATATCACTTTTGTAAGAAGCAAAGACGTCACATATAATACACATTAGGGTGTACTGAAATAACTTTTTTTTTGAAATTAAAAATTTAAATATTATTTTCATATGCCCATAGAAAGTTTAAGATACTATATAAATTTTTTTTCCATAACTTCAAAATAAACTACCAAAATAAGGTAAAGGGGGAGTTATTAACAATTAATAGTCATAACTATTAAACACAATATATTTTTGTTAAAGTTCAAAAACTGCCATTAAATTTTTATCTATTTCAAAATAATAATTAAAAGAAAATTTTTTTAAAATTAGCTTGTTAGAGATTTTGTAAAGATTCAGGGGCGTTGGCGGGAAGGGGGGGGGATTGAGTTTTAAGATCAAACCTAGATAACGTTTTTTTTACTATCCATATTTGCCACATTTATAGTGGGAATAAAATATCAAAAATTTTGGCTCAACCCTTTCAAAAAATAAAAAAACTATACAAAGATTAGATGCAGAAACAAGCCTTTTATGGATTATGGACCCCGTTTAGTAAAAACTAAAATATAAATTCGTGAAGATTGAATAAGTTAAGAAATAAATATATTCATTTTTAAAATATAAAAATTATATAATCATCTGTTTGAGGTTTTTTTTTGTATTGTTTTTAGGTAAGAGTTTACGGTGATGGCAACCTGCTCGAATAAAACCATCTCTTAAATCATGTCCATAGACAGCAGCACAAGCTCTTGTTGCTTGTTTAACAGCCCGCTCAACACTTTGTGTGTGGCATGGTATGGAGTCAACAACCATAGGATTCACCTTAAAATCAAGTATTGTCTCAGTTGTAAAGCTACATGTTTGAACTGGTTCAAATACATTATGAGTCCGAGAACATAACTCAGTGAGATTCTTAGAATCTATGTTTAAATACAAAGAATGAGTCCTTTCTCGGACAGATGTTTCTCCTTTGTTAAAACCTCTTCTGATCTATAGAATACAAACCACTGCAAAAACTCGTTCTTCCACTATAGAACTACAATGCAAAGTGGCTAAAACAGCTTTATTGTGAGAAAACCAGGCTCCTGATATAACATATTTTTCAACAATATCCCTGGTAACCTGGTTTTGCATTTTTACTTAAGGTTTCTAATACATATCTAAGATCCTCAATAAAAGACCACCTCACCTTTATATCAAACCACAATGGATAGTAAACACCAGCAGAATATTCAACTAAACGACTTAAAGTAATTAAGTTTTGCCCAGACAGTCCATGAATTGATACCCAAACTCGCATCAGTCTATTTGCAATGGTCAACCATCTGCTGTGATTAACAGGACCACACTCCATCTTTATAAGATCTGTTGGTATGTTACCTGAAAGTATAGCGAAAATCATTTTATACCCATAGAGCTAATCAGTTGAAAGATTATCGATCACATCTTAATATAATTCAATAGATCTTTTACCAATGGTTATTGTTGGAAATGCTCAAGCTACTGGAAGTAATATAGCACAACTTAAGAGTTTACCCACGACTCCGCTGAACCCATTACTAGAAGTTGTTTTACCATCTAGTTTCTGAACAAGATGCCTATGCGGAAGCTCATTAGTATGCAGCATACATATAATCCATGTTAACTTTTCATTTAAAAGAACCTCTATTCTTTCTAGAGCCGCACCTAATCTTCTAGTGTTAGTAGCTGTAGAGCCTGCTCCAATATACAGTAAGTTTATATCAAATTTTCTACACCAATCTGCTATAGGTTTGGCTATTATTAACGCAGATTTTTCGCCTACTCCAGGCTTAAGAGGAGAGAAATGGAATACATATTTTCCACCTGATTCACTTGTAACAGTGTAGAAGTTCATATTTATTGTTTTAGAATAATATTTTAATGTTGTTTTATGTTGATTATTAAAAAGAGTTAAATTGTCTCTACCGTCAAAAAATAATGCTTTAATTTTATCTGACTGATACAACTGTAAATCTACTGTCTGGAGCTTTTCCATTTCTTTTTTCTTTTCTCTATGAATTTTGTGATGGTCAATGACCAGTTTGTTATCCTTTTCATTAACAATCCCAAGATCTATAAGAACTGCAGAAGAAATAGCAGCAGCTTCTCTCTTACTTGTTCCGTATCTTAAAACTGCTTGAGCAAGAAGAGGAAAGTGATTTGTATTGATGACAGATTGCTTTATTGCGTCTTCAATTTTGGTGTCCATAAACTAGTTAGAAGATTCATTTGCTTTCTTAATCACATCTACCTCTATTTCTTCATTAAAATACTCGTTATTACTTAACTCTACTTTCTTCTCCACTAATTTTTTAAACATTAAAGTTTTTTCTTTTGCATTAGCTTAGCTAGCCGAGTATCTTCTTTTTTATCTCTACAATGTATTTGGTACACACTTTTCATTCTCTTTTCATTCCAATTTTCAATCTCTGAGCTCTGATAAACTTCAGCTCTATTTCAGGAATTTTTAAACTTAATGGACAATTACAGATTGGAAGAATAGCACAATGAGAACATTTTGAGTCAGAACAAGTTGGATCTTCCTTGCATTTAATACCATGTTTGCAACGAAGAATATCAAATATTGCGTCAATTTCGTTATATAACTTATCCTTTTGAGTATTTGTCACTCTTCCCCAAACAGTTTGAGTAACTCTTTTCCACTCTTTTTCATTTTTCTGAACTATATAATGATTAGGTTGAATTTGAATATTGGTATTCACTTGTTTATACTTTGCAACAACCTAAATAAAAAATATATATATTTAAAATAGCTATAATAATGAAAGAGTAGAAAAATATATATTATATAATAATTTTCTTAAAATATTAAACTTAGCTAACTTTACAAGATGATTTTTTGGCAGCTTCGTGAATAATTACTTTTGACACATACTGAAGATTGGTTTTTAAGGACTCCTTTCTAACAACAGTAACTGTAAAACATTTGTGAGGGTTGGTATTTCAGAGGGTAATTCAAAAAATCAGCACCAAGACCAATGAATTCTTTAACTTTTATGCTGCCTGGGATAGAATTACTACGTGTCCTTCTTTTTTTTATTCATAACATGTATTAATTTATAATATATATATATATATATATATATATATATATATATATATATATATATATATATATATATATATATATATATATATATATATATATATATATATATATATATATATATACGTATGTGATTTATTTATTGAATTTAATTAATTTTATTCCTAAACTTATTTATAATTTTACTTAAAATAACTCTTTAACCTTTGCACATCAGTATCTTGAAAACGCTTAATATAATTTAGAGGTAAATAACGCATAACTTATAGAAAATAACTTTACAGATCATTAAAATTAGAGTTAAATAATTTTGTTATTTTATAAACATATTTAATAAAATAATTTAATAAAAACATTTTAAGTTTTTATAGTAAAATATTTTACAATTAATCAATTTAGTAGTTAAAAAATAAGTGTTATTAGTTTAATTTATTTAAATCTGTATTTTGTTTCTTATGCAATGTAAATCTGTATTTTGTTTTTTAAGCAATGTTTTCGTTTATTTTTCTTCCAACCAAATATAGTAACTTTATTTAATTTAATCATTATAAAATATTGAAACCTTCATTTTGGTAATTTATTTTGAATTTATGGAAGAAAAAAAATTTGTAGTATATCTTAAAAGGTCTATGGATATCTGAAAGTAATATTTAAGTTTTTAATTTCGAAAAAAAGTTTTTTCACTACACCCTAATACGCATGTAAAATATAGTGTACGTAGCACAAATGAAAAATCTCTAACTACCAGAAACAGGTTGTTGCTATGCAAAACTAGGTAACCATAGCATCTAAATATAAAAATTATCACTTTCATAAGAAGCACTGACTTCATTTTGGTACTCTAGCAAAATTTGGTAAATACTTTACTAATATTAAACTAGTAATTAATTTTGTCTCATAAATTAACTATTCTGGCCCAATGCGGCACGGTAATAATGATGCTTACGATGAACTAAGTGGTTTAGTCAAATCCTTAAAAGCTTCAAATTCAACAAGACAAAGAGAAGTTCCAGTTCGGATAAAGAAGTTTGCTAACTTCATATCGATTTCTTATTTTGATTATTCAGGATTTTTTACATTAGTATGTTTCAGCTGAGATTAAGATGTCGTTGTTGAAGTTGATTGATGATTCGGCTTTTTGTTTTGCAAATAATTGTTTCTCATCTTCACTTGCGTTTGGAAATGATGTTCGTTTATGTGCTGTGATGCAATCTTTTGCCCGTTGAATTGTCTTTTGGCAGGCTTTGCAAGTTCCAGTTCTCTTTATTGTATCGAGATTTTGCAAATATTTACTTATTTTAAAGTTTTCCATTTCCTTTCTGTTTGAGGAAAAACGTGTAATTAACCTATAAATTTTTCACTTTTTCATCATTTTACTTAATTCTTTATTTAAAGCACGTTTATAATTAATAAGTTAAAGTTATTATTTATAAAAGTGTTTTAATTAAAAAGATTTAATAGTGGAATTAAAATTTATTAACTTTCATTTCTACTCTTCTAACTGATGATTTTTTTTGTTCCAAAAGCACATTAATTAAAAATTTCATGAAAACTAGAATTATGATTCGTTTTTTTGTCTGTCTGTCTAATCGAAACAATTTAACGGTTTTTAATGATTTGAAGTTGAAAAAAAGCTATGCGCATAATTTATTGGCGAATATCTGCTTATACAAATTTTTTCGAACTCTAATATTTAATAAATCCTGCATAACTCTTGTAAACTGTAATATAAAAAGGTTTAAAGTTATATAAATAATTTATTTCCAACATACTACGAACTCTATAATACTCTATTTTTAATTTAAAGTCCTTAAACAATGTTCAACTATCAAGTTATAGTTGGATAAGATCATTTTTGTTGAAATAATTGTTTGCAAACATTTTCAGACAATAATACTACAAACAATAGTAGCCTAATACTTGTGAATAATTTTCTCGTGTCTTATCGGAGCCATATTAAACACCAAATATTAGGCTTTATATTATCACACAAAATAAATTACAAATAATAGCCTAAATCATATTACATATACGATGTTAATTGCACATTCGTAGGAAGGTTATTACACATTCTTACAAAAATAGTTACACATTCTTGCGAAGTTAAATAAACATTCTTACGAAGTTAAATACACATTCATACACTAAAAGTTAAGTACAAACTGTTACATTATTTACTGAAAGTTAAGTACACGTTGTTACATTATTACGAAAAGTTAAGTACAAGTTATTACAAAGTTAAATACACAATCGTACGAAGTAAAATACACATTTATACCAAGTTAAGTATACACACTTACAAAGTTATATACACATTCATATTCTAAAAGTTAAATACACAAATAAAAATATTTTTCAGCCACTAATTAAAGTTCAAGAAAATGAATAGCCACTTTAACTCTTTACTAGCAAGAAAACGCTTTTCGTTGGTGAGGCCTTCATTGTTTTGTTCTTTCGTTTTTACATTGCGTTTTGCATCATCAAAACCAATGTCTTAAGTGATAGCTTTTCATATATATGTATACAATGTATATACATTGTATACATTGCAACAGATTGTAAAGATGAAGAACCTTTCTTGAACCTTTCTGTTTCCTGATGTTCTATCTTCTAATCCTTCCCAGCCAAGATAAAAAGTTGTTAATGGAACGGATTACCTAAACACATTTCAATTTGTTAACTGTAAATGCAAACCACGCAAACATTTTTGTATTGGATTTGCAGTAGACCTATATAGACGTTTTGAGCAGTCCACTTTAATTTTGCTTATTAATTACTAAGCGAACAATTAGTGGCATTAACTAACAGTAGCAAGTCAATAACTTTTCAGTATGTAATATAGTTTTTTAAATAATCATAATTTAGTGCACTATGGTTTTTCAGACTTCCCTTGCAACCAGCAATTTAGCATTATAGTCAAGTTTTTAGAGAAAACTTAGCTCTAAAAATATCCTGTTAGCCTAATATTTTACCAGTGCTCAAAAAAAATTTAAGATAAGTTTCACAGCTTAAAGTTTACTAATAATACCACATCTTTTGGCTTATTAGCAGTTTGTTTTCATCTTTTAAGTAAAAAATAACTTGTTGGACAACTAGAAAACGTAAATATAAATTCAAAAACAGTTATTACACATCAAAGAAAAGGAAAGAAAAAAACTACAGCCTCATTACCGATTGCAAGTTTTTCAAGTGTTAAGAAGTTTTTTTTGGTAATGAATACAAGACAAAAAAGACTTTTACACAAAAAAATTTCTTATACTGATACCTTATACCAACTAAAGATAGTAAAAGTTATGATAAAAAGGTTTGTTGACAAAAAATACGAAGAAGAGGCATCATATTTTGTGACTTTTAGAATAATAACAATTTTAGACTTTTTTTTATTACACAATCATTATTAGCGTTTTTCTAGCGTTTTATTTTTTCTATACTTTGCAACACATAAAACACGTTTTCTCAACTTCTAATGAAGATTTAGATTTGAAATTTTCAGGAAATGTTCCTTGTTGTGTTGTCTGGGGTTTGTATCACAATGAAAGTTCAATTTTTATTTTAAGTATATTTTTTTATCTTTTTGGGTAATTCGTTTTACTACTTTTTGTAAAAAAATTGAATAACTTAAAAATAAGTTATGGATTTTTCACATACGTAGTAGAAACGCCAGTTATTAGTACTCTAAATATTCATTGATAATTTGGAGTTTCTAGCATTTGTAAAACTTTTACAATCATGTTAGAAAGTTTTTTAAAATGGCAACTTAACCTAGTCCTTAATTACTTTTTTTTTTCAATTTTATAAATAAAAAAAAGAAACTTAAGTAATTTAAATGAAATTTAATTGCAAATAATGTTCCTTTATAAAAATTTTAACAATTTTATTTTAAGGGGATCTGCTACCTGATGTAACCATTGAGCAAAACTACTGTGGACTGCATAATATGCCTAAATAGGTCCACTGAAATTCTGCAATAGAGTGTTTGCTGAGGATACTGGAGTCTTGTTAGAATATTGAAGTAATATCTTAACAATATATATTTTTTTTCAGCAATTAAGTATTTTTTTTAAAGAAATGCGTCTTTTCACAGTTTTTTTGTGAGTTCATTGTTTAAAATAATTATACGTGCGCAATTATTCTTTTATAATTGTTTTTTTTTAAGTTACTTTATATGACAACAATATATGATAACAACATTATCAGCTTTAACTTTTTAAGTGGAAACATTGTTGGGAAAACTTAAAAGGTTTTCAGTTTTTTAACAGAGTGGTCAACAAAGATCCATAAATTTCATTTCTTTTTCTAACTTTTATTAGTGGACATGTTTTTACCTACCAGCAGTCAAGAATTGGTAATATAACCAGAACTCATTTTAAAAACAAAAAAAATCTCTTTAAAACAACAACAGCGAAAACAACAAAACAATAATAATAATAGTCTATGCTCTGATGATGCTTAAAAGGAAACCTACAATTCAAAAATCCACATCCTAATAACAAAATCAAAAAATCTTTTAATCATTTTTTAAAACAAAAGCACCTAACAACAAATCTAATTAAAAACCTGATAAAGAAAGAAAGATAGGTAAAAAAAAAAACATTCACACAAAATTACGTTAAACCAAAATGTAACAATACATAATACAATTTAAAATGATTTCACAACAAAAAGCGCAGATAGATTTATTGACTTGTTCATATCAGACTGTGAAAAGATAAATATCTTACTAGTCGATGCATCAATAAGAGTTTAAAACCTGAGTTAAGCACAACTTAAAGATTGTTAGTGCAACTAATGCCTAAAATTTAGTAAAACTATATTTGCATACCATATTGGGTCGTATTGATATCAATTGAACAACTAAAGTAGATTCGCCATCAATATTGTAGCTACTGAGAGTTCTTCCATCTTCCAACTGTTCACCAGCAAAAATTAAACGCTGCTGGTCTGGTGGAATACCTTCCTTGTCTTGAATTTTAGCCTTTACGTTGTCAATTGTATCAGCAGGTTCAACTTCTAGTGTGATGGTTTTACCAGTAAGGCTTTTAACAAATATTTCCATGCCTCCTCTTAACCGGAGAACAAGATGAAGGGTAGATTCCTTATCAATGTTGTAATCACTTAATGTTCTACCATCTTCTAATTGTTTACCAACAAAAATTAAACGCTGCTGATCTGGTGGAATACTTTCCTTGTCTTGAATTTTAGTCTTTACGTTGTCAATTGAATCAGGAGGTTCAACACCCAACAGGATGGTTTTACCAGTGAGGCGTTTCACAAATATTTGCATACCTCCTCTTAATGGAATGGCAGGACTATGATTAAAAGTGTTGCAGACGCTCATTGTTACAGAAATACCCGACTGCGTACCAGAAATTATTGATTGCTGACCTGATGGTATAGCTAAACAAATATCATGTATTTAAAATAAAAATACAAAACTTTTTAAAACATATATTTGAATTCATCTTTTAGGATTTAACGTTATTTGAAAAAATTTTTTTTTTCAAGTACTTGTGTACCACTCAATTTTTTACTATGATTACCACTCAAATTACACACTATGATTTACCCTGAGTTTTAGGGGTAGAGCGGGGCATATAGGGACACTTAAGAAACAAATGCTAGTTGCGGATAAACTAATTTTTTTTTTTTCTTCGCTGTTTATATAAAAATAAAATAACAAAATTACAATGAAACTTTTACCTTACGCAAAGAATATATATAAAACAGACAGGGACTCAAAGAAGATACGGATGACTGGTGTCACCACAATCTTTTCATAAAGCCCCTTTACAATAACATTTAAAGCCCACATGGCTTTAGTAAATTTACAATAAAACATTTTTTCTGAAAAATACTACGTGAAGCATAAAACTCAATAACATAATTTACAATAACATTTAATAACATTTAAAGCCCACATACCTTTAGTAAATTTACAATAAAATATTTTTTCTGAAAAATACTAGGTAAAGAATAAAAACTCATATATACATCCTCAAATATACACATACACAAACAAATATACAAACATACTTACACACACATATATAAACATACTCGCATATATATCAGAAGTTAAGGAGATGCAATTTCATTTGTCGTTTAAAAGAGGAAGTGCTTTTTAAATCTTTTATGTTGTTATTTTTTAATTGATTCCATAATGACGGACCTTGGTTAATAATTGAGAATTTTGACACTTGCGATTTTACTCTGCTCAATTGATAGTTATGGTTGCTATTTGATCGAATATTGTATTTTTGTGAAAACGCCAATGTAAAAATATCAGAAAATACTTTCGGCAGCAAGTTGTTCTTATATTTATACATAAATATTAATATTTAAAGCGAATTAAGTTTTGATATATTTAACACATTCATGTATTTCATTACAGGGGAAGGGTTTTCTAATCTTTTTAAATAGTTAACCGCTTTACATGCGTGGTTTTGTAGCCTCTGTAATCTTATTAATTTAGTTTTGTGTGTGTTAGCCCAAACAATATTAGCGTAAGAGAGATGCCAATGAACAAGACTGAAGTAAAGCATTTTGCGTGATTTATAATTAAGAAAGGCCCTAGATTTATATAATACACTTATAGCAGAAGATATTTTTGCTTCAATAAGACTAATATGTTTTTTTCCATGATGGTTCTCATTAAATATTACTCCCAAAAACCTTGTATAATTTACTCGATTTATTTCATTTTTATTAATTGACAGTTTTGGCAACTTTAACGGAAGATTAGTTGATTGTCTTATTTTATGGAAGAGAGTAAAACTTGTTTTTTCACAATTTAATGAAACCTTATTAGCTATAAACCATTGGTTAAAGTTTTCCAGTTCTGTGTTTATTGTTTCGAACAATATTTTTACATCAGAATTGCTGTAGAATAAATTTGTATCGTCTGCATACATAATTGACGATATTTTATGAGAAGCTTTATTCATATCATTAACATATATTAAAAATAATAAAGGTCCCAAGATCGATCACTGATGGACTCCGCAATCAACATCAAGAGCTCCTGACTCCTCTAGGACAACAAACTGTTTTCTATTAAAAAGATAACTTTTAACCCACTTATATGTTAGGCCTTTAATGCCGTAATGCTTTAACTTTGAAAGCAAAATTCCGTGATCAGCGCACAGTGGGCCAGAATGCACTTTTACTGGATAAAATTCATAACTAATTTAATATTAGAGCTATATTCACTAAAATTAATATGAGTACTAATATGATGTCTGCGCTTTTTATGAAGGTAATATTTTTTTATTTCGTTGCTATGGATACCTTTATTTTGCTTAGCAACAACCTACTTTTGTTATCAGCAGATATTTTATAAGTGCTATATTCACTAAATTTGGCATGAGTACCAATATGAGATCACACTTCTTATAAAAGTGATAATTTTTTAAATTTAGTTGTTATGGATACTTATATTGCTTAGTTACCGGATACTTTCCTTAGTTACAAAGTGGTAAATTGATATTTGAATATCTTATCGGATTTTTGACCCACCTATATTGAATAAAAATTGAGTATTTAGGTAAATAATGTTTTAGGAATAATAAAAGCAAAATATAGTGCAAGAAAACGTTATCAATTTTAAATAACATCAAAAAATTATAAAACAATAATATCGTTTGAAGATTGTTTAAGTAATTGTAAAACATCTGAAGGAAATGCTTTATAATTTGTTTGGTGTGATGTTGATTTACGCAATGATGAAATAACAGGATCACTGGAAACTAGGAGTCTATTGATAAGATCAGTATTTGTTGCTTTTCTGGATGTTTTTCGGCTGAAATTTTCGCGATAAGATTTAAAGTCTTTATTTCTAGTCTCTTGAGCTTCCTCTGACATAAGTCCGATGGGTAATGTAAGGCTTTTAATTATGTCATGTCCATGTATCAATACTTTGTGAACTGATTGAGCCATGTAATACCATGGATAAAGGGACACATATAGTCTAAAAGTGTCAAAACAATAATCCTTGAACTTTAAGCAGTCTATTTCATATCCTGAAGAGAGCGTTACCAAGATAATGTAAAATCTGAATATAAGATTTTGGTCAATACCCAGAATTTCAGCTGTTTGTTCATATGCTGCAAAAGCACGCCTTGAGGTATTGCCATCATTACTTGTTCCAGAACCACCACTTTTAGGGAAATCAACAACAAGTCCCATTTTGTTCATAAAATCAGTCTGAATCTTTTGTTTAGCTACAGATGCCTTTTCTTTGTGTTCTTTAGATCTTGCTTGCCACTTTCTTGTTTCTTTTTTATATGCAATGTGCAATAACATCTCAAAAAATCGAATCCATGCATGAAGACTGGAAAGACCATATTTGAACTCTCTGTTAGTATAATCTATATTAAGGATATCAAGACTATTCATATTTTTTGGAGAGACACCACACACTGAACAGCATTGGTATGAGTTATTTTTTTCAGATAATATTGTTTGAACCTTCCCATCAATCATTGTAAGTTCAATAATACAATTCACTTCAATAGAAGATCCGCAAACCTCTAATAAAATCATACCCAAGCTTTCTATCTCACTTATAATGTACTGATCTTCTTCAATCACAGATTCCTTGGACTCCATTTTGTATGCAAATCTTATGGGTCTACAATAGGCTGTGGAGGACGACTTTTGATTTCTCCATATAGGCACCTTTTCGTTGCTGTTGTTAAATCCAGTCAAATCCAATGGGACAAGACAAGTAATAAATAATGATTCTTCACGCTTTAAATCTCTGTTAATGTTGGGTTCTGATAAAACTTGTTTATAAATGCTTTGGCCAGTAGCACCATCAAAACCAGCCTTACACGTTAGTGTCATTGTTTTTATTGCTTTGTCGTTCAATATCAAGTGCCTTAGAACAGGTTCCTGAACTGCACAGATTCTTTGCAAAGTATGAGTCATTAAATCTTTTAAAGGAACTGAAGCTGAATAGTCCTCCACTGTTATGTTTGCAGGGTAACATTTCAATTTTGCATCTCTGACATCATTGTAAGCGGGGTAGATGTTATATTCTTTCTCCAAGGCTCCGCTTCTAATCAATTGATAGGAAGCTTTTGTCAGACTTGCATCAATTATTAAAGCCAGTGCTTCGTCTGCTGAATATTTAGTTGCTTTATCTGTATTTGATATATTTTAAGCATTCTTGGCAGCAATAACAACAGATTCATCTCTAAATTTTTTATTAGCAGCAAAAAATAATTCATTGGATGAATGAGATTCAATTAAACAAGATACACGCCGTTTTTTAGTTTTATTAGAACTATTATCAAATGCAACTGGTTTTCGACCACGTCTACTTGCAGTTGGTTCATTGTCTTTTTTTCTGACAATTAAATATTCATTAAGCCAGTTCACAAACTTTTTTTCAAAATTTTTCACAGTATAATTTGCAGATTTCCACTTTTTTTTATACAAGTATACAAATCGTTGAACAGCATGTCTAAAATCAACGTCTTTAAAATCAGCAAATTTTGGCTGAATAAATTTTAATATATCTTCAGTAATATTTTGTTTTGAAATACTAAGATTGTTTTTTTGGAGAAAATTATGAATGTCTAAGTTTAACAAAACCATATCTAAATAATTATTGTTACAAGTATTTTGTATTTAAAAGTAAAATGTTATCATATATATGCCGCCTGGACTACTAATACTTGTTAGTAATTAAGTTACTACAAGTGTTAGTAATTAAAATTAAAAGTAATTAAATTACTGTCAGTGTTAGTAATTAAATTACTAACAACTACCGAAAATATGTTGTTGCTATGTTATGCAAAGTAAGGTATCCATAGTAACCAAAAAAAGTTAACCTCATAAGAATTCTGAATCTCATTTTAATACAAACTCCCAATATTGTGTATTTAGCGCAAGTAAAATACTGTTAAAACAACGTTAATGCAAAAATGAGTTGTTGCTATGCAAAATTTAGTACCATAGCAACCAAGTTAAAACATACATAAAATCTGAACGGGGATTTAAGGGGACGAGCAATCAATTAAAACTCGATTGAAGCATCATATAGCTCAAATAAATATAAGACAACACATGGCAAATTGTGGTAATTATTAGTTATTGTGCGGCAAAAATAAGTTTCTTAAGAAATTTTTTTTTTTAATCTGTGATTTTCAAAGTATAACTGAGATAACATGCTATGACAAATTTATTTCACACATTGGTTTTTCTTATCTCTAAATACTCTAGAATAACATGTACTAATTTTTTGTTTCGAAAACGTAGATGTAATTGAAAAATAACACAACGTTGATGTCACCGTTAATAACTTATTTATAATTTTTATTTTTTTTTTATTTTATCTCAATATTCAAATGCTTAGAGTCCTGGTAACTAAGGGATTTAATATAAATAAATTATCAATAGATTTCTCCTAATATATGTAGATACTAAAATTAAATAGGTTTTCAAGATTAGACAACTAAAATTATTCCCATTTTGTCCACCTACTGGCCCACTGTGCAGCGGTATCGAATGCCTTAGAGAGATCAATAAATCCTCCAAGTACTTGTTCCCCTTTATCAAAGCACATAGATATTTTATTGGAAAGTTCAATAATAGCGTGTTCAGTAGAGCAGTATCTCTGAAATCCAAATTGGTTTTTGTATAAAAGCGTATTGAAATTCATGTAATCATAAATTCTATTAAAAATTACCCTTTCAAATATTTTTGAAAAGACAGGGAGTAATGATATAAGGTGGTAATTGGAAACAGAAGAACAATCACCATTTTTAAAAACTGGGTAAATTTTAGCTAATTTTAATTTATCAGGAAATATACTATTCTCAAATTAAAATGCTATTAAATAAAATAATGGTTTACTTATACTATCCATAACATAGATAGCTACATTACTAGTAATGTCGTCATATCCACATGACTTGTTACGCTTTAGTTCAAAAAGTGCTTTGTTAAACTCGTGTTTATTTATTTTTTCATTAGATATGCTAGTCGCGGGTTTATCTTCCAAGTATTCATCAAACATTTTAGTCGACTGAACAATATTAGATGCAAGAGAGGCGCCTACATTAACAAAATATTTGTTAAATTCTTGACATATATTTTTTTCACTTGTTATAGTTTTGTTGTTAATAATTACTTATTTTGGTAAGCAAGAGATTTTCTTTTTCTCTCTTCCTGTTACTTCATTTATAATAGACCAAATTTTCTTGATATCAAACTTGTTTTTATCCAGCTGGTTAGAATAGTACTTTATTTTAGCTTGTTTTAAGTTATTTTGATAAAACTTTTTATATGATTTGTACGCATTTTCGTCAATTTCCTTTTTAGATTTTAGAAATTTTGTATAAAGCTTTTGTTTTCTTTTTGCGCTATTGGGGTCTGCAGACATATAGACATCTGGGGTCTGCAGACATATAGACATCGACAGAATAGACATCTTCCCATCGCTCTTCGTACAACTTCTTTTTAAGTTTATCCAGGCTTTTAATACAAAGATTTCTTTTAGTAACAAATACTTTTTTATTGCCGTCGTTACATGAAACTCCGTGCGCAATGTGATAGATAGGAAAATGATCAGAGAAATCTGAAATAAAAATGCCAGATTCGAATTAAGTATCTAAAAAATTATTAGTTAAAATATTATCAATTGAGGACGAAGTAGCTTTTGTAATACGCGTTGGCTTAAAATGGTAGATATAATGTTTAATTCAAGTAGTAAATTAAAAAAGTTTATTGTATTTACAAACTTTTCATAACACATAGCATCCAAGTTTAAATCACCAGCGAAAAAAATATGCTTATTCTGAATGCTCATTTGCGATATAATTGCTTTAAGGCTATTATGAAAGTTAATTTGCTTACCGCACGGTGGTCGATAAAGCGAGGAGATTAAAAAAGGCTTACCAGTTTTATTTAGAATTTCAATACACTAAGTTTCAATATGTTTGTTTGCTTTACAAAAAGTTTTTTTTGCTTTAAATACAAACTTGTCAAGAATATAGATTGCAACGCCGCCTCCCATGCTTCCAACACGTGGTTGACTTATTATTTTGTATGATGATAAATTGTACAAAGAATTTTCTGACAAAGGCATTTTTGCATCTTCCCAAGTTTCTGAGGTACATATAACATCAAAAAGATAGTTTATAGAGTAATAAAAATGTTTAAAAGCCTCAAAGTTTTTATTCATTGATCTTATGTTTATACTTAGGATACTAAAATCTTTATTGTTTTTTACTCTATTAAACTCGTCAGGTTTATAGTATGTGTTGTCGAGACAACTAATATTTATTTCAGTCAAAAAGCTATATTCATTTTTGTTAGCTCTCGAAAAGTTTAAAACTGGAGACTCTAAGTTTTCAATATTAATTGTTATATTCAACTGTTTTTCTTTCATTCTCGGTAGATTCGCTGACTAATTTTCCTTGAAAAGATTTGATTCCGATTAACGATGTTTTAATTTTTTAATTTTTTTGTCAACTTTGCGTATCTTTGTCTCAAGTTGATCACCGTTAAAATTTAGGCCACGTTTAAGGTCTTCAACATCTATATCTAAGCTATCAATTTTTTCTTGGAAGCATCTGAAAGTTTCTTTAAAGCACTTTAAAATTGTGTCAGATTGAATTGACATTAATTCCTTTAGCATTCCCATAGTAATTACCTTTTCATTCTCCATAACAATAATCAAAAAAATATTAAAGTCAAATATATTAAAATATCTCTAACTTTCTTTGTTTACACGTGCGCTCTGCTCAATGATCAATGTGTAATCATTGTTAACACTGTTTTTTACAAATTTCCTAAAAACCATTGATAAAAGAAAATGAAAAAACAAAAAACTAAAATATTAAAAATAAGTTACAACAACCAAAGTAAAGAAACTCAAGACTAGCAAAATCTTTACATTTTGCAAGTGGGTAGGTTGAAACGGGACAGTTTAGAAGCTGCATTTATTCGTCAATTGCTTTATAAATGATGAAAAATGAAGGCTATCAATCAACTTAATATGTTCAGACATTAGGCTCTCAAATAAGTAATAAACCCATAGAAACTACACGCTCTTACACCCATACTCCACAAATAAGAAGTAACAGCTAAAATATAATTTTGTTGTTGTTTTATTATAAAATACCTGTATACTTTTAACCTGTATATTTTTAACTTTGTAACTACTACTAAATTTGAAACTAAACAAAAAATTTTATGAATCACATAAATCACACAAAAAATATGCTGAAACTATTTGTAAATATTTTTGATGAGCTGGCTAATTAGCAAAGGCGAGTGTAGAGGAAACAAAAATAAGCCACATTTATCAGCAGCTATTCAAATGCTAAGTTCTTTTTTACTCACAGCTAAAACTGCATTTCATCCCAATTTGGAGTAATGACCTTTTTTTTATATAATTTTTAACCATCTTTGTTTCCATCAAACACTATTAGTAAGCGAAGTTAAGTTATCAGAGTAAGAATTTCTTTTTTTTTTTTTGATTATTTGTTTATTTCGCCGTTTAATAACTTTTACAGTTTAAAAGTTTATAAATGAAAAAAAACTGGCGGGGCAAGTAGAAGACATTAATTTGTCTTATCACCGAGTCCCAATCGAACGTACCCAGTCGGCATATCTAGTATTGTAAATACTCGGAGTATTCATCACGTATAACATACCGCCGTTGATAACAGAAAAATACGCATTTAGTTTTAAGTTTTGAATTTGAGTTCAATACCACTTATTTATCAAAAATACGTATTATTTAATACTAGCAGTAAGCAACCCGTAATACGGGTTTTTAGTAATTTAATCAATTCTTATAGTTAACGAAAAAAAAAAGACTACATTAACATCGTTAAGTTCTTTTTAAAATCTGTTACACACAGCAGGTATTATAAAAAGAAAGTCAAGTAAAGCTTGCCAACACCTAAAAAAAGAAATGAAAAGTAATTACAATTTTTAATAACAAAAGTATCATTTGCATTTTATTGTTAGTAGAGTATAACAGATAATAATATAACAGAAAATATAAAGAATTAAAAAAATAGCTATAACAGCCCAGCTCTATCAAGACAAAACACAGAAATAATAGCGCATAGCATAAGATATTTGTAAGCACACATTATACTATGTTTCTCAAAATACTTAAAAAAGAAAAGATTATCGAAAGGCTTGACAACTTAACGTAAAAACACGGCTAAATAACACCACAAATTTATAAGATATTTTATCAACTGAAATATTTGAACTAAAAAATTTTTATTTGTTTCAAAATTGAACAATTATGGTTAAACAATTTGAATAATTATATCATAAAATAGCAAGCAAATCGTAAAATATTTTATATACATGGTCTGGTGTTTTATATACATGTTTTATATACATGGTCATGGTGTGGTATAAAGAAATACGTAAGAGCTCAGTAATTACATGTTTTATTGATGCTCCCTGTACTAATTCTCATTTAACTCTCATCTAAGTGAGAGAGGGAGAGAAAGAAAGTGTTTCCAAAGCAGCATATTAAAAAAAGTAAAAGACACGCAATAAATAATATCAACTGGTTTAATTAAGTTACCAGTAAACAAAACTATTTTTACCTATATTATTAGAAGTTCCAGCTTCTCTCTAACTGTTGACTAATGACTAATAGAGTAAATTTCATATCATTAAAATTTACAAAATTAAAACCATGTTTCAACAGTAAGGAAACTAATCAAGTGATGACAAAGACAACTAAAAAAAAGAACATTGAAAAACAACAGAATTATGTTTGAATTTATAAAAAAATTTAAAATCATTTTAATTTAAAACTGTTATCAACTGTTACTGTAAATGATAAAATTCATTTTTAGTATTGTTCTAAAGTGTTTAAAATCATATAAAAAAATATTAACACTGCTTGACACTGAATTCTGGCAAGTAAGTTTTCTGCTTGCCGAGCAGCATATTTTACATTTCAACAATGACTAATTTTACCTTGCCTAGATCTATCTCTTTCATTTGGACAACAATTATTTTTGCCTATTAGAATTTACACAAATAAATTCTTCGCTTATTAATAGCCATTTCAATTTCACTGTATTCTTTAAAAATACTACCAGTAATATTACTATTGTTTCAATTGGATAATAAAAAAATGTAAAAGAATCTTACAATTTGTGATCTTTTCTAATTAAAGACTATATTTTAACTTAAAATTAATTGAAATCCATGACTTTTTTTAAGTATATAAACAGAAAAGCAATAATATAAACAGAAAAGCAATGATAAAAACAGAAAAGCAAAAAATCTGGAACAAACATTTCTTTTAATAAAACTGCTATATTTAAACGAATTAAATTAAATAAAGCTCTAGAACTTCCCACATTGTTGATGGCAAAACTACAACACGTCCTGGTCTAATATTATGATCATTTCCAAGGTTGTTTACATGTTTGTGTAAGGCATCATACTGCTTGCTTCTGTTTAGGTTAATTGTCTAACTGAAAGTCTGTAATTGTAATACTGAGATAATGTAACATGATTTCTAACCAATGTAGCACAGTCAGGGTTGTGAACCATTTGCAAATTATGCCAACCAGCATCACCCTTTGGAAAAAATAGAGAATAAAGCGTAGAATCTATTTTGGCAGACATACTTGATTTAGTTTTAAGAGGATGACCCTTGGGTAAATAACAACTCCCCTGGAAGCAGGTGGAGCACCGTATTTGCCAACAAATATAACTGCAACATCATGTGAAAGGAGATTATAGCAACGTTTATCTTGCCCTTCAAGTAAAGTCATTTTTATAACTAAGACTGAGCAACCTTCTATAGCTGTTAGGCGAATTTCTTCATCTTGCACTTCAGCTATGTTTTTAAATGCAGGAGAAATTGGATTCTCTTCACTAATAAAATTTTGCAATCAAAACATTAAACCATTTAAGCAAAGATCAGTACGACATTGTCGCATTCTAAATATTACTGCTGCAAGTGGATCATAGATGTATAGTTGACAATGTCAGCGGAACATCTTGATTTTGCAGTAACACCTAAAGCAGTAACAGTTTGACACTAAATACTGAAGTGTAACCCTCTGTTATAAGTACATCACTTGGCTGGCAAGGTTGTCACATCTTGCTCTACACATTTACCAAGTCACAGCACTTTGAAAACATGGAAGCAACATAATATAAACATATGTACCAACTATACATGTATAAATGTGTTTAAATATGTTTAAGGTTAAATATATACCTTATATACATATTTAAACACATTTATAAAACAATTATATAACACATATTAACACATACACAAACAAAAAAAAACACTTTACATTATTATAAAAAAACATTGATAAAACAACTAAAAACAAACAATAAACATGTGCAAACAAAAATTTTTAAAATGATGCTAGAAATTTAAAAAAAAAATTTAAAGTAAAAAAATAATTATATACAAACAATACTCTTTACCTTCATTTTTTCATAAGAACTGTAATCCTCATAGCAAAATTTAACCTTTACATACAATAACATGTGACATGCCATGTCAGTGTTGGCACAAAATTTTAATTTATTTTTCTAAATTTTCTAAAAAAGAACAAAAATAGTTAAGAGCATCACAGAAGTTTCAAAGTAGTAATAACCAACTTTATGGAAATAGTATTAGTATAACTTTTTTGTTGCATAAAAAATAATTAGGCCTCATCCATGCCCCTATTTTCCTTCTAAAAAATAAAATATAAGCTCAATAAAAACAAAACTGCTAAAAAAAAACAACGAAGCTAAGAGAAAAACTAAAGCAAACAAAATGTAAACGATTTTAAAAATTAAAAGAAGTGACCCTTTCTATTTTATATCTAAAAAAATGTTATGTATAAATTGCTATTTTCTATACTTACTTCAATTATAATATGATCTTAATGATAATTATTTATCTTAATATGATTCTTTATGTAATATTTTTAAACTAATTGATAATAATTAAATTCCAAAAGGTAAAAAGTTTTAACTCGCTTAAAAGATCTTTCACCTATGACCGCGTGCATTTGGAGAACGCGCTCTTTCAAAGCCTAGTAACTAAAGAAACGACGTTAAACATTAAACGTTTCTGTAGCAATTAGATTATAGATATATATACATTTATAAACCCTTGGAGTCGCGGACAGCGTCATAGTGCATGTGTTGGGAGAAAACATTGAACAAAACATGATAAAACTTATAAATGTGTTATGTACAATACAAAACAGGTTACTAACGCGGGTTTGTAAACCGCCCCCCCCTCCAACACACAAACTATGATGCTGCCGCGACTCCAAGGATATATATATATATATATATATATATATATATATATATATATATATATATGTATATATATATTGAACTATTTATTAGTGAAAACATATGAAAATCAAAATTTTCTTTTTAATATAGTATATTTTATGAATAAACCTCTTCAACTTCCTTAGTACAACAACTCAAATATGATTAATAACAACTCCGTAAACATGAATTTTTTAATAATCTAAATCTTAATAATTTATAAACAATTAAAATTAAATAAAAATGTATGAAAATGATTAATGCTATATTAAATATAGAAAAACAAAACATATAATAACACAATTATATCCTAAACCTAATTAAATTTAAAAGTACAATTTAAAAAAAGATTACAATAAATTAATTACTTAATAAAATTTTAAAAAGATTTTATATTACCTTTTATTTCAAGCTACTAAACATTATCTACCTAATGTCTACTTAAACACTTTGAACTTGTACCATGAAAGGTCGTGACTTCTTTAAAAAAACACTTGGTTAAGAAAAGTCTGGAAACTACTTAAAAACTAAAAAAATTGTGCTTTTTACAGAATACAGAACTGTAACTAATATCGAACAATAGGCATAACTATGTGCACTAATAATAATATTCACTGTGCTATTTATATTAGGAAATAAAAGCAGTGAGTTCTAGTAATGAAACTACCTATTAATCATTTTTAACAACAGACACTATCATAAAGATAAGCCAAAGGTAACAACATTACGCAAAAAATTATCAAAGATAATGTTATGTATTTTCAGAATAGTTATTGAAGGCTAGACAACACTTAGACCTAAAGCAGTAACACCGCTTGACTGGTAAGGTTGACGAATCGTGCTCTAGATCTATAAATCAATTATATTGTGTTTCATAGTTTTACTAACTATAAAACACAATTTTTTTTTTAATGTTACATAACATATAAAAACACCTCTTATAACAATCATGTACACATTAGATAAAATACATTTCATACTATTAGAAAAACATATTTATATAAACATATTTATAAAACAACTATAAAACATATATCACCACATACACGTATTTATCAAAAACTTTTTAACTTTGAGCATAATATAAACATATATGCAAACCTTTAACAACTATAAAACAACATTTATTAGCATCAATTATTTTTAATGTAACAAAGAATGCAGACTACAATTCACAACATTGGAATGAAAAAGATGAAACCATTTAAGAATAAAATTAAAAATTTCTACTAAATACATATTCAGATACCTTGAAATGAAGCATAACACAACATTCTTTTGACAAATTCCAGAAGAATTTTTTTTTAATTTTTCTATTTCTCATTATTTTTCCTAAGAATATAAAATATACATATAGATATAAAGAAATATAAAATAGATTAAAAGAAACGCAAACTTATGTATATAAACTTACATGACCACAAGCAACAGTTTTATTTTATTTAACTTTCATAATAAATACATAAATAAAATTTTATTCTCATTATTCTTTCTACAAAAAACAATCTTAATCTATAAATAAGAAAATGAATTGAACTTATTAAAAAAGCCATCAGCTCCTCTTAACTGCTCTAGAAAATCAATCAATACTTGCTTAAAATGTTCTAAAAAGACTAACGACAAAACTGAAACAGTTTACTAAAAAAGAAACATTGTACTAAAAAAACTATTTTACCAGTCAATTTAGTTCTAACTTCCTCTAAAAAATGAAAACAGGCGATAAAAATTAGAAAAATAAAAACAACCAACAACAAACAAACGATTATTTAAATTTTTATTTTAAACAATGAACAACATTAATTCTTTTTGAAAATAAAAATATATCAGCTCTAATTTGCTTGCTTGCGAAAGACCGCATGGAATATATAACTGCGCATTCGCAAGTTTAGAAACTACTTAAAAACGAAGAAATGGTGTATTACAGAATACAGAATCGTCATTAACAACGCAAACATTAGGCGTAACTCTGCGCACTATTCATTAGCGTATTAATATTTAGATTTGATCAAAATCGGATACGATATCGTACCCGAATCTGATCAAATATCAACATGTAACGGAAAAACGAAAATCTTTGCTTTAAAGCGCATGCTTAAACTGATTGTGAAAGCAAAATTTAAATTAAAAAGTTTTTTCTCGAGAAATTTAGTAAAAAGTTTGTCTGGAATGAAAAGGAATAGTCAGGAATACATGAACAGTTGTATGAAGAGATATCGTTCTGCTAAAGCAGTATCGCATATCTCCAATACAGTTACAGTACTTTTTTGTACTAAAAAAGTTACTAAAACTTTATCATAAAAATATTTATTACAACTTTTAAATTTATTTAGTTTTATGAAGTCCTAAACTAATATAATTCAAATATATTATAAATCCTATCATTTCATACCTTGCTTATTTCATTATGTTGATTATTATTTTATTAACATTTCTGTTATGCTATTACCTTTTTTTTGTACTGTTTTAAAAAATTTAGAAAAATAAATTAAAATTTCGAGCCAACACTGACATTTTATTGTTGCTAAACGTTAAATTTTGTTATAAGGATTGCAGTTCTCCTATCTGTTTTTTCCTCTTTATTCAATAAGTATTTGATTTAAATTAAATATGATTATAATTTGATATTTTATTGCGAGATATATGTTTTTATATATGAATATATATATGAATTTTTTTAGATTTTTTCATGTTATTTTAAAATTTTTTGTTCGCGCAATTCAAGTTATATATGTTTATAGTTTGCATATATGTTTATATTATGTTCAAAGTTAAAAAGTTTTTGATAAATATATGTATGTGGTAATATGTGTTATGTAATTGTTTTATAAATGTGTCATTAAAATAGTATAAAATATATCTATTGTGTATATAAATATTATATGAGGTGTTTATTTATGTTATATAAAGTTAAATAAACGTATTGTGTTTTATAGTTGTTATATATGTTTATATTATGTTGTTTCCATGTTTTCAAAGTGTGTGACTTGGCAAACGTGTTAAGCAAGATTTTGCGTAAAGTTGTTATTTATGTTACTAATGTTGTTACATTTGGCTTACCTTTATGTTGGTATCTATTGTTAAAAATTATAAGTGGTTTTATTATTGAAGCTCACTGCTTTTTATCATTCACTAAAAGCCAATCAAGAAAAATCATTTTGCCGTATAAACATTTAGTTTATATCTCAATTTGAACTTTTAGAACCATAAAGTACCAACATGATTTGTTTTCTAAAAGCTAACATGAAATAACAATATTTAACAACTACTACTCTCTTATCATGACATCTTATCTCTATCAGATATATTGATTTTCGATTCATATATGATGTTTTTCTTTGTATTTACTTATCCATTACATTTTTTCATTTCAGATTTATCATATGATGGATTTATGCGATATAAAAGAGCAAAGGTATGTAAATTTTTATGAATTTTTTCAAGGCTTTTCGAAATGTGTTTCTTATTAACATGGTTTTACAAGCAAGGTCTGCAAGCAAATTTGAGCTGAAAATTTATTTTAGCTTTTAAGGAGAATTGGCATTATTCTTTGTTTAATTTAATTTGTTTAAATATAGTAGTTCTAACAAATATATGTTTGTTTATTCTTGGTTTTTTACTTATCTGTTTTCAGATTCTTATAAACTAGGCAACTCAGCTAAGCAAGTTTTGTTTTATTTTTTAGTGCTATTGGAAAGAGCTGAAAGTTATTTTTTAGAGTGATTGAAAAGAACTGAATTGTTTTTTAGTTATTTCACATGGTGTAACTGATACTGGTTTGAGTAAGTTTACTATTTTGTTTTAATTTATATTGGATTTATTTTATATTTGATATATATTATATTAGATATATATTTTGTGTATTTAACATGGAAAACTGACTGTAATTTGTTGACACGAAAGTTTATAAACTTAAATCTGCCTATATTTCAGTATATATATATATATATATATATATATATATATATATATATATATATATATATATATATATATATATATATATATATATATATATATATATATATATATATATATATATATATATATATATATATATATATATATGTATATGTAAATGTATGTATATGTGTGTATGTAAATGTATGTATATGTATGTATATGTAAATGTATATGTGTATGTAAACTACGTTAGTGTATTTTACAAATAGAGTGCTCAATGTTCTTAAAGAACAGAGCAATAATAAATTAGTAAAAAACACTTATCTAACTTTTTTCTTTTACTTGAAGTTTCACCATTGCTGGATCAATTTGACCATTTCTTGATCGATCTGATTCAACCCCCCCTGATGACCCAGCAATGGTGAAACTTCAAGTAGAAGAAAAAAGTTAGATATGTGTTTTTTACTAATTTATATATATACATATATATATATATATATATATATATATATATATATATATATATATATATATATATATATATATATATATATATATATATATATAATATATATATATATATATATATATATATATATAATTACTTTAGAGTAAAATATACTGACTGACATTGCTTCAGTTTTTTATACAAGATTGTGCATTAATTATTTTTGTTCATTAAGGTAAAAATAGTTTTGTGCATTGTAGATTCTTTGTTAAACTAAAAATAATTGATGTAAATAAATATAGTTTAATATTTTTGATAAACGACTTATGTATATAAACATATAAAAAGATATGGATTTCAATAAATCTTAAGTTTAAATAAAGTCTTTGATTAGAAAAGATCACAATTTGTAAGATTCTTTTACGTTCATTTATTCAATTGTAACAATAGTAAGATTACTGGTAATATGTTTAATAAAAACAGTGAAATTGAAATAGATAGTATTAGGCTCAACGAAGTTATTAATGTAAAATGCTAATAGGCAACTTGAAAATAGTTGTCAAATGAAAAAATAGATCTAGGCAGGATGAAATTAATCATTGTTGAAATGTAAAAAATGCAACTCGGCGTGCAGAAAACTTACTTGACAGAATTCAGTGTCAAGCAGTGTTAATGTCTGTTAATTTGATTTTACTTTAGACACTTCAGAACAAAGCAAAGTATGAGTTTAACTATTTATAGTAACAATTAACACTTTTAAATCTAAATAATTTTTTTTTTTTTATAATTTCTATCATAATTATGTTCTTTTTTTCATTTTTTTTTTTTAGTTTGTCTTCCCTTTGTCATCTTTTGATTAGTTAGCTAACTGTTGAACATGGTTTTAATTTTGTAAATTTAGTATGATGTGAAGTTTACTCTATTACTCATTAGTCAACAGTTAGAGAGAACTTTAATCAAGGTAAAAATAATTTTGTTTACTGGTAACATAATAAAACCAGTTACTAGTATTTATTCCGTGCTTTTTTACATTTGTTAACATGCTGCTTTGGAAACACTTTCTTTCTCTCTCTCTCTCTCTCTCTCTCTCTCTCTCTCTCTCTCTCTCTCTCTCTCTCTCTCTCTCTCTCTCTCTCTCTCTCTCTCTCTCTCTCTCTTTCTTAGATGTAAGGGAGGTTTAATAAAACTTATGTAATTACTGAGCTCTTACGTATTTCTTAATACCACAAATAATAATGATCATTTATAAGAAATATTTTACGAGTTGCTTGCTATTTTATGATATAGTTGCTCAAATTGTTTAACTATAAATGTCCCTTGATTGTTCAAATATTGTAATAAATAAAATCTTTTTAGTCCAAGTATTTAAGTTAATAAAATATCTTATTAAGTTGTGGTGTTATTTGCCAGCGTTACTATAGTAACAATGTATACATTGTGTTGTCTAGCCTTTTTATAATCTTTTTTAATTATTCTGTAGACAGAATATATGAACCTGTCATTTCATAAAAGAAATAAGTCCAAAACTTTTAGCAGTTAGTTTATAAGTTTGAATTAAAAATTTCTGTATGATTTATGTTTTTTTTATAAAAAATAAAAAACACATAAGTTATATACGTTCTTTATTTATCTACTTCTATGTTTAATTTTTTTAGCAACCTTGACATTATTTAAAAAAAAATCATATTTTTGTTGATTTTGAAAAGTTTTAGTACATGTGCCCTTTTCGAAATGACAGGTTCATATACTTTCTGTTATTATTATCCTAATTCTACTAACAATTAAATGCAAATAGTACTTTTGTAATTAAAACTTGTATTTTTTTTTTTCATGTCTTATTTTAGGTATTTGCAGGCTTTACTTGACTTTCATATTCTGGTACTTGTGTTGTGACAGATTTTAAAAAGAACTCAACTGATGTTAATGCGGTCTTTATGTCGTTACCTATAAGCAATGACGTTGCTGATACGGAGTCAAAGTTAAAATATTTATAGATAAATTTGTATTTAATATTTTAGATAATATATCAAGTTATTAATGTGTTTTTATTGTTATTAATGATTTAATAACTCATAACCCGTATTACGGGTTGCTTACTGCTAGTCATTAACAGAGTAATAATCAAGTAAACAAGAAAAACTGAAAGATATAAGATATTCAAGAACTCAGATTAAATTTCAATAATAACTTTTAAGATTAGAGGAAACATCATAACTGAATTTAAGTAAAAAAAAGAAGTTGATAAATTCTGAGACATACTTTCTATAATTGAAATTTTAGTTTAAAAGAAGCATTTAAAATCGGATATGTTAAAATCCATAAGTAATAACACCTGTTTCGATTCATTTTTAAACTGTTGTATATTAACTTTTTTCGTATTTGCAATATTAGAAAACTTTTTCCACAAATAAGGTCCACGATATCAAATTGAATATGTAATTTGTTTTAAATTATATTTAGGGACAATGTAGTTATTATCTGAAAATTTTGTCGGGTATATATGCACTACTTTTTCAAAATAGGACTGAAATACTTTAGGAGTTAGTCCCATCTTTATTTTATAGATAAACATTAAAACTTGGTGTAAGTTGATTTTATAAACGTTTAATGCGCCTAGTATACGCAGAAGAGGCTCGCATGGTACAATTTCATCAACTCCAAATAATATAATGCACGCATCTTTTTGTTTACTGTACAATTTTTTTAATTTTGTGGGATTAGTACTTGCCCATGCAATATTACAATAAATCAAAGAACAATTAATGAAAGAAAAATATTAACTTTTTAAAGATTTATTATTTAGAAATCGTTTAGCCCTATATATCTGGCAATATCTTTTGATGTTTTTTTCTTAATGTTTTTTATATGTTCACTCCAACGTAAATGTTCATCTAATATTACACCGAAAAAGTTTTTTGCCCTGGGGGCACTACAAGTTACTGCATATGTAATTGTTTTTTTTGCTCAAATTGGATGAGCTGCTTTCTATTGATCAAATAGCTTTTGAACCAAAGTAAGTTATTAGTATTAAATTTCTTTAAATTTAATACTAATATTGCTTTTCGAATAAGGGATCGTCTATAAATTACGTCACACAATTTTTGACCGCTTTTGACCTCCCCTTGTCACAAAATCGTAACACTTAAGAAGCAAGTTTTGTACGAGTTGTCACAAAACCAACGTCCCCTTCTCTCCCATAGCGTGACGTAATTTATAGACAACCCCTAAGTAAAATAATATTTTAGATTAAAAATAAAATTATCAAACTGTAAACAGCATTACGAAATGGTAATAATATAGTCAATTACATAAATAACATGTTGTCCCAATGTGCCCCACAAAAGTCATTTGACTGAAATTATTACTTTTTAAAAAGTTCAATTCCAAATTTTTTTTTCAAACCAGTTTCTTAAAGAGGATAAAAAATACTGTCTGAAAAATATAAACTTTTTATAAATAAAGCAAACTTGCATTTGTTCAAAATAAATCTTTTGTCGTTTTATCGCTTAAAAAATACGCATGTTTTGTTTATCGCAATCTTACCGATGCATTTTGGTCCTGTTAATGCATTTTGGTATTTCTAAAAATAATTTTTTTTTTTACAAAAACAAGCCACAATAAAATAAAATATTTTATTAAAAAAAAATTTGTTTAGCTGAGGTATAAGGTTTTAGGCATACTGTCCCGTTATGCCCCACTGTCCCGAGATGCCCCGCTCTGTTTGCAGTATTGAGTACAAAGAATTAAATACTTTTTTGTATCACGAAATTAACAAAATATTTTTTTACAGTCGATGTATTTAAATAAAATGATATTAATGTTCAGGGCATGGATATATGTGCCGCCACAGAAGCTAAAATTGAAGTGGAGAAAAATAAAAATAAAATAAAAAATTTAACACATTTAATTACCAAGGTAAGTTTGATAACTAAAAAATTTTAGTTTCAAAGGTAACAACTACAAGCTTTTAATTCTACATTTTTTCTGGAAAACTTTATTAGTGCAACACTATACTTATTTTAGAACATAGAAGAAGCTCAAGCAAATCAGAAAAAATATTATGACGAGAGAAATACAAAAGTAGATGAAGAAAGCATTATTATAAAGTTTTACATATGGATATACGAGGTAAAAGAAGAAAAGGTGCTGCTTTTAAGCCTAGGTTTACAGGTCCATATTATGTATCCTTTGTTACGAAATGCGGCAATATCAGACTAACTGGAGAAAATAAAGTTCCTTTAAAAAGATCACATAAAATGTTGCACATAACCAAGTTTATTGATAGTAAAGATAAAGGTACTTAAATTAATTCAGTATGGGAATAAGTTAATTACAATTAACTTGAAAAATATTTGAAGTTAGACACACTACAATTGTTTAACGTAACAATAAACATAAATAATTATAAACATAAATTTTAACTGCATTATCTATTCTACACCTTAATATAAGGAACCTCCTAAAAAATTTTGAGAATTGTAAACAATTTTTATTTAGTGTCAAAATTAACTTTCATATTATGTCTAGCCGAAACATGGTGCCGCGAGAGGGAAATTGAAATCAATTCTAATTTTCAACTTAATAATTATAAAGTTTTTCATCATATTAGAGACTCTGATAAAATAGGTGGAGGATTGTGCATTTTTATCCACAACTTCTTAGATTTCAAACTACGCAAAAGTTATTTTGCTGTTACGCATGATTTTGAATTGTTACGAATTGAAGTTGTAAACAAAATTTGCAAGAACGCAGTTGTACGCGTCATAAACAGACCTTCTAGTAATAAAAAAGCATTAAACAAACAAATTAAAAGCCTAATTATAAGTGAAGAATTATGTGGCAAATGCGGTTACTTCGTAGGCAATCTGAATTTAAATTTACTTGAATACAACAAAAACAAAGGCGTCAGAACTTTTTTCAATATTGTGTTTCAAAATGCATTTATTCCAACTATAAATAAGCTTACTCGAATTACTGCCAAAAAATTACTGCTACTTTAATTGATCAAATTATAATTAATAATTTCAAAAACATAAAAATTAAAACTGAAATATTTGTTGCAGACATATCTGATCATTTTCCGGTTTTTATAACAGCACAAATCGTTAAATCAACCTTCTAAAAAAAGTAAAAACTAATAAACGAGTAATTAAGGACGCTTCTCTTGTGACATTTATTAGCCTTTTGTCGACAACAAACTGTAAATCTGTTTTTAAAATAAAATTTTTTAAAGTAGTTTATGATAAATTTTATCATATACTTGAATTGAAGCTTAAATCATCTGAAACTATGACAGATGACGAGCATTAATTTTGGTACCAAAAAACAGTAGTAAACACAGTAACTTGCTTCTTGTACCAATGTGCTGACTGCACTTCATCTTGCCACAAAGTTGAAAAATTTTCAGCAAAATCTACTTGAAGGACGGCTGTGTTTGGATTGCTTTGAAGTTAGATTTTATGATCAATATGTCTTTGATTGCCGAAGAAATGAAGGTAAAGATTTTGAAAAGGGGCTGTAAAGATCATCAACTCTTCCCTTTTTTTCAATCTTTTTAATATATTTTTTATGGTAGCATGTAATCCATTTATTCTTATCATTTTTATTCAAAATATATAGATTATGAAACTTTGCAGCATCTTTGCATGTTGTACACATATTATTATTATAAAAATGTCTTTTCACTATCACATACAATGCTTAGAGAAAATTCATGTGAATACAATAAAAAGTTCAAGGATAAGGATTATATTTTGATGTCATTGACAACAACAAACGTTTCTTGACATTGAACTAGACAAAAGCACATGTAGTGCGCGTAAACTAGCAAACTTTGATTTTCCAACTGATTCTTCAGGATAATCACTTTTAAAAACAGCATAAGCTTTATTAACATTCACATACAAATGAAGTTTTTGCATAGTTTTTATCTTGTTCTTTAATCTCACGACAATGATGTCTCTTTTACCAGGTGCTTGACGGGAAATATTATCACGCTGGTAAAAATCAAGAATTCATTTTTAGCAGTTTTTACCAATTTTACAGTTAAAGCATCTAACGCATTTTCACTCAAAATTTTTTCTGGACTAGGGGTTTCATTCATTTTTTTTTTAAAGTTTTTGTACAACTTAGCCGTCTTTCTGGTTGATTTTGGTAGTGCTGATTTGGCTCTCTTAACAGCTTTTCCAAGAGTGCTTGCAGACTTGTAAGAGGGTGATGTAACAGCTACAGATTTTCATTCTGCTATTTTTTGTCTGCTTTTTCTTTTTTGTTGCCTCTCTTTTTCTCGTTGAGCCTCTAATTGAGCAAGTCGTCTTTCTTTTCTCCTTTTTGATTCTTTTTCTTTAAATACTTTTTCGCCAAATTTTTCTAACTGCTTTTCACGATATTTCTTTTGACGTTCAGCATGAGTAAGAGACATGTTAAATCCTTGAAAGATTAAAAAAAAGCAACACAGTAGTTATGGAGATGGACGTATTACATTCTAAGACTCACTGAGCATTCATCCTCCAAATGTTGTCTATGCAAAACACACCTACATTTTGTAATCTTTGTAGAAAACGTTAAAGAAAAGCTTGCGACACAAAAATATTGCCAATTGAATTTGATAAAAACTCAATTGTGGTTTCAGTTTAGCGGTTTTGAATATTGTTTTAAATTTTGTTAAAAAATTGTCACGGCGTGACACAAAAAGATTCTAAAAATAACTTGAGATAATTATTTTTATAAAAATGGTAATATTTTTTTAGATGTACTTCTCATTGCGCTCGAATTTTAAAATTCTAAGTTTCACTGGTTGTCTTAGAAATAAAACTATTGGTACTCTAATTGTCACAGGGTGACATGTCATAGCGTTACAATAGTGGTAATAACATTTGATTAAAATAAATGGTTTTTTAAATTCGTCTGGCAATAAGTATGTTTTTATCATTAGTAGCAATGATTAGTTCAGCTAAAAACCTGATTGTAATGAGCAAGACAGTTTTCAAATTTTTTTATAGGTTCAATTGAACTTTGGCATTTAAAAATGATTTAAATTATCGCAAAAACGCCTATTTTTACCTTCTGTTTCAGCCAATATAGTTTTTTATGATAGCGGCATACAATAACGAACTATATATTTTCTGAAAGAGAAGTAGAGCTTTATACTGATAAATAAAACTATGTATATTGGCTTGATTTAATTTTTCATTTTTTGTGAAACGGTCGTGGTAGCTTGGTAGCCAATTACTAAAATACAAAAATAAATACAAAAAACTTGCAACATAATAAAATAGGTTATAGGTTAAAAAGATATGAATATTAGTCGTTTATCAAAAAAAAACTAATTGTAAATGACTGTAAAATTATTAACGACGCAATAATTGCTAATTTGTTTAACCATGCATTTGTTAGCACAGGTCCAAGTTTAGCATCAAAAATAAATAAAAGTAAAACTTGCTTCAAATCATACCGAAACTCTTATAATAATCCAATGGACAATAATATGCTATCAGAAATGCTTGATGCCATGTACTTACTTAAACCAAATAAAGGTAATGGAGTTGAAGATGCAAGCAGTAATGTAGTAATTGAATCGATGCCTTATTTAAAAATTCCACTTTTGCATATTTTTACGCTCTCTTTAAACCAAGGAATCTTTCCGATAAACTTAAAGTTGCAAGGGTAATACCTATACTAAAATCAGGAGATGAGACTAGTGTCTCCATTTACAGGCCTATTTCCGTACTATCATACTTTTCAAAGTTATTGGAACACATTATTTATAAAGGATTGTATTACTTTTTAGATGTAAACAATATTCTCAACAGTAAGCAATTTGGGTTTAAAAAGAGCCACTCTACTGATCAGGCTTTTGTTCATCTTGTTCATGATATCTTTAAATCATTTGATAAAAATAAATATCATAAGGTGTATTTATTGATCTCAGTAAGGCTTTTGACACTGTCGATCATTACATTTTATTAACAAAATTAAAAAACTATGGTATTAAACATATAAATATTGCGTGGTTTGAAAGCTGTTTGTCAAAAAGAAAACAATACATTTCTTATAATAAAGGTGAAACAACCAATATGAACATGTGGGGCTCCTAAGGGATCTATATAAGGACCACTCCTACTTCTCATTTTTATTAATGATTTAAGCAAAGCTTGTACTGAACTAGATACAATTTTATTTCCAGATGACACAAATCTATTTTATGCACATAATGATACAAACACTTTGTTTAAGTCAATAAACAAAGAGCTATTAAATCTTAATGAAATGGCGACCAAATTATCTCTAAATGTAACCAAAACAAAATATACTTTTTTCCATCGTTTTCATGACCGAGATTAAATTTCTTTGAAACTGCCAAAACTTTGTATTGGCAACCATGACATAAAAGAGAAACCACTTTAAAATTTCTCAGCGTGCTTCTTGATAAAAATGATAAAAATTCTTGATAAAAATTTTCAATTTCTACTAGAGGGCCGAAATTATGGAATAAAATATTAACTAATAAACTTAAAACAATTTCTACGCTTAAAGTGTTTAAGAACAAATTGAAGCAAAAACTACTGATGAACGACGTTGCTCGGCTTTTTCTGAAGTTTTAATGATTGCTACTGTTAAACTTTCCCAACAATTAGAGGTTTGTCATTATGGACTTGACGATCTTAGAAAAGGATTGTGCCACTTGTTATTGCTTAAATTCTTCATTTTCTTTTTTTTTTTCAATATATATAAAAATTTATGGTTTATAATAATTATTCACATATTTTAAGGTATATGCTGGTGTACAACGAAAGCTTCAGGATTATGCGTATTAACTTACAAGCTTTTTAGTAATATAGTTTCTTTGTACTAATTTTTTTTTCTTTCTTTTTTTAAATTTTTCTTAACCAATACAAAAACAAAAAGTTAATGTAGAGCTTTAGAACCAATGATTTTTATTTTAATAAGTCTTTTGAAAAATGTTTTATACTATATAGTGTTACGTTTTTTAATTTTTGTTGTCTTATATTTACGGTATTGACTAAGGGGCTTGGTGATAAGACCAATTATGTCTCCTTCTTGCCCCTGCTATTTTTATTTATATAATGGTTTATGACTAATAAATTTATATGACAAAAAAAAAAAGTTTCAGGAAATTTTAACGAATATAAATGTTACGAAAAAATTAAGGAGAGTTTGACGCAATGCAATTTTCAAGTAAAAATCAAACTTTAAAATTTGATAAATGTTTCAGTATGTTTTAACATTACTTAATTTGAAATTTACGTACGTTAGATATTTACATACAAGTTCGATCACGTTTTCTTATAAAACAAAGTGCTGCGACGCTTTCTCATCACTCCTCGGTTGCAATGTCTGCCAAGGGTTCCATGTCAAACACGCTCGAATGAGCACTAACACTACTACTAACACCATTAAGTTCAACAATAATATATAGAGATGTGAACTTTTTATACATTTCTGTCAATGGCTGCTTTATTTATGATCTTATAATTACTTTCACTTTCTTTTTTTAGACGATTTTATGAAAAACAGTAAATAAGTTTAATAATTTGTTTATTTCTGGGATAGTGGCTAATTTATTTGGTTATACTCTTGGATTTGATACCAAAGCGAAATAAAGTATTCATATCAACAGCCTTTACTTAATATTAAATTATAACTATAAGTTTATTGTTCTGGACCAAATACTTTGAAGAACAGATGATGATTTTTAAAACCACTTATGTAATGCAGGCGCAGATTTACGGTATAGCCGTTATGGCTAAGGCTACACCTTAAAATAATCAACGAAATGAAAAATGTTATAGTATTCAAATATGGTTTCAAAGTAATAATATTATTAGTTATAATAAGTTTTTTTGCCGTGTAAAATCGGCTTTTAAAGAGGTTATTTAAAACTAAAAGGAACTAAGATCGGTAACTGCACCTTATAAAATAGCTCAGTGGCTAACTAATGTTTTTGAAAGTAATATGTTTTTATTGTAGAGTTGTATGCCGTCAACACTCGACGCCCGAGGCTGGATTGCTTTTTGATTTGTCACATAACTTGCGATTTTACAAAGATTGGGGGTGGGTTCCCATTGGATAAATTTTAGTTTTAAGGACATTTTTTTTTAAGGAGCCAGTTGGTTCTTATAAAGAAATCACCTTCCCCCTCATTTTATTCGTAAAATTGCCTCTGCTTGTCATATATTGATTTAAAACATATATTGTCCCCTAAACTATGCGAACATTGCGTGGTATACTACTAAAAAAAATAATTCCAAGTCTCTTTAACAGAAACATGTTGTACCTCTTATTAATTTCAAGGATCAACTTACACTCATGACAAGCCTCTTCCCAGAGAGCAAACTTACATTGGCCCAAAGTAAATTTTACATTGGCAAATTTATTCCGTTAGGCGAATATTTCTTTCCAGAGTAATAATTCCATTCTCCAAATCGGTTATTCGCAAATTTTTTCGTAAGTTTATAAAACAAACTTTTCTAATATTGAATTCATATAATTTCTAACAAATTTAATTTAGGGATCATTACAGTTTATCAGTTTTTACAGCCTAATAAAATGGCAATAGTATTTTTATAAAACTCTGCTATAAAAACTAAATGTATTTTATTATATAAAGTCCAGTATCTCTAATTCGAATCTCCTTAATTCGAAAACCTCTATAACTCGACTAAATGTAAAGTCACCGTGAAATGCGCTTAAGAAACTTTTTTGTTTAACTTTCTATAATTCGATTCTTTATAATTCGAAAACCTCTACAATTCGAATGGATTTTTCAGACCTGTCAGTAAGATTCTCTCGTAAATCGAACTTTTTAAATTTTTGTCGTATAAAAAGTTCGTTAACCATTAAACTCTTTTTTCAAGTTTCGAATGTTTTGATTTTTTTGTTAAACATTTAGCGTGAATTATTTCCTTCTGTTTAAAAAAAATCATGGCATCAAAAAGACTGCATAAAGAAAACAATTTAAAGCTGAAATACGAAGCTCTACTGGAATTGGAGAAGGAAAAATAAATAAAGAGGTTTCAAAAATCTTTGATATTCCACCAAACACTCTTTTAACCTGGAAAAAGAATAAAGATAAAATCTTTGACGCTTTTCGTCAAGGAAACTTGGCTCAACGGGTTAAAGTTGATACGTATTATCAAGTCAACAAAGCTGAACTTAAATGGTTCAAACGAATGAGAGATGATAATGTCCCAATCAGTGGTTTGCTGGTAAAAGAAAAAGCTTTATATTTTGCGAAAGAGTTAAGCTTCGAAAATTTCTAAGCTTCGGATGGATGGCTAGACAGATTTAAGAAAAAGTAAATTAATTTCTTATTTTATTCTCACCAATTTTTATGATTAATGACTTTGCAGTATATGATTATTCTACAGCTTTTTCTTTAATTGCTTTAAAAAAAAAAGTAAATATTTTCCAGAATTAGACATTCTGGAAACTTGCAAAGACCTCGAAGTTAAATTCAAAAGTACGTATTGCACGTATAAGTTACGTCAAAGCAACTATAATTTTTTTTGTAGATATGGTATATCTTTCAAAACTATTTCTGGAAAGGCAAATTCTGTTAACGATCAGATGATCACTCCATGGCTTGAAACCACACTTCCTACAATTCTCTCTCGATACCCACTTGAAAAAATTTTTAATGCCGATGAATTCGATCTTTTCTACCAATGTTTGCCTGACAAAAGTTTACATTTAAAAAATGAAAAGTGCATAGGAGGCAAGCATAGTCAAGTTCACCTGACTGGGATGGCCGCAGGTAATGTAAAAGGAGAAAGACTTTCATTGTTTGTAGTTGGAAAATTGAAGTCTCCTAGATGTTTTAAAGATGTGAAAAATATTCCTTGTCGCTTTCGGGACCAACCAAAAAGTTGGATGTTGGCAAAGTTATTTGACAAGTGGGTTCAAGACATTGACCTAAAGTTTAGTTTTCAGAAAAGGAAAATTGCTTTAACTGTAGATAATTCTTTTGCCCATCCTAACGTACAGAAACTTGATAGGGTGGAGCTTATCTTTCTTCCACCAAATACAACTTCGATCTCCCAACCTATGGACCAAGGAATTATCCGATCTCTTAAAGCCAAGTATCGCTAAATTGCAGTAAAAAAGAAAATTGCTGCCTTAGAAAAAGAGAACAAGATGCCTAAATTTTCTATGCTATGTTTATGCTAACAAAAGCATGGAATTCCATTCCAGATGAAATCTTCGTAAATTGTTTTAAAAAATCAAGAATATCATTAGAAGCAGCGGAAAAGCATGTAAGTGATAATAACGACCTATTCTGTGACTTAGATGAAGACAAGACTGTAATGGAAAACTTAAGGAATGATCTCGAATTGTTTAAAACAAAATTCGATGCAGATATTAACCTCACGGCCGACGAGTTAGTAGACATAGATTTCGATATTTGCATTGCCAACAAATCATTAGATGAGGACATCATTGCAGAAGTATCTGAGCATGATGCTATTGAAACTGAAGAGGAATCCGATGATGAGTGCGTTGGTGTTTCTGACAATGCTACAAAACGAAGTCTAAACGAAGCGATGCATGCTGTTACTGTACTCGAGAATTACAGTCTTTATTCTAACTTTGGAGATGATTTGACGAAGGCTCTTAAAGACATAAATCGTGTCATTGAAATGGATTTAAAAGCCTCAAAAAGAAAATTACTGACTTTTTTTTGAAAATGTAAAAGTTTAAATCACATACTATATTGCATTTAAGCCTAAGAACCACTATTTGATTGTTTGTTTCATTTCTATTTGTTACTTTGACCAGAATATTTGAAAAAAAGTCAACTTTCTATAATTCAAAAATCTCTCTAATTCGAACTTTTTTTTTCCCTGTTAAATTCGAATTAGAGAGATTGTACTGTATTTATTTAGTAAAAAATATTATAATAAAAATTAGGATACAAATTGTATACAAATTTGACATAACCATGAACATACTTAAGTTTGGAGTTTACATAATGCCCAAACAAGTCATACATAAAACATCACAAAAATTCTTGTAACATTTGCCGATGTAATATTCAACTATATTTTATCGTCTTCAATCTAAAAACAAAGTTTAATTAGTGTTTCTTGTACAATGCTTAGTTGAATTGATTGACTTGTGCTAATTCTGCCTGAACATAGTGTACATTATCTTCACCATTGTCCTCGAAGTTTATGTCATCTGGAATTTCCCATCTGGAAATTCTAATCTAATGGAATTTCTAAGCAATAGTAAAGGTTTTCCAGTAAATTGCACATAAAATATACTTTACAATATATTGTTCGAATGAGCATATGTTAAAAGCACTAAAATGCTCCACCACTCTTGTGACCTCGGATTGTTTCACATCACTATTTACCTGAAGATGAACTTTATTGAAATATATTTTCTCTAGTGTAGTTGACTGATTAAATGGTGTAATCATGAATAGTAGATGTAAAACGTGATTTTGACACTACCCGAAAGCACCATTTTTCACTCTCTCTGACACCATCTCTGAAAACCTGTCGGAAAACTTTTTAGCACCCACTTTTGTAAAAATGTTTTAGTACCACTCTGAGAAATATTTTTTGGTATCACTCTCGGAAATCTTTTTTTCGTATCACTTGCGGAAAAGTTTTTTTGCACCACTCTACGATTTTAATCTCTGGAAATTTTTTGACACCCTGTGAAAAATTATAAGTAGTGACGTAACTACTTGATTACTTTACACCGCTTATTGGCAATCAATTTGTAACCCCCCTCAAAAAACATTTCCCCTCCATGGTTTAGTACTATTAAACGGCAATTCCATGGAGGGGAGGCTATTGAATAATATATAAGCATCGTATAGATTGTATTTGTTATTTAATATAATCTTGAGAGAAACTTGAAACGACCTCCATCAAATTCAGCAACTGGATCCATAACAAGGAGCGCAACAATATCTACTTGTCCAGTACCAGATGTTCGAGTAACAAGTATTTGGATGCTATTACCTGTATTATTAAGCTTTAGCCCTGATTTGCTTAAATGTTGATTGGAACAGCTTCTGAAATCAGGTGCCAAATATTGTTGGGTACTCAAAATAAACCATTAGGTATTTCAGTTTGAAAACCATCACCACTATTTAACATATTGGTTTCTGTACTAATGTTGCATGCTGATCCACTAAGGTGTCTATTAGATTCTTTTACAAAATGATAAAGTTGCATTCCGTTTGAATATAGTCTATTAGGCTGCCCATTAATTAAAACATCAATTCTGGTAAGGTTTATTGAGTTTAATTTTTCTGGTTGTCTTGTGAAAGAGGTAGATTGGGGAGCATTAATTAAAACATATTTCAACAAGTTGCAGGCAATATTTACATTGAAAAGCTATGAAGTTTAAGTTGAATTTTCTTACACACGTCGATGAAGAATAACTCGCTCGAATGAAAGACCAAAACGTGAAACACTACCGTAAGCAATTTCTTTTGCGAGTTGCTCATTTTCAACAACTTCATATTGCAGAGCTAAATTATTTAACGCATAGTTTGTAGTAGCTGAAGTATCAGTTGAAATAATAACCTTACTTCAGTCAGAGAAAACTATTTTATATACAAGCTGATCTGAAAATAATGAAGGATGAAACGGCCCTTTGCTATTAAATAATTCAAAATCAAAAGCTGTGCAATGCATAGAATCAGTAGGAGCTGGACCTTGTCCAAACACTACTGAAATTGTAGTATTAGCTCCACTTATTGAACCAGTGCTTGAACTAGACCTGAAAAGAGTTAATTTCCTGTCTAGAATTTAATCTGTCTGGAATAGCTCGTACTGATGAGGGTAAAAACAAATCTCTTGACTCCGATAAATACCGTAGTCAAAAGTACTTTGAATTTTCTGATCTTGCATTCTTATTGTAAGTTTATTAATAATGCTTTGACCTAAATTTGCTACATGTCTTGCTGTATGGTCTGTACCTCTAGTGAAAACAACATCGTAAAGCAAACAAACTGATCCAGGCACTACTATCATTGAAGGTGACAAAGTTGGAAAACAAATTAAAAAAGTTTAACCTGATGGGTTTGCTAGTGTTGCTGGATTTAAACTTACAGTAATGATTTGTCTTTAACCTCGGACACCATACACTTTACTAAGGTTGCGACGAGGGTCTAACAAAGTAACATAACTTGATTGAAGAGGTGAACTGATTTCTGTTATATTTAGAGGTGAGATCACTATCTAATGTCTTGTTTTCTACAAGATGATAGTAGCTATCAATCCAGATAAATTTGATCCTTAACCCCCTGATGGGGCTGCTGAAACATCATTTTTTGATATTGATCCAAGCGAAACTTTTCCAGAAGAGTAAATAGGACTTCCTGAAATTTCAAATGAACCTGGAGAAAAAATTTAATTTCTTTGAAAAGAACTAGAGAACTCGGAAGGCACCTTTAATAAAGAAAATATTACTGTTCAAGATAGTGATCTAAAAACAAAATTTAAAATATTGAAAACACTTGATGTTTTTTATAAAAGACTTGAAATTATTGGGAAAGAAAAAGATTTTAAAATAGATAGCAAATGGATTAGGGCCGAATTTCATTATTTTGACAACAATCTTGTGTTTGATGGTATAGCGCCTAAGACAAATAGACCTTACAGAATTCAGTTAACAAAAAGTTATGGAACGAAATTCAGAGCTTTGAATGATAATAGTGAAAGACAATATATGCTTAGAGATTTAGGTAAAGTTGACTTTAAAAAAAAATCACATATATCTGACAAAGATCATTATTCAATTATTGACCTTGTTAATAAAAATAATGAAATATTTAACTTTGAAAAAATAGATCCAACTGCAATTATCTCAAAAGGGTTAAATAAACTTACAACAAAGCATTATTACAACTATTTTTAAAAATAATAATCCGGTTAATCAAAATGCAAGTGGTATAAAAAAAGAAATCTACGTTGGGTAGAAAAATAGAAGATGGTAAAAGTGAGATACGTAGACTTAAAGATAAATTGAAAAAAATTGATGAAAAAAATAAATAATAAAAGATGGAAAACAAAGCCATTTAAAGATAGAAAATAGAAACCGTTACGAATGTTTGGAAGATCTTGACAAAGCATATGTAATTGTAAAAAATTTTGCAAGCAATCTTAATAGACAATACTATAGGATTGGAGAACTTATTAGTACACTTTATTATGATGAAAGACTTACTTTAAAACAAAAAATAAAAATAATTTTCACTCAAGAAGGTTGGACAATATCTGCTGTAACTATTTCTATTGGCGCCATTATATAGTTAAAACCTTTAGTGGTAGTTCATCTAGCTTAATAGTTAATAAAGGAAAGACTGGCGATAAAGATGGTGATAAAGGAGGTGAAACTGATAGTAGTAGACCTGAAAAAAATAAAAGCTATCTTGACCATCTTGCAAACTCTTTAAAGTGATTAGCCTCAAAAACTGCAGACGCAATTCCTATTATAGGTAATATTTTATATTGGATTTTTATTATATGTTCTAAAAATGTTGAATTTGTTGCACAAAATGTATGGATCCTTTTTACAGTTGCTGGAGCCATAGTCATACGACTAATTGATAGGTATAACACTAAAAAGAAACGTGCTGTCAAAAATAAATGACGTTAAATTATAAAAGTGTCTTATTATAAGCCAGAAACAAGGTTATACTTAATACCAGATAACGCTTTTGGTTGATTTGATTTTATATATGCTTTAGTTGATGATAACGCAATAAATATCGAAAACCAAGAAAAGATGCTAAATATTATGCTATTGAAACAAATCAGGAAGTTCAAACTTAATGGCTACAACAGTCTTGCAATCCAGATAGCAATCAAGATAAACTACCAAGATTGGTTAACAAACCACGAGCTGAAAGCAATGGGCAGTTTAATGGAGATGGTTCTCATTATTATTCTTATGGTGAGTACAAAGAAAGTTTCATTTATAAACTTCTTGAAGATTTGTCAAACTACATTTTCAAAACTGAAGATGTAAAATTGAGTGATGTAATTTATAACACAACCGTAGGGGCAAATCTATGTCCATCAACTATTACAGAAATTGAAAACCCAATTGATTTTGTCAACAAAGATTTCATTTTCAAATCAAAGTATAATAGCATATTTTATACCAATAGTTTCAAACAACCTCATGTTTCTCAAGATTACACTCCAAGTGAGGATATCAGTCATATATATCTTTTAAACTTTACTGTCTGTTGTGCTACTGCTTGCTGTGGTGTAATCACACTAATGTTATATTGTACAGATCTTTTGGCAAGAGATTTGTTTAGATTTCATTTATTATACTGTACGCCGCGTTTTATGGGGCTTAGCGTTACACTCCCGAATAAAGCACGTTTTAATGTATGGAAATATGATTATAATAAAGAAGTTTTTGAAAAAAATAAAATTGAATTTATTATTGATTTAGAAAAAAATATTAGGACATGGGAGTATAATTATGATTCAAGAAGGTTAGTTGAAGACGGAAAGACAGGTGATTATTTAATTATTGATTTAGCGGTAGGTCAAAATCCTGATCAAACAGACGGTCTTACAAAAAGCGGCCTTCAATTTATTAGCAAATCACTTCAAGAAAATGCTAAATGCCGTTTGTCAGCACATATCAGATTTATGTGCATTTCAGCTCAAGCTGAGTTTGATAATGCTTTAGAAGCACAAGTTAAACTATTGACTTAAATTCTGACATAAATTCTTATCAAACTATAACGCAAAATTCATCTTACCCTAATAATTTTGCTCTTGGAGGAGAAATATACATGATTCCAAGTGATCTTTGCCTTAAAATAAATAAAACAGTTGAATATAATAACCAGCTTTAATTGCAATTTAATATGCTCTCACCTGTTAAAGGTATAAATTTGTAATAAAATACAAAATGTCTCAAATACATACCAATTACTGGACTAGTAACTCAACTGTAACATACACATTAACAATTAATGACGTTAATGACGTCAATCTATTCAGAGATTGCTTTAAAATGAATGGTATGGCAAGGTGGCCCAGGCTCTCCAAGCATTTCAATTGGTCTTTTGGAATATGACAAATTTGCAAGCAACACTGCAACTTATCAAAGACTCCAAAACGAATACTGGAAACTATGCGCTTCGAAATTGAGGGAGCGAGTACTTACCAAGTTTGAAATCCAAATAATTTATTTGGCATACTCTTCAACCTTATCAAGTAATTGACCAACCTCAGTTCAAGTTTTATAATCCTGATGGAACAGCTACTAGTTTCTCTGAAGTTTTTCTTGTTTTCAAAACTAGATAAAAGTCTTGCTGCAAATTAAAGAATAAATAAAATATATAAATAATTATGGAGAAATAATCATACCCAGTGTTGGCTGAAATAACATTATAGAAAATACCGGAAACAAGCACATAGTGTTTTAATACAACGTTAACAAGGGTTTAACGTATTACAACTTTTTTAGACAATTTTCGTGATAAAAGCATAAAACGTAAAAAAGTTACAAAACGTTTATCTGTTGCTGCAACTTCTTGCGATAAAGTTGGACGTTTATCAGGGGTGGTTGCCGATTCTAATGCTATTACTATTGTAGTTGCTCCTGTAAGCATTGCGCTTGCTGCAACTGGTGCTTCATGAGGATTTATTTCTGCAATGCTCGGTTTACTACAAAAAAATTAATAATAAATAACAGCAGCAGCAAATGCTTCCACATGTTATTTACATTAGCTACAAAAGCAGCTTCTTCTTTACAAGAAGAGAGACCTTGTGCGCTTGTTGATGGTGAGCTGACAGCTGATGAGTGTCAAAACCTCGAGGAAAAATATCGAAACCTTTTTAGGCAAGTTAATGCAGCAATGCAAAATAGTGAGCCAGCTGATGTAATGGATAATGGCCCAGAAAATGTATAAGATATTCAACGATATCTAACAATGAGAAGAGCTTAACAAACACTCCAACAATTTTTTTATTAATAGTATAAAAATTATTAATAAATAATTTTACTAATAAATATGGAGAAAAATCCATTACTTGGATTTTCTTTTTTATTCAACTTTTTTTTCAACTTCTTCTTTTTTTAAAAGTTCTTTTTTACTTTTTTCAAGCTCATATTGTTACGCAGCTTGCTTCTCTTTTCGATTTGCGGCAGATATCTACCAGCTCTTACTCTTTCTTCTGATTTCATTTTTATCTCTGACTGTTTGTCTTCTTTCATTTTACTATTGAGTATATACTTAGCAATTTTTAACTGATTGCTTAGGGTTGCTAAGCATTGACTCAAGAACTTTCTCAGATTGTTTCTTAACAGTCCAAAATGGTTTTGTTACATCGACATGATTTAATATTGGTAAAACAACAATTAATGGAGCAATTCCTAATTCAAAACAGTTGTAAATTTCTCACAAGAATACATAAAGCTTGTTGAAGGACAGGATTATTATCAAGATCTTCCATAAGAGTTTCATGATTGCCAATTGAAAAGACTTTTTTAGTAAATCCTACATACACTTTTAGAGCAAGTTTTGAAATTGAATTTCCTATCCCGCGTCCTATTCTTTCTCGTTATTTGCTCAGGTTTTATTTCTACTAACTCTTGATGAGTTAACTGCCGTCCAAGAAGCTTTGCACTGTTTCCTCCTGAAACAGCAGCAGCGAGAAGTGATCAATAAAGTTGAAAAGAATTATCTTTTAATACGCTCTCCATTGTTTTATTTCTTGTATGACGTAGTATTTTTCTCCCAATACATGATATCACCAAACTTAAAATAATTATTCCAAGCAAAAGCTTGGAATAATTATTTTAATTTTTTTTGATTATTTGATCTCTTACAATAAATGGTACAGCATTGCAACGCTGAGTTAATATCCAAAGACTTTGTTTTATATGGCGACCGCCAAATTGCTAATTTTGCTAAAGGTGATCAACGGCTGTCAAGGTCAGACTCAGTGATGCAATCATCGATGAGGAAAATACGTTCATCTTCTTCCATTACTTTACTTATAATTTCAACAATACATTGCATTCCACACCGTTCAAACCTGAATGCTGGAACATGAAACCTCTCATCACGGATAGTTTCACTGTTTAGGTATGTTTGATTGTTTTTTATTGTTGGACAAACAATAAAGACAAAGGCTGTTGGCCTTTTCTCAAGAAGTTGCAGCACAAGCTCTGTTTTACCTGAGTTGGTTGCTCCCACAACTAATAGGTGACCCTGCATATTAAAGAATGAATATATATACAAAGTACATATATTAAAAATGCAAAACTCAAGCCCGCCTCCAGCTCCTATTTGGAAATTTTCCAAGCAATGATGTTTGCTATAATGGTCAGAAAAAACAACTTTGACAAAGTTCAAAAGTTTTGAATAAATTATACAGTGACTGAAAAGTGGCTCATTGATGTAGATTTCTTTAAACCAGGTTGTCGTACTAAACTTAGTCAATACCGAGCTCTTGAAAAACTGTAGAAGTAAAGTTTAGATTTTATTTAGATAAATAATATGCGCATTACAGCAACCATGTCTACTAATCCTATCAATGTTAAATTATCAGGACAGGATATATTATATCACTTGACACTTTTAAGTGTAATTACATCACGAATATTTTTTTATTCCTCAAAAGATTCATACAACAACAAAAGCTGAGCTTAAAGCTGACTTTAATATTATAAAAACAACGTTTTTAATTAAAGGTGTAAACGTTCAAGCAGTCTTAGTTTATAAAAAATGGTTACCAGCAACAGTTACTAAAAAACTTTCTATTTAAAGAAAAGCTGATATTTTGCAAATATCGAAAAATAAGTATCAGCAACAACGACGATTCGTACAAATAGATGGCAGCAAATGCCATTTACCACAGTTTAACAGTTTACTGTAGGAGTATCAAAAGCTGCAAAAAAAATGAAAATAATAAAGCGTACTGAGCTTGATTTGAAATGCCAGACTTGTGGAAATTTTCCTTATTTTCAACTGTCGGCAAAGTAATACGTCAAAAACTTGTTGACTATCTGTGGATACCAGCCAGCATTATGAAAAATGGTCCTCCTCCAAAATAATTAATTAAATTAATACAATAAATAACATAAGATGGCAGACATCGCAGCTATCGCAAATGCTGTTAGCTCTGTTGGAGCCAAAGCGATTTTTGCAACAAGATCGCTTGACAAAATAAAAAGACATAATGAAGGTACAGAAAAGCTTTAGATAGTGCAAACTGAGTGGCAACAAAAATGCATAGAAGCACTCGATAAAATAAACAAAAAAAATCCAAGCTGAAAATGCCTCAAAACAAAATAAAAACGGTTATGTAAGCCAGTTGATTGAATGGTGAAGTTTACAAATCAAAAATCATCAAATTGATACTAGATTGTTAAGTTTACCTAAAGAACCATAGTGCGTGCTCACCCAACTTAAGTTTCGCTGCATTTCCGTAAAGTTAGGGTAGCGCACGAGCTGCGCTGAACTTACGCAAAAACTTAAGCAAAAAAAGGAAAAAAAACAACTAAGTTGGATTTATTTTAAAGAACCAAGTTTTCGTAACTTTATTACACAAACTTTTCTAATATTGAATTCATATTATTTGTAACAAATTTAAATTCGGGATTATTACTAATTAATATTTTTTAAGCCTAATAAAATGACTATAATATTTTTATAAATCTCTGCTTTAAAAACTAAATACTTTTTATTGAATATTTATTTTATGAAATATTTAGTAAAAAGTATTACTATAGAATTAGAAAAAAGATTTTAAGTAGAAAAGAGGAAGACAGGGTTTCAGAATTGATTTATCTACAAAGAGTTCATAAAGGGCAGTTAAACTTTGACAATTGTTTAATATAGAAGTATTAAAAACTATAAAAACTTTAATTTTTTTCAATCATAAATTTTACGTAAAGAGTATTTTTTTAAAAAACAAATAATAATAAATTTGAATACTAATTTGACAAGCATAAACATACATAAGTTTGGAGTTGACTTAATAAGACATGTACCATTTAATAAAAACTGCGAAATGGAATAATTATAAAGATATAGTTGTTTCTTTGTTAATTTTTATAGTGTTTTGTTAATATTTATAAAGATATAGTTGCTTTTTTGTTAATATAATATTTCAATAACAATATATATATATATATATATATATATATATATATATATATATATATATATATATAAATATATATATATATATATATATATATATATATATATATATATATATATATTTATATATATATATATTACCAAAATCATAACTGCATCATAAAAATATAACATCTTTTAAAATATATAATATATACTTTATACGATAAATAAAATATACTATACTATAATATCTTATTTTATATAAAACTGTTAACATTATTTTATTTAATTTATTTATAATAATATTATAAATAAATATTGATGTAACATCTCAATGTGGTATTGCTAGCATCACATCATAATGCACATAATTTAAATATATTAAGATCCTATTTTATGCTGTTATATAAATATTGTAAGATAATATATTTGTAGTAATATTTATGACTATTGAAGACTTTATTATAATCTTTTTTTATTTATTAATATTTTTTTAGGTTATTTAGGTGCTCCCAGAAGTCCTTACAATCATATCATGGAGCACCGCGGGAGAGCATTTAACTGGAAGTTTACGCCTCCTACCTTACCAATGTCGCTTTTTGGGCTTGTGCCGGCGTCGAACCTAGGACCTCTGGGTTCTGAGCAAGAAATGTAACCACTGCGCCACGGCTGCTCAATATATGCAATTTATATATATAAATTGTATATATTATAATTTATAATAAGTTTCTAACGGGTGATGCGGAAGTTATCGGACAAATCCTAATATCATTATTTGAGCATAATAATTAGTTTTTATGGTTTTATGCGTAGACATAAACGTTCTATAAAATATAAACTTTATTATTTGAAATACAATTATTTAAAATGAGGTTAACTGCAGCTGAACGAGAATTTTTTCGAAAGCGACTAAAAATGTTTTTTGTAAATAAACCTAATATAAAAAAAAAAAAAAAAAAAAAATCGCAAATCATTTTGAAAAGGAAGGATTTGCTCGAAGTACAATATATGATAACCTAAAAAGACTTGAAACTGTTCAATTGTTTTCTGATAGAAAGCACCCTGGTCGTCCGACATCCTGGACTAGAGAAAAAAAAGCCGAAATAACGAGACTTGTCAACAATCGAAAAGGGGTCAGCCTGAAAAAAAGTGTTATTAAATTCGGTGTAAATCAATCGACAATTGGTCGTCAGTTAAAAAAAATGAATATTAAATATAGAAAACGCGAAAAGACTCCAAAATACACTATAGAACAACAAATAAAGGCAAAGAAAAGAAGTAGGAAACTATTTAACCAACTCTATAACACAAAATCGCTTCTAGTCATCGATGACGATAAATACTTTTGTTTTGCAGGGGACAACATGCCTGGAAATTCTGGATACTACACAAACAACAAAAAGACATGCAAAGAAATGTTCGTTTTATAGAAAAAGAGAAAATTCCAAAAAAATTATTAATGTGGATAGCCATATCTGACCGTGGTATGTCCGAGCCATTGTTTGGCACTTCCAAGGCTGTAGCGATCAATTCATCAATCTATATTAATGAATGTTTAGAAAAACGACTTCTTCCATTTATTCACAAGTATCATGGAGACTTTAACTATTTATTTTGGCCAGATTTAGCAAGTTCTTATTATTCTTAAGATTCTCAAATTGGATGGACCAATATGTCTTTTACGTTGATAAAGAATCCAATCCCCCAAATGTGCCTCAAGTACGACCAATTAAAAAATTTTGGGGAAATTTGGCACAGAAGGTTTACGAGGGAGATTGGCAAGCTTCAACAGAGCAAGTTTTGATTGATCGCATTAAACTAAATTTACAAGAAATTGATTTAAACTTTTTACAGTCGCATATGAAAGGCGTCAGAGCAAAATTGAGATCAATTGCAGATGGTGATGTTTTTTCATATAAAAAGTAATATATTTTTATTAAAAGATAAATGCTTTATTAAAAAAAATATAATAGTAGTTTGTTTTTTTATTTATAAATAAGTTATTGACGCTTTTATTTTGTCCGATAACTTTCGCATCACCCATTGTATCAATCTGACAACATATGAGTTATAATAATATTATATCACTTCTAATACTTAGTAATTTTAACGTTACGCTAAAGTTGAGGCGTTTATAGCTAACGCAACTTTTCTTGCTTAAATTGATCTGAGCACGTTTTTAAAAAGTATGTTAAATACCATTTCAGCTTGGTAAATACCGATTTTTTTGCGCTAAACTTACAAAAAAACTAACGTAAGTTTTGGTAAACGCAACTGCACAAGTTTTGTTTAACAAAAAAAGTTTCGTTTTTTAGTCAAAAAAAGTTTACTGAATTTGCTCCCAGAACTTCATGATTTTTACCAGCCTAGTGAAGAACACAGAACAAATGAGTGCTTGTTCGTCGCAATGGCTGCTGTTTTTGTGGTGTGGTAGGGTAGTATCTTTTTTCTGGAATGTCATAATATAAAAAAAAAAGTCAACCAAACGCAACCCAACCGGATGTCACGTCAAGCTAACAGTTTTAAAACTGTTCTATTTTTAAAGTTATAATATTTTTTAAATTTTTATTTTAATTTTATAATGAACGCTGCTTAGTTTTGCTAGTTAACAATATAGTTGCATATATCTAATTGAGCATTGATGCAGCTAGACCACATATTCCTAAGCTTGAAGCAATAAGAGCATAATCTCTTGCTCAGGCAATAAGCTCAGGAATAACATAGTTAAACTGAGGTTCAGGGAGGGAGGATACTAAAACAGGATCAGCGTTTACCTAAAGCATTCTTATAAAAAACATTTGCATCTTCGAGATTAGTTTGATTGTCAGGCTGTCCTACAGCAGCAAGTGCTGCATTGATTAGTACTAGGCGGGTGTGTACTGCTGATTGCCATCTTTGATGAGCAAGATGAAATGTTTGCTTGAGACTATCTTTTCTGTCGAACACAGCTTTGACTAGTTTAAGGAGACGCGTTTGCAGGTTTATTACTGCTTGAGCCATTTTGATACATATAATATTTTTAGACCTTTAACTGAAAGTTTGGTGCAAATTGAAGCTTTTTAAAATGTTGTGCATATTAAATTATTAGAAATTGTAAAATTTCTGACTGATAAAGAATGTACGTGAGAATATAGTATTATAGATTTACCTGTAAGAAAAAAAGAAAAAGAAATAGTTACTTTGCTACACAACGCTGGTCACCAATGGGATAGATATACATGTCTCGCTGTTAATGATGGTGTTCATACTGATATTACCGAGTGGAAAACTAAACATAAATGTCACTCTGAAACAGAAAATCCTAAAACTGTAAAATCACTTATTTAACAAGGGTGTCCTTCTAGATAAAAATTAATTATAAAAAAGCTCAAGAAGCTGTGCAAAAAAATAATGTGAACGCTATAAGAGCTAACATTATAAAAAGAAATACGTATAATTTTTGTATAAGCTAATGCTGCCATTCGACAAGTATAAGCTCATGACGAAGATATAAAAGGCGAATATATCGAAAGATATATTGATTTTGATAAAAGATTATTTTTCATTGCGGATGTAAAAAGCTATTCTAAACTCTTGACAGCTTCATAAATTTTGCTTTTACCTCAATAGGTAATGATACAGTCATTGAATTAATTTTATTGGAAATGTTAATTATTTCTAAATAAAGGTAAGGTCCATATAAGTCTATATAACAAATAACTCTTGCAAATTTTGAACTGAGTTGTGATCTATTTTTACCACGCAACTCGATAACATAATTATCAAATTCTTCTTTGTTATCTTTAGCTATCTCACTGAGGTGTTAGCTTTTTGTGTTTTTTTAACAATTCTTCCATTTTTATATTGTACACACGGCTTTCTAATTATAAATTTACAATGGAGCTTTCTAAGATTTACTATAGTCCGAAATGGAACTGGCGTGGTCTTTCTGCTAATCAAAAGCTTGCAGTTGCAGCAAAAGTTTTTGACAAAGAAGCAGGGGAATGGCTTAAAAAGCAAGCAATATGGCAAATTTATTTACCTGCCCCCGCCTACATACCAAGAGTAATAGTTAACAAAGCTCATTCTAATAACGTACACTGATTTGCTTTGTTTACCTCATGACAAAGTTGGTCGATATAACTATAAATATGCATTAATGGTTCTTGACGTAGTAAGCCGCTATATAGACGCTAAACCTATTACTAACAAAACAGCTTATGTTTCAAAACCTCTTGCAAAAATATACAAGCGCAACCCTCTCACCTGGCCCAATCTTATCCAAGTTGGTGCTGGAGGTGATTTTAAAGGGGCTATAACAAAACTTCTGGAAAAAATCAAGTCCAGATCAGGCGAGCGGTTGCTGGAAAAGTCTATTAATGAACGTTATAATCGTACACTTGCTGAAAAACTTTTTGGTCGCCAGTATTCTCAGGAGTAACTAATGATTAAAAGATTAGTTGTATGGGTAAAAGATTTACCTGATATTGTAAAATAAATTAATAACCAAACTACACGCTTATTAGGTAAAAAACCAATAGATGCAATAAAAATGGAAAAAACCGTTTAACCCCATCGATGCCGGATGCAAGAAAAGAATTTTAATTTCTCCTAGTGTAATAGTTCGTTACTTGTATGCTTCAGGTGAATTAGAAGGGGGCCAAAAATATGATTCTGATCTTATTTGGTTATTAAAGACTTATTCTATTAATTCAGTTGTGCGACAAATAGTTAACCAGCTCTTTATTGTCTTGTAGGTAGAACAAATAGACAAATTTTTTGTGAAGAATTGCAACTTGTTCTGTTTGCAACTCAATTACCTCCTGATAGAATTTTTAATTAAATTTATGACCACAAGCCAAAGTTGTATTTCCGCCTAGAACAATTCATCGCTAAGTATGAAGAGGTGATAGAGACGTTTTTACTTGCTCGTATACACCAATTTGGTGTTAATTCTGATCTGAGAGTGTTTTAGTTTGCTCATTAATGCATTGCTTGTACAATTCATACTTAAGATCTTTTTTAACAACAGTCCTGTAGACTCCTTTTGCTATCTTTTTGTTTTCTCCATCAGCTTCGAGGGAGGAATACATGTTAGGTCTTAGCTTGACAAATTTTTGAATAAGTAGGCCATAAGACTCATCCTTAAATTTTTGAGAACCTTTTTATTAGTCTCGTCAAAGCATGGCTGATCTTTAGGACATTCACAAAAGTTGAAACAAGCTGTATTTTTATTCATATCTTCGTAAATATATTCAGTTTCTACTTGCAACAATAAACTATCAGTTTCGGTATAAAGTAATTGTGCCTTTTCATTAAACTTTAATTTAATCTGGTTGTACCAGAAATTGTACATAAGATGTTTTAAAAGATCGAGGACAGCTTGCCAAATTTATATTGGCTTATTCAATTTTAATTGGGTTTTTGTTCTGTGAATAGTAGCAAGATCACCATCAAATATTTTATGTGATAAGTAAACTGGATCAACAACAAGTTTTGGTAATTGATTTTTTTCATTTTAACAAACAAACTCAACATGTATTTGCTTTCGAAGGTTCTCCATAGTTTTACCAAACGCGCTATTGTTCATGAGTTCAAAAAAATCTTTTTTAAAAGCTGAAGTAGCTTTAGCTTTTAAATTAGTGTTCATCTGAATATAAGAAGCCATCCAAGGTTCTTGCTTAAACTTTACAGCTCTATGAATTTTAGTAACTTTAATTCCGAGTGATTGATATAGTTTAAGATTACAATAGTGTACAATGTATATTTCTTTGTTTTGCAAAGTTGGAACAAGTATTTAGTAAATTTTACATCTATTTTTCTTACCATTTCTTGCTGGTATTCACTTAACCATTCTTCTTTACCTACCATCCTCTCTGGGGCAAGAGGGTAGTCGTTGTCGATGAGTGGTTTATAAGTAATAAACTGCCTCTAAATGTGGATAAAATCAAGTTTATTTTATTTCTTAAAGTGAATAAATGAGAAAATATTCTAATTTAAACTATTAAATCTAATAATCAATAACGCTAACATTAAAAGAGAAACTTCAGTTAACTTTTTGGGCTTAATATTAGATGAACATTTACGTTGGAGTGATCATATAAAAAGCATAATATATTGAGTTAAACCATTTCCAAATAATAAATCTTTAAAAAGTATATATTTTTCATTCATTCATTGTTAGTTGATATATTTTAATATTGCATGGGCGAGTACAAATCATACAAATTTAAAAAATTGTACTGTAAACAAAAAAATGCGAGCAGAATATTATTTGGAGCTGATGAAATTGTACCATGCGAGCCTCCTCTGCGTATACTAGACGCATTAAACGATTATAAAATCAACTTACATTAAGTTTTAATGCTCATGTATAAAATAAGGATGGGACTATCTCTTAAAATATTTCAGTCCTATTTTAAAACAGTGGTACATAAATACCCGACAAATTTTTCAGATAATAACTTCATTGTCCCTAAATATAATTCAAATCAAATTCAATTTAGTATAGTGGACCTTATTTGTGGAAAAAATTTCCTAATATTGAAAAATACGAAAAAAGTAAGTATACAACAGTTTAAAAATGAATCGAAACAGGTGCTAATACTTATGGATTTTAATATATCCGATTTTATATGCTTCTTTTAAACTAAAATTCAATTATATAAAGTATGTCTCAGAATTCATCAACTTTATTTTTTCATTAAATTCAGTTGTGATGTTTCCTCTAATCTTAAAAGTTATTATGGAAATCTAGTCTGAGTTCTTGAATATTTTTTTTTTTAAATATCAATGAATTGTTATTTATCTAACGTTTATACAAATTTGTTCAAAAATATATATAAATATCACGGTTCTTGTAAATTAAGTACTATTATATTTTTAATTTTTTGTTCTATATTTAAATATTACTTTATTACAAATTAGTATATATTTTATTTTCATACTTTTCAATAAATACTTTGTATAATATACGTATATAACATGGCTCTTGTAAATACGTGCTCTTTAATTAATTAATTAATTTTTGGTTGTTCTTTTTTACTTTTCTTTCGATTTTGCTTGTTTACTTGATTATTATTCTTAACATGAATATTGTTCTTGATGTATTATAAACTAATTGTTATTTATTTTTATATTACCAATTTTCAATAAATTTGTAAAGTATAAATATATTATACGGTTATTGTAAATATGTACGATTGGGGCTTGGTGATGAGACAAAATATAGTCTTCTACTTGCCCCGCCAGTGTTTTTATTTATAAACTTTTAAATTGTAAAATTTATTTAACGGCAATTAAAAAATAACAATCAAAAAAAATTTTTATGGTTGCATTGATGATGAGCGGAACCCCGATATTTTCCTGTTATATGGCAGTGGTTGCAAACTTTATTTTTACAAAGTTTTTTAAGGTCGAAAAGTTCTCCATTATAATTGTGGATAACTTTTGCTTCCGCAAATGATGTTTTGTTTGCAATGGTCATAAACATTTTTTGCGGATTCCTAAACACCTCGTTATTAACTTCCAACTCAGTTTGAAGGCTTGCGAGAAAGTGCACTACTGAATCAGTACGCAATATAAAACTAATTCTTTAACTTTACTATCGCTTTGGACTGTTATGTAACAGTCGCTGCATGGTGTCTGTTTTGTTATAATTCGAGTTGAGCTTTTAGCTGGGTTATTTTGTAACCTTTCCACTTGTATATTTAAACATTTAAAGTCAGCATAAATGACGTATGGCAACTGCATTTGCCTATGAAAGTTTGTGAATTTACAAATATCATCTTTTCCTTTTTCAGACTTTGCCATACGTTGAGCTTTATTTTCAATGCCTAAACAATCCTCGCGATGCGTGTTTAATAACTCAACAGTACTAAATACATGAAAGCATCGGCGACAAGGGTGCTTAAGACTGTGATGTTTGCTGTTATAGTGAACCAGTTCAGCTAAGTCATAAATACACACACATAGTGAGATTTTCAAATCTTTTTGAATAAGCAAAAGAATAATATCAGCTTTATCAGTTTCATTGCTAATGTAAAGTGGGTAAAACCCTTTATCCCTTGCAAAAACTTTAACTGAATTTGTTAGAATTTGACGTTCGAGCTTTGTAATATCACTTAACTTGACTGGAAACTCAGTTCCATCAAAATTTAGCTCTCTGAAATGGCTCTCATACTTTGACGTGCAATCTGAATGATTTTGTTCGTACTTCTCCCCTTTTTTGCGATCAGCTTTAAAAGGGTCAACTGGGTACAATTTTCTAAGGATAGTCCACTCAAAACATCGGTTATTGGTATTTTTAACATTTACAATACAACGTTTAGGAATGCTACTTGGCGTTTTGATGTATGATTTACCTTTGAATGGTTCATATTTTGCAAATCCAATGTGTTGCGATTCACAACGACTAAGTTGCCAACCTGAACCTTCATTGATAAGTTTCTCTAACTTTTCGTTCATTTTTGCAGGAGCTACATCAAGTAAATCTTTATTATTACTATTTTTAAAAATAGGTATAAATCTGAGCGCAAATAAAAATTTATTATATAGTGTCACCGTTAGGTGACACTATATAATAAATTTTTTTTTCAAGCTCCACTAAAATTAGAGTCACTTTTTGTACATTTTTTATAATTTTAGTTTTTTATCAACTCTTTAATTATGGGTGACATCTCGTTTATAAAAACAAGTGCGTTGGATTCAAGTCTGTAGCCTATTGGTAGTTTGGCTACATAATCCACAAGCTGGCTAGTTTGTTTGTTAATTTCAAAATCTGATAATTAATCTTCTTGAGACTTTGATAATAACTTGCGAAAGTTATCATTTAACTATTTTATTTGCTCATCGGTTAGTTTTTGTTTTGTTTTAGTTTTAGATAATGGCTTAGATTCTGGGAAAAGCAAAAGCCGGGCAAGTTATTTATTAAATGCTTTCCAGCTCATTTTCTAATCTAAACCTAGTTGTTTTAACTCATCAACAATAAGTGGAGGTTTGAATTTTGCTTTGCTTTTAGCTAGCTTAGGCGTTGGCTTAGGTGCTGGCCTTAATGGTGGTTGAGGTGTTACTAATGCAGCAACCTCTTTTTGCCACTGAGCAAGAGTAATCACTTTATCGCAAAGTAAATCTTTAAGATCTTCAAGAGCTTGAGCTTTTTTACTTTTATTACTTTTTAAAGTTGCTTTTTTTCTTGCCATCTAATCTCTCCTTTAAGCTGCTATTGCTTCGATTACTTTATTTTTTGCTATATTAACACAATTTTCTGGAACATCTAATTGTTTTAAATCTGTGTGTACACAAGCAAGTTTATATCGTCTTGTATCAATGCTTTTTTAATAATCTTTTATTTCATTTTTCATTGTCATAACAAGCTCTGGTGTTATTTGAAAACTTTTAACAATATTTCTTATAAAACGGCTTTGAAGATTACATACTCGATAACCATGTAAACTTTCTACATAGCTAACAAGTTCTTTTTTATACAAGTCAATTGCTAAAATTCCATTTTGTTACTATCCATTTAAATCTTTTTGAGAAAAACTTAATTTATGTTTAACAACTATATATATGTATCATTTATTTGTCTTTATTTAAAAGTTTCATAAATGTCTTTTTTTTTAATCCAAGTCTGAAAATAAATATTCTTCATCATCTGCTATTTTTTCTACAATAATAGCCTTTGCATAGAATGGAAATGAAGTTCCCAATGAGCTTTTATATACACTTCCAAAATTCACTATCGCGTCAATCCTACACTCCTTCTCAATAATATTTTCAATATTTTGAAAGCAACCTACTATCGTCCGTTTATTGGATCACTACTTATGAAATTTTTTTGAAATCTAATAAATAGGTATTAAAATAAAAAAAAAAAATTTAAAGCATGAGAATTCATGTAGAAAATTTTTAGAATAACGCCTTTTTTTTATCTATGATGAAGAGATTTGAAAAACTAACGTCTCTACTTATCACATAAGTCTGCAAACTTAAAAAAAGCAATTTTTTTTCTTGAAAAAAAAAAGAATTGGGAAACCATATTTTATTTAAATACTCTCGGTTGTGCAACACTTTGAGGGATAGGGTGAGTCGGGCGGGTATATAGTCTTAAGTGTGGCTTGCGTTCAAATGCGAATTTTTTTTTTGCAGCTGTTGCAATATAACTTAATTGAAGTTATTATAATCACATAAGTTTTAAAGAGAAAGAAACGTTTATTAATTTTGACAAATCAAAATATTTTAAAAGGCGTCGATTAAAGCCTTATTAAAGTCTTTTTTATTAAAAAAAGTAAGTTATTAAGTTATTTTTATTAGTGACTGATATATGTATATATATTTGATTTCTTTTTTAAGTTTTGTGAAATTGGTTTTTTGTTAATAACAAGTAAAAATTAATATACGTCATCAATTAACCAGTTGTGTGTTAAAAACCTAAAAGCAGGGAAGAAGAAAGGGAATCAAAAAAAAGATATTAGTTTTAGGCGTCCAACCCCGGTGTTTAATTTAAGATATAAAGTCAATTTTAAGTTATAAAGTGTTAATCGTTAACTCAAAGCCAAGATGAGTTATCTTTTGTTTTATTTAAAATAAATAGACTAAATACATATAGTAAAGTATGTAAATGGTAGGTGTAAAACATACCTAACGTGAACCGTTTTACGGGTCTACACAGCTAGTATGAAATATTAGTAAAGGTGTGTGCAAGAAAGTATCACTCAGAATACAATCTAAGGGGTCGTCCATAAATTACGTCACGCAGTTTCTGAGTTTTTTTGACCCCTTACCCTCTTGTAACGCATCTGTAACACTTTAATGACCTCCCCCTAATATTTTACAACAAGTTTAAACAACACCATCCTCATCCATAAAAAAAAATTTTGTTTCTTTTAGGGGAGGACAATATTTTACAAAATACAAAACTGTTTTAAATATAATAATGTCTATGATTTTTTGAGCTTCTTTGAGTTGATTAATTAGTACTCTAAAGTCAGTTTAATATTTTTTTTCACCCCAATAGTTCCGTGTAAAATTGTATAAATTAATATTGCTATCCTAAACAAGATACCAATTTTAAAAACCTTTTCTTCCAATATAGATAATACATGCAAAATAATATATATATATATATATATATATATATATATATATATATATATATATATATATATATATATATATATATATATATATATATATATATAATATATATATATATATATATATATATATATATATATATATATATATAGTATATAATATATAATAATATATAACATACGCAAAACTGTTATTTTTTAAATACAATTTTCTTTAAAGTTGCAACGTTAGCGTGGACGAGTGGGTTCCGTATCAGGCTGGTTATCCAAGGGATCCAGGTTCGCCGCTCGGTATTGTTATTATTTTTATTTTATTTTATTTAGTGCACAAAGGTTTTTTTTTTGTTGCTGCACATTTTTGTGCACTAAAAAATAAAGTTCTTACCATATAAAGACAAAGCCCAGAACGTAAACTGCACATAGACTGTTACAGTCGTTACAGCCCGTTAACAGGCTGTAACTAATCCCTTAACGGAGTGTCCACATCGGTAAATTAAAATTTTGTGGTAGCTGATCTTACAATCAACATTTAGATACATTAACTGAGGGTTTTAGTTTGGTCAGATACTCTTTGAATTAAAAAAGGTCTTCCCTAGATTTAAAAAAAAAAAAAAATGTTGCGTCACAAAATCAAAACCCCCCTCCCCATCGTAATAAATTGTCACAAAATTGTCTACCCCTCCTAAAAAGTGACGAAATTTATGGACGACCCCTAAGTTCAATGACAAAAATATGTAATTATGCGTGTATCATCGAGGATTAAGTTATCCAAATAAGATTTTTTTAAGTATTCCATCTTTAAAAAGCTTGTTATTGACATCGTGGTATTGTTAGGATTGTAAGCTAAAAAAGATTAAATGAATAGTTTTAAAATTACAGTTTTAAAATAATAGTTTTAAAAAAAGTTTTATATGGAAATAAAAAAGTATATGTTTCCAGTTAATATAAGTTTATTATACTAACTGAAAATAAGTGCAGCTTATAGGTGGAGAGTGGTGAACCTCGGAGATATTTTCAAACTTTTACAAATGTAAAAAAAAAATGCTTACAATATGTTCTGTAACAATATATTTTCTTTAACTTGATGATATTGGTTTTTTCATCCTATTTTTAATTTTAAAAAATGGCTTATACTACAGCCAAGGTACACCATCGGTGATGTATCTAGGAGATATGTATGTTGCAATTTAGAGGTTTTACTGTTTTAACAAATTAAGTACACAGCATGGTTGAAATTTGATTTAATGTTTGCTTATAGGATAATTGGACTTTAAAGTAGCCTTATTTGAGATGATATTAATCTAACTAGTTATATTTATATAAACTATATATTAATTTACATTTATGTTGAATTTATATATGTTTATAAATTTGAACCAATTAATAGGTAGAAGTATTAGAAGCTTACAAAAGAAATAAAATTGATTAAGAAAAGAGTAATAACAAATATCAACGTTAAATTTTAGCATTATTAAGTATTTCACTTTGATTTAGCATTTGTCTACTCTGCATTCAGGTAATCAAAGATAATGCCAAATGATAGTTCTGTCGTGCTAAACCTCAATATAAAATTTGTTTTTTGACATTTGATTTAAATGGGGGTATTATAGTCTCTAACGAGAACTAGCGGTCTTATCATGAAGAACCACAGAAGGGCATTAAAAAAGGATGTTTACGCTTCCTCTCTTACCATTGTTGCTTATATGACCTCTTATTACTCTCGAGTCCTTAATATAATGTGGGGGTGAGAATAAAGGCAGGGGTTTGAAATTTAGTCCAGATCTAAAAAACGGGTGTGTGATGGGGGTGTTGGGAGGTTTAATAAAAAGTTGGGGGAATTTTATTTTTCTAAACTATTTTTTCTAGGTCAGTTTGTGAAAACTTCCGATCGGATGCCATGTTACAAAATAAGTATTTTTTTTTAATTTCAGTTTATAAATCCTAACTAATATTTTTTACAAAACACGCGTAAAACTATTTAATTCTAGCGCGGCCTAAGGTCAAATGTGCATTTTCTAACAGCTGTTTTATCATAATTTCAATCGAATTTAATATGGTGATGTAATTTTAAACTTAGGTGAGAAACAAACCAAAATTCTCGATGCATCGAGATTTAACATCTTTTTCATTTTTCATTTTCGACTTTTTTTTCACATTTTAGTTTTGACAAATTAAGATTTACTAGGTCGACGATTTTTAAAGCTTGTTTACAGTGAAAGTTTTTGACTTTATCGGTGACTGAAATAATTATTTTTAATATTCAAGACCGATTTTCACTGAATGTTTGTTTTAGATTTGAGATGTAAATTTTTTGTTAAAATTAATGAACGGGGATGAGGAGGGAGGTTATTAATAAGCTCAGGGTGGGTGGAAAAGTTTTCCAAAAAGTTTAGGGGAGTTTTGCGGGATTGGTTACACATACCAAAATTGTTCAACCTAAATTTGCTATCGTATCTCTACTTTTAAGATAATCATCTTCATTTATTGCCAGTGCTTTTTTGAATTTACTTTTTTTGCTTGGTTCTTTTCTTAAACATTTAGGGATCATTTTCACATATCTCCGTGAAGCTTAACGAAGTATTTGTCGGAAATTTTAATGCATTTTTAAAGTGAAAGAATGTTAAAAACCTCACTCAAATACATTAAAGTAGAATAAAAACTAAAATCAAACATTTATTTAAAAAAATAAATATTTAAAATTATTATTTTTATTTATAAAGACAAAAATTAATTTTTAACTAACTCTCCGTTAAGTTTAACAGGCAGATGAGATTATTAAACAGGGGTCCTAATAACGGAAGGAGTATCTCTTAAATAGTAATAGGATGGGGTCCTAATAAATTGGTCTTCAAGTCGGTAAATTGAACAATATACTTCTGCTGATGATACTACCCCAATCAATATTTGCATAGTTTAGAGCAATTAATAGAAAAAAAATGTTACGCCAACTGTGTTTATTTTAGATTAAAATGATTAAAACTCACGTTTATAAAAACTTTTATGTAAGAGGCGTCAAATTCCAATTAAATGCTCATTCGGGGTGCTCTGTGAAAAGACGGTAAAGACTTTTAGGGCACCTAAATAAAATTTCAAAGAAAAACTGACCATATCCCCAGCCTATCCTCTTTCTGAATAGCCCTGCTCTCTTGCACAGTAGTGGTGAAACATTATCCACTTATATCACTTTAAACATAAAAAAACAGTCAAAAAAAAAGTTAACTAAATTGTCAAAAGGTTCAATTAATCTTCCTCAGCTCAAATAACTAATTAAAGCTCTATAAATAAAGCCAACATATTTATGGTTACCTAGACGTCGTTTAATGAATTTTCAAGTACCAACGTAATTGGTTCTAATTTCTACTGAAAAGAAAGAAGCAATGAAAGAAGGGAGGTAGCGTACCGTTATATATAGACAATAAAATTGAGTGTATTTACTTAAAAATATTTGTTTTACTTACCGTAAGATTGAACAAGTTTAGACAATAATAACTTAATGCAGATCTAAATATTTAGTTGGATGTATATGAAGGCCATATCATTTGGTAGATATTAAAGATCAGGGTAAAATATATAAAAATGCTAAGGCTTATGTCGAAAAATTCATTATTAAGGAAATATGGGAGACTTCAATGTCCCAAATATTAAATGGTCTAATGGCTAATTTTATCAAGTAGTAGTAGCATTGAATTCCTATTTCAAGAAAATAATTTTGAGTAATTTTTGATTCAACATGTGGGTATACCAACATTTTAATTAAACAAAAATAACAGTTTTATTAGATCTTATTTTAATATTGCATTTTGATAATACTAATGAGCTTTAAGCAAAACTTATCTCAGGCAACGTAGTCAATGATCATTTGTTACTTAGTTTTAAATTTATCATTTTTGAAATGGAGCAACCGATTTATAAAATGGGTTATAAAAGAGATGACTTTGCTAATAAGTTATTTAAAATAGTATGAATTGAATTATTGTTTTAAAGACCAACCAGTACAATTAATGTAGATATATTACTGATGTGTTTAACGGAAACTTGTAGTTTCTTTGCCCCAAAAATAAATGTAAACATGAAATACAAAAATGTAGCTCCTTGGATTATTATTAGCTATTTAAAGATATTTTTAATAGAAAGAAAATTCTTTGTTACGCCATTTTTTTGTCTGGATGATAAGATATAGTTAAAATTGGACAGTACAAAATAATATTTAAAGTATTATAAAAAGAAGTGTAATTGGTTAGGAAATTATTTGAACAAGCTTTAGTTAAAAAGTTAAAAAAAAAATCCAAAGCTATTATATAAATATGTAAATTCGCAAAAACCGGATAATACAAATAGCACTGTAGGTATTGATGACAGTATTGTTGAATCGCTAACAAAACTAAGTTTATTAAATCTTATAAATCTTGCGGTTCAGTCCTTGTTCAACCAACAATTTTTAAAAATTGTTCTACCGCATTAGCATCACCAATAACTTTAACTTTCAAAGCTTCAATTGAAATTCGCTACTTGTCATTACAATGGAGATCCGCTAATGTAAGACCATTGTACAAAAATGGTGACATATAGTTTGCCTGTAACTACAGGCATTATCTCCACTCAGCTAGCGTAAATACTCATATAAAAACATCGCAAACGTTGGCTGATTTTTCCAATGCACACACAATGTTGATCTTATGACAGTTGTTTAGCAATGATAGCAATCATAATACCAACTTAATTATAAGCTTAATACCAACGCGACTGCATGGATCATATATACATGTGACCCTTTAGATAGAACAGATATTTCTTAATAAATAAATATAAAAGAAAGAAAAATTATTCTTAAATTCCGATTCCGATGAACAAACAACACAAAATATAACGTCGAATTAACTTAAAATGCAGCCTTAACTTAAAATACAACGATGTGATAACGTTACTTTTTTTGTTGTTTCACATACATAATTTTGCATAGTAACAAGCTTTTCATTGTCGCAACTGAGTCAATTTTTTATACGAAACTCATATCAATTTTCATAACTTCATTTAATATAAGTTATTAAATTTTTTTTTTAACTTATAAAAGAAATTAATTTTTAAATTTTGTGTATTCCAGATTTTGTCATACATTGTGGTCATAGTGGTTAAAGTTCTTGCACCGAACCCAGAAGTCCATGGTTTGACTAGCCTAACAAGCGACATTGGTACGGAAGAATGTATAAACTTCTAGTTAAATGCTCTCCTACCGTGCTTTGTGGTAAAACTATAAGGAAGTACCTAAGTAACTACAAAAAAAAAATACTTGTACGTGTGAACTTTTTAACATTACCGAGGCACAGAATACTGACAAATTTAATAAACAGCTTCAGAAATTAGTTAGTTGTGCATGAATTATTTTTTAAAAGCAAAATACCGCTTTCAAAAAATAATTCATGCACAACTAATTAATTAGTAACTTTGGACATTACTTCTCATTTTATTTGTGCAATTTTTGCCAATTGATTTAGTATGCTTAGATTTCGTCAGGGATTTTGACTTGGCACAGCACAAAAGGCCAATTTATAAGTAAGAAAAGGAAAACTATTACAGTGGATTGTCGCTTTCTTGCCAGATTGGGGACAAAGAGTGCTCTTGGACGATATTTTATCATTGTTGAATACTGTTCTTAGTGGAGTTCCACAAGGATCATTACTCGGACCTTTAAGTAAAGGTCTAAATAATGATCCTTGTCGAACTCCACTAAGAACAGCATTCAGCAATGAGTAGTAATTGCTATTCATTGTTTATATTAACAATATATCAGATACAATAAAAAATGATTGTAAACTATATGCCAATGACATTAAAATCATATCAAATTTGAACTCCTCAAGTAATGGTTCACTATTACAAAACAATTTGAAAATGTTTAATTGGTTTAAAAAATGGCTACTTGAGTTAAGTATAATAAAGTGTTTTGTGATGCATTATGGTTCAAACATCGTACGCAAATATTTTATTAACAATATTCAATTAAATGCATAAGTGAGCGAACGAGATTCGGATGTGGTTTTTACAAATGACCTAAAATGGAAATAACAATTAATTGCATGCGCCTTTAAAGCGAAGTCTATGCTTGCTATGACTAAACACATGTTCATAGTTTTTGATCCGAAGTATTTGGAAATTTTGTACTGTATATATTAAAACTCTAATCAAGTTTTCTGTTTTAGTTTGGTATTTATTTAGAAAAGCTGACATAAAATAATAGAAAAAAAATATTAAAAAATCTTGAAAATTTATTGTTTCCATTATCATAAAAACATAAGAATAACGACAAAAAAGAGGGGATTTGATTTAGATGTTCAAAGTTTTTAAAGATCTGTGTTAAACGGTATAATCGACTAGTTTTTAAATCTAATGTCACAACAAGTGGTCATAGTATAAATTAGTCAAGAGAAATATGTAAATATGAATCTCGAAATAAATTTATTACAAATAGAGCAGCAAACAACTGGATTAATTTACCAAGTAAATCAGTAAAATCGACTTCAACAAGTGAATTTAAAAATTTATTGGACAATTTTTTTATTAAACTGTGGTTCGTAGTTGTTGTGAAATGGGTGTCATAGTGTTAATGAAAACACTGCAAATATTATACTGATATTTTCAATGTTTTCTGTTTTGCACAAAATTGAATTTAAACCTAAAATATATACTAATCCTTGTTTGCATTTATCAATTGATCCGTACAATTTTCACACAAAAACATATTAAATTCAATATCAAGTTCACACTATAAGTGTGAACGTGAATATCCAGTAAACATTGAACAGTTGGTAAGTAGTTGGCCCGATCCTAATAACCAACTATTAGCTACAGTTGGGCCAATAGTCGGCTATTTAGTTGGTACCGTGAAAAAAATGTAACGCTATTACCAACACTTAGCCAACTGTTTTATAAACTGTTTGTACCATTAACGGCCCAACAGTAATAAAACAGTTGGCTAACAGTTGGTACCATTACCATTTTTAAATTCGCTTTTGCACTTTAATTGAAAGTGCAAATGTTATAAATGTTTACAACTATCTTTACAACTTGACGTGATAGTTAAAAATGGATTGCATATTTGAAATCAAAATGAGAAATGCTATTCAAAAAACAAATTGTTTGCTTGGCACCAGACATTTTTTCTTTTTTGTTGACCTGTGTAATAATACAGTAATAATCATTGTAATAATAACAGTAGTAATAACAATAACAACTACATTTATAATAATAACAGTAGAAATTTACAACAGTAACAATAATAAAAACTAGCAGTAAGCAACTCCTAATACGGGTTATGAGTAATTAAATCAATAATAACAAAAACACATTATTGACTTGATATATCTAAAAAATTAAATACAAATTTATCTATAAATAATATTTTAACTTTGACTCCCTATCAGCAATGTTATTGCTTGTTGTTAACGGCATAAAGACCGCATTAACATCAGCTAAGTTCTTTTTAAAATCTGTCACAACAAAGGTACCAGAAAAAAAAAGTCAAGTAAAGTCTTCAAATACCTAAAAAAAGAAATTTAAAAAAAATTACAATTTTTAATTAAAAAAGTATTATTTGCAATTTATTGTTAGTATAATTAGGATAATAATATAACGGAAAATATAAAGTATAAAAAAATAGCTTTAACAGCCTAGGTCTATCAACACTAAACACAATAACAATAGCGCATAGCATAAAGTATTTGTAACCACACATTACTGTCTCCAGAGTAATTAAAAAAGAAAAGATTATAAATAGGCTAGACAACACAATTTAGTAACTCCAGCAAATAAAACCAGGCCCGGTTTTAAGCGTAGGCGACGTCGGCGACAGCCGACGGCGGCACTTTTCTAGAGCGGCATTTTCTTAATTTATTTTGTGTTTTCCTTAAAAAAAAAATTTTTTTAATTTTTTTTTTGTAACAAGAAATTATTTTATTTTTCTTAAAAATTTCCAAGTTCTTCTACGTACTCACTCCATTTTTATAATTTAAAGTTATGGATTTTGTATCACCAGAACAAAACTTCAGAGTATCTTTTTTCAATCGAATATTGGACATCGCAATTCAAGCAATAAATGAAAGATTTACGCAATTATCGGAATATAACGAGTTATTTGGGTTTCTTGACAATATCGGCAGCAAACACTTTACGGATGATGAGTTATTGAAATACTGTAAGGACTTGCAGTTAGCGCTTATGTCTGATGGCCAATCTGATATCAACGGGGTCGAACTTTGGTATGAAATTAAAGCTATTGGGAGACGACTTGATACTTCCAATAGCGATCCAAAAAGTGTATTAAAATGTATTTACACATCTAATGTTGTCGAAGTATTCCCAAACCTTTCGATAGCTCTTCGCATACTACTAACGTTACCAGTCACAGTTGCTAGTGCTGAAAGAAGCTTTTCAAAGCTGAAAATAATAAAATCCTATTTCAGATCACAAATGTGTCAAGATCGTTTAGTTGGTCTAGCTACGATTTCCATCGAGAAAAAAATTGCTGATCATTTGGACATAGAAGATTTGGTTAAAGATTTCGCAGAATTAAAAGCTAGGAAAATTCACTTTTAATTACGATTTGTTTTTTATTTTTTCATGAATGGAATTTGTTTTGTTTTTTATTTTTGTATAAATTCAGTTTTTTTGTTTACTTTGTTTTTGTGTAATTTTTCGTAATAAAATAAAAATATATTAAAGTTTGATTTTCAGTGTTTTTCTATTTTCCTTCAAATTGGAAATTATTGCATTTTTAATTTTTGCGGCGGCAAATTTGCATCTCGCCTGCACATAGAAAACTGTTAGAACCGGGCCTGAATAAAACCATAACTTAATAAGATATTTTATTAACTAAAATACTTGGACTAGAAAGATTTTATTATAATATTTGAACAATCGAGGGACAATTAAAGTTAAACAATTTGAACAATTACACCATAAAATAGCAAGCAACTCGTAAAGTATTTCTTATAAATGGTCATTATCAATTGTAGTATTACGAAATACGTAAAAGCTCAGTAATTACATAAGTTTTATTAATTCTCTCTCATATCTCAGAGAGAGGGAGAGAGAGAGAGAGAGAGAGAGAGAGAGAGAGAGAGAGAGAGAGAGAGAGAGAGAGAGAGAGAGAGAGAGAGAGAGAGAGAGAGAGAGAGAGAGAAAGAAAGAAAGTGTTTCCAAAGCAACATGTTAAAATAAAGTAAAACACACGCAATAAATAGTAGTAACTGGCTTTATTATGTTACCAGTAAACAAAATTGTTTTTACCTTGATTTAATTTCCAGCATTTCTTAATTAAGCTCCAGCTTCTCTCTAACTGTTGACTAATGATTAGTAAATGATTTCGAAGTTTAAAAATATGGACTTCAAAAACAGGGAATTCGATTTATTCGAAGTTGAACAAAATGGTCCTTAAAATTGCGTGTACAATCAAAGTATTTCGAAGTAATGAAATTCGAATTTTAAATTTTCAAAGTTTATATTTTCAAAGTTAATAAATGTTTAGCAGATAGTATGGTTTGTTGAGCACTAATTTATAGTTCTAGATTTAGTAAAGATAAGTTTCTAACAAAAACAATAATTTACGATTTTAGCTGATTAAAGATCAGAGCAAATAAACAAATATTCAATATATTATCACGAAACATTTAGTTGTGCAACTTGAAAAACAACCTCTGTACAAGTTAAAAAATGGCTCCTTCAACAAAATCATTGTAGAAAGAGTTTGACAAAACAAAGGCTCCTAATGACGCACCTCCAGGTGAGCGTGATCCTTCTGGAAAGTGTATGGAATGCAGAAGAATTCTAAAAATGAAAAACTCATCAACTGGCGCTTTAAAGTCTCATTTAAAGTGTCACAAAGGAATTCTTGCAAGAGTGGTAGCCTCTGAGCTAACAAAAACTGAGCAAGATGACACGAATTCACTGGAACTTCACCAAGCTTTGATTGATGTGGACGAATATGAAAAGAACCGTGACGGTAAGAAAATTTAAAATACAAGCGGCCCTTGTTATGTGCAATTTTCTTATTTAGCTTTAGATTCTCATAAATAAAGTTTAACTGTTTCAATTTAATTTTTTTCAGATTTCATCAACAGTCCATTAAACAACACTCCTCTGAAAACACACAAACAGAAGAAGTTATTGCCATCCCAATCCACACCTAACAATTCAATGGTTGGATACTTATAGCCCAAAGTTTCAATTTTTGACAAGCGCCAACGTGACTATGATTTCGATTTTTTAAGTTACTGCTGTAAAAACGTTTGCATGGATAATTGTAATTTGAATTGAAACTCTGGCATTATATATATTTAATTGGTCATTATTATTTTTTAGGCAAAAACTCCCATTGCTTTACGGACAGGTAAAGCAATACATTTCTGAGGAATTGGCTTGAGAACTCAATGACTGTGAAGGCCTTGGGGCTTTGACAGACATGTGGACAAGCAGAAGCAATAATTCTTACATATCTGCAACACTTCATTTCATCAATAAAAACTTTGAACTGAAAAAGTTTGTTCTTGCTTGCCAGCCATTTAGTAGCCAACATACATCTGCAGCCTTAGCCAAGGCTTTGGATAAGGTTATGAAAACAGACCTTTCTTTTCTCAGAGCCAGCACTCAAAGGATTGTTGTGCACAATTCAGCAGCTAATATAAAGGCTGCAATTCTGAAAACAGTAGAGATTACAGACTCTCTGCTTTACGCTGGTCACTTGATTAAGATAGTGCTGCAAAAAGCCAACGAAGAGATAATTTTTAAGTCTTCAAGCCACAACGGGACGTCCCAATCTTCTGAGGAAGACGACAACGACATTTACAAGGCAATTAAACAAGCCCAAGATCTCTCTGCAAAGGTTCACAGAAGTTCAAATTGTCAAAATGACATCTAAAAATAGTGTCAAGAAAATGAAGGTAATACTAATAATATTTTGGTCTAATATTGAAACGTTTAATTTAATAAAAGCATTTGGTAAATATTAACATTACACATCTCATAAACACTGAAATATTGTCCACCGCCTCCTCCTCCTCCTCACACATGTAAATAATTGTGCCCCCTAATATTTCTTTTTTGTTTTTCTTTTTTTAGTTTCTTACGTTAAGATTATCACAGACTGCTTGACTAGATGGAACTCGAATTCCATGATGATCACCTCTGTAATACGGTTGAGAGAAGTCCTTGAAGAATTGAGAGACAGTAAATGTGAATCTGCTGATGTCATCCCGTCAGAGAGTCAGTTTTTACTTTAGGCGGAAGTTCAACCCATCTAAGATTCATTCCAGAAAGTCAGCAAGGCCTTTTATGCTGACAAGCATCCTACATTTCATCTTGCCTGCAGCCAACTGGTCAACGTTCAGATGAAGCAAAACTCCATTGCTCAATCAGACATACAATCTGCCACTAAAGACTTTGTTCAAAATCTGACTGGTGAGCTGAATAGGCGATTTCCAAACAGTGGAACAAAGAATCACAACCATGCCATGGGAAATTTTCTCCACCTCTTCTTCAAGGGTTTATTATTTGTTATCTTACTAAATATACTATTTATTATCTGATTATTATATTATTATATTATATATAATTATACTATTTGTTATCTTACTAAATATTCCATCGTCAGCAACTTTTATAGGGAAATATTTTAGTACTTCTGGTTTTGTATTTGAGAAGAGACGAGGCAACAATACTGATCTGATTATCAGTCGCTCATTGTTAAAATTAATCATAAAACTTCTCAAAAGTTTAATGATTTTTTGGACGACGATAACTCAGATAGTGAAACGTAGACTTTTAATATAAAGGTAATATATTTTTAAACTTAAAAATTAAAAAAAAAAAAATGAATATATAATGCAATAATTTCAATTGAATGCGTGCGTAAACGCGGTTATTTGCGTAAGTTGCGATTACTTTTACGTAAATAAACGCAATAAATTGCGTCAAATGCGTTTGATTTGCGTGTGAGTTTTTATTTTAAAACGCAAACGCAAAACGCAGTTTTTCTTTTGACTTCAATGTATGTTTTTAAGTAACCATTCTAAAATAACAAATTAAAGGTATAGCCCAGCCGGCACAAGACGTTTTTTAGACGTTTTTTTTCGCATCTAAAATGTTAACACTTTTAGATGTCTAAATTAAGCTAAATATAAGACATCTATTAGTAGTCATCTTTGAGACGGCTTGAGAAAGCTATTATTCGTCGTCTCAAAGATAAACACAATTAGATATCTTGTAGTTATCTGAATTTAGACGTCTAAAGGTGTTAACATTTTAGATTTTAAAAACACGTGTTTGTGCTGGCTGGGAGATATGCATATCTAAAAAAAAAAATAAAAAAAATAAAGGTATTCAAAAAGCAGTCGTATATAACTTCAATTTATGACAATATCAAGTATGACAATAACATAATGTAAATATTTAAAGCTCCAACAAATATATTTCTATATTGTTCCCTATAAAATAATTTATAACATCATGCAAATTTATACACTTTGTGATGTATTTTAATGAGCGTTGATTTATCGAGTTGTTTCAAAAAATACATTTTTTTACATGAGAAGCAAAAAGTTAGAATGGAATTACTTTTTGGTAGCCATAGGAAGCTCGCAGAAGAGAGGAAACCAGTTTTTTCATCGAGTAGATTTGTACTAAATGAATACTACATATAAACACGTCAATTCACACTGTAATTTAACGGGTGATGCGGCAGTTATCGAACAAATCTGAATTTAATTATTTGAGCATAAAAATTTGTTTTTATGGTTTTATGCGTACGCATAAACGTTCTATAAAAGATAGATTTTATTATTTGAAATACAATGAAAATGAGATTAAATGCAGCTGAACGAGAATCTTTTCGAAAGCAACTCAAAATGTTTTTTTGCAAATAAACCTAATATAAAATAAAAGAAATTGTAAATCACTTTGAAAAGGAAAGATTTGCTCGAAGTATAATACATGATAAGTTAAAAAGACTTGAAACTGTTCAATCCTTTGCTGATAGAAAACACCATGATAGTCCAACATCCTAGACTAGAGAAAAGAAAGCCGAATTAACGAGACTTGTCAACAATCAAAAAGGAAGCAGTTGGAGAAAAATAGGTTTTAAATTCAATGCAGATCAATCGACAATTGGTCTTCAGTTAAAAAAAATTGAATATTAAATATAGAAAACATGAAAATACATTAAAATACGCTATAGAACAACAATTAAAAGCAAAGAAAAGAAGCAAGAAACTAGTTAACCAACTCTAGAAGCACAAACTCGCTTCTGGTTATCGATGACGAAAAATACTTTTGTTTTGCAGAGGACAATAAGCTTGGAAATTCTGGATACTGCACAAACAACAAAAAGACATATCCAAAAACTGTTCATTTAAAGGAAAAGAGAAATTTCCAAAAAAAAATAATAATGTAGATAGTGCTGCGTTAATTCGATAACCCTACAACCAGATTAGTTTCTTGCGCATGCCCGCAAATTTATAGTGTTTAAACTATTGCGGCTTGCGCAGTAATTTTTTTCTCTTTTTGCAGTTACGCTCTTTACTTTGCACTCAGCTCTTCTATATTTGGACTAATGTAATTTGTATTGAGCATCCTAAAATATATGTATAATAATCAAATCGCACCTTTATTCTAAAGGTAATACTTGCACCACGTAGTATTTAGTCTTTTTATGGAGCCCATGGACAGATCATGCTTGTTATGGAAAACATGATTAAGAAGTTATTGGAAAATTAAACAGCTAAGTGTTTTTTCTATATTTATTAAATTTATTGTGATTAATGATTATTTATTTATTATTTATTTAAGGTTTCATTACTACATTTTATGTATTTTTTGATTTAGTATTACTAAAAAAATTCTTCGTATAGAATTCGTTGCAAAAGATTATCAGGAATATCAGCTGAGTTTTTTGTTAGAAGTAAATATTTAAAAGCTTAATGTCAAATTATAAGTTAAGATATTATAGGTTAAGATATTATATGTTAAGATATTATAAGTTAGGATATTGAAGTTAGGATATTATAGATTAAGAGATCTTAAGATAGGAAAAATTAAGTTTTAAATTTTAAATTAAGATTAGATAGAATTTTCCACACCCTTTTGCAATACTTCTTGAGTATAAAAATTTGTCGCCTAAAAATTTGCTACCATTTCGAAATTTTATTCCATACAGTTGCGCTCATCGATTACTTACTTACTTTTACAGGTAGTTATTTTATTATAAGCAATAGAAAACATTCAAAAATTAATTACCGTTTTAAAAGAAATGTCTGTCCTTACAACTGAAAGAAAAGTAAGTGCAACGAATGCTATTTCAATAAAGAAATTATTTGATCGAGCTAACGATTTAATGCAAGATGACAATCAAAAAGATAATTTATCAGAACCTATTAATTTAAGGAAGACTGCAAACGATAGATTCGAAAGAGTTAAATCTTTAGATAATGAAATATCAGTTTTGATCGACGACGCAGACGAGCAGCAAATTAACAATGATTTAGCTATTGATTTTACACGAAGTTTTAAGCGAGAAACTTCTAAGATTAATAATTATTTAAGTAAATTTTCCTTTAAGTCTAATGATGATACTAGTTCTATAACTTCAAATAAAGTTAATAAAATAATTAAACTTCCTAGATAAAAATTTGAGGCATTTGATGGCGGAAGGGAAAAATGGCAACAGTTTTGGGAAAATTTCGATTGCGCAATTAATAGGAATGAAGATTTAAGTAACATTTAACAAATGGCTTATATAAGAAGTTTTGTGCATCGACAAGCTTATTCTGCAATTAATAAATTGTCGCTTATAATGACAATTATTTTATAGCATTAGAAATTCTAAAACAGCGATATTCTAATAAACAATAAACAATTTCTTTTTTTATGAAAAACTTTTGAAACTCGAACGCGTTAACAGTATTGAAAATATCAATTCGTTTCGAAACCTTTTAGATAACGTTGAAATTCAAATTCGTAGCCTAAAAAATATTGGCATTGATTCTTCAATATATGGCTGTTTACTTATTCCAATTTTATTAGAAAAACTTCGTGAAGAACTTTATTTAATAATAAGTCGTAAGCTAAACGAACATGGAACATGGGATATTAAAGATGTATTTAATGTATTAAAATGTGAATTAAGAGCACGTGGACCCGTTAATTCTTCTGACTTGATTACTTTACCGATTACTGCTAGTACGTTCCATTCCAATGAAAATTCTAATAAAAATTATAAAAAAATAAATGTTTAAAAATTTTTATAGCCAACAACAAAAAGATTTAGGTGTTTTCTCAATCTGCGGAATAATTCGTTTTCACGGTCGACTTAGTAATGCGTCGTTACCTTAAATGCTAAATTCCCGATATATTTACCGAAAAATTCTCTTATTTCAAACTTAATAATTTAACATTTCCATTCATTTAGTAAACATAGTGGTGTTAAGGAAACTTTGAATGAATTAGGGTCAAAGTTTTGGTTGTCAAAAGCTCGTAATCGAATTGAAAACATAAATAGAGACTGTTAAATATGCAGAAAATGCGATAGCAAACCTTTTCTATATCCTAATGCTCCGCCTTTACCTCTATCTAGACTTGACGATGATTATGCCTTTAAAAACGTAAGAGTAGATCTTTGTGGTCCAATTATGTTAAAGAATATATATGAAAATTGTGTAATTTATAAAGCATTTTTCTTTGTCGTTACATTTTTGGTTCCAGATTGTACCCGGAAGTTAGCATCTGTGTCCGTAAATTTATTGGTCGCTATGACACGTCTTATTAAGTCATCAGTGACAATGGTTCAAATTTTACTGCGGAAAAAACTCAAAAGTTTGCAAGTATGCAACGAATTCGTTGGGATTTCAATATTCCTGAAACTCCTTGGTGGGGAGGGATGTTCTAAAGATTGATTCGAATTACTAAATAAGCTCTCAAGAAGACCCTAGGTACATTAAGACTTACATACGAAGAAATGCAAACAATACGAAATAATATTAATAACTAATAATCATCCAATCACGTTCACTTACGAAGTGCCAGGAGCCGAACCGCTCACTCCAAATCATCTTTTATACAGAATAAACGTTTTTCTAGAATCCGTGGATTCAAATGATATATTACTCGAAAATGACGATAAAGCATGATTTGAGAAACCAAAATCAATTGGCGATATTGTGCTTGTTAACGACCCAAAAGTTCCTTGGTCAATATGCAAAATAACAGTTGTTTAAAGTTTGAAACCATCGAGTCATGGTCAAGTACGAGCAGTGGAAGTTAGAATTATATTTAATTACAACCCGTCAATTTTTAAAAGAACGTTAAAAGCTATATCTGCTAGAAAATTATAAACATTCGAAACAAATAATTCGCATAAAATTTATAGACGAGAGAAACATTACATTGATTTATTATTCAACAGTGCGCAGTGTTGCGTTAGTTCGGTAACGCTATTGCCAGATTAGCTTCTGGCGCATGTCCGCGAATTTATAGTATTTAAACTAATATTGCATGCGCTGAATTCTCTTCTCTTTTTGCAGTTACGCTCTTTTCTTTGCACTCAGCTCTTGCATATTTAGATTATTGTAATTTGTATTAAGCATCCTAAAATATATGTATTATAATCAAATCGCACCTTTATTCTAAAGGTAATACTTGCCCCACGTAGTATTTAGTCTTTTTAGATAGCCATATCTGAACATGGTGTGTTCGAGCTATAGTTTTGCACATCCAAAGCTGCAGCAATTAATTCATCAATCTATATTAATGAATGTTTATAAAAAAGATTTCTTCCATTCATTCAAAAGTATCAAAGAGAACTTAACTATTTATTATGGCCAGATTTAGCAAGTTCTCATTATTCTAGAGATTCTCTAAATTGGATGGACCAATGTCTATTACGTTGAGGAAGAATTTAATCCCCCAAATATGCCTCAAGCACGACCAATTGAAACTTTCAGGAACATTTGGCACAGAAGACATATATAAAGAGTAATACATATTAACAGAAAAATTGGTAAATTTTCAATTTTTTGTGATAAGAGTTGTGCACCGTAAAGTAGTATATTGTTTGATATTTTAAACTTCATATTAATGTTTATATTAAGCTATCCGGGCACAATTATTATAAATAATAATAGTAAAACAACAGTTAACAGCTGCATTAGGTGGGAAAATTCTTATTTGATTAGACGCGAAATGACGATTATCCAATAACGAGTAAAAAAACATCAATTAAAAAAAAAATTTTATATGTTAAAAAATTGTAAATAATATACCTTACTACTGTTTAAAATTATTCTATAATTTTATTAGGATTCGTAACTTATGGGCATCTTATGCATATTATGCGCATAATTTATGCAGAAGTTATGCGCCTAAGATGCGCTTAAAAAAGCGTCAGATGCGCATAAAAACGCTGTCAGGTTCGCTTCTTGATAAAAAGTACCCTCCGCGTACTTTTTATCAAGAAGCAAACCTGACAGTGTTTTCGCGCACGCACAGTAACACAGTTGACTTTTATCGCACAGTTTGACGGCTGTTATAAAAGTCAAAATAGTGATGTTCTTAAAAAATAATTTTTTTTTAGATACGTGTATAGTATCATGGCTTTTCTAAAATGGATATTATTTTTTTTATAACTCACAAACTGAATTTTACAGTTACAAATTAAAGAGGGGTCTTTTATAGATATTCAAAAAAAGTAAAATTTAATAAAAATTATGTTCAACTTTATTTCGTCACAAATTTAAAATTAATTTTATTCTTTGCGCTTTTTTAGTAAATTTTGAAATATATTTATAGTTTATTATTTTCTTGCAATAATAACAAAATGTAACTGAAAATTACCTTTTTTTTTCTATTGTTCAAAATAATGTGTTAAAAATCTTTTTTACAATTTTCAGGGAGGTGTAGATATAATCTATTACTTTTTGGAACACAAGCAAACACATTTGTAAATATATACAAAAAATGATTAACATGTTTACTATGAGGTAAAAAGAGTTTTAGCTGCTACTTCTTGCAACTTTGAGCACTGTCAAACTCAAAAGCTGAAAACATTTTGTAAAATCCTCACTTTGAGGACGTTTTAATATTTAGTATTGATATAAATTAAAAATGCCAAAAAATTTTTTGATGAATTCTGTTAATTTTAATAAAATGAGGATGATAAAAATATGTTTATTCTTAAATTTGAGAACTGACAACCTATAATAACTCTACCGCACTTTAACTCGCATGGAAATAACCAACATTAAGGTTTTCACTTAAGTTAGGGTTACTTTTTATTTTAAATTATTACTTATTTTTGTTCGCGTTATACTGTTTATTTTTTTTAAGCTGTATAATGAAATTTTTTGAAATATACAAATGTATTAGGAATAATCAATTCTCAATGAATGGATAGTGTTCCGTTTGATAAAGCAATGCATTATTACAAATTTGATGGTTCAATTAGTCAAAGATTAATAAACAAAAATTATCAGATAGCAGTTCTCATATTTTATTAAATGTAAGTTCTTTAACTAAATCTGCATTAATTAATAAAGAAAGTAAACTTAAAAATGATACGGCAAATTTGCTTTCATTCATCATTTTTTTTGTAGGGTGAAAAATATCTGTTACAAACCATATCATATTCATGATAGATGAAAAGGTAAGCACTACCTTTTTCCAATGCAACTGACTCTAGTCAGTCATGTTTTAGTGGATATAGCCCATCATAAATGAATGAAATTGAAATTGTTATTAAAAAAAGCATTCCGCTCATATTCTCCAGTAAGGTTTTTCAAGCTTGCATGCTTGGATATGATGCTTTGAATGCTAATTGGATATTGCATATAAAATAAGAATTAAATCTTGGAGTTTAATTCAGAAAAGGTTCTTGGATAAAGCTTCTTTGATTGATAGTAGATCAACTAAGAGCATGTGGTAGTGGGAACGCTAAAGAGAGCTTTTTCAAATGAAGACGTATTTAGTGAAATACGGGAATTGATATAGTGCTAATTGAAAGATTGCGTGTTGTACTTTGTTGAATTTCCAGTGGCTTTGGACTAGATTTTAATATTTCGGAAATAATGTTTTAAAATGACCAGCTATTTTGTTAAAAGTTACTCCTGGTACTACATGCCTCAAAGTCTGCACAAAATGTTAATACATGGACACATTTAGTGGAAAAAATGATTTTTTATATTGGTCTTATGTCAGAGGAAACTCAAGAGGCTTGTAATAATGATTTTGAGGGTTATCGCCAAGACCATGCATGAAAAATAATTCAATCAAAATGCAATGAAGATGTAAAAAATTAATTGTTGTGCACTTCTGATCCATTTCTTTCTGTTCCGTTTAAGAAAAACAGCAATTAAAAAGAAAAAAAAAATTTTTTTAATTGAGTTTTAAAACTTTTATGTTGTCCTGATATATAAATAAGTTATGAGTTCTGTTTGTTTTGTTTTATTCTAAATATTGTATAATTTTTTTGGATTTAGGGCTTTTAGGAAACAAGTAATAATTTTATGTGTAAAAAAACTGATTGTTTAATTAACATAAATTTTAATTAAATATATTGCTACGCTTAATTAGTTTTGCTATGCAAAATCAATAAACCATAGTTGATACACCACCTAATTTGGCTCTCCAAAATGAAGTAACCATAGTAACCAAATCTAAAAAAATCACTTTTGTAAGAAGCAAATACCTCATATATAATTCCCATTAGGGTGAAGTGAAATAACTTTTTTTTTGAAATTGAAAATTTAAATTTTATTTTCAGATACCCATAGACATTTTAAAATACTATAAACATTTTTTTCCCATAACTTCAAAACAATTTACCAAAATGGGGTAAAAGGGGGAAGTTATTATCAAAAAATAGTCATAACTATTAAACGCAACATATTTTGTTAAAATTCAAAAACTGCCATTAAATTTTTTATCTATTCCAAAATAATAATTGAAAAAAAAATTTCTTAAATTAGTTAATTAGAGATTTTTTAAATAATCATGGGAGGTGGCGGGAAGGGGAAATAAAGTTTTAAGACCAAACCTAGAAAACGATGTTTTTTTGTTTACTATCCATATTTGCCACATTTATAATGGGAATAAAATATCAAAAATTTTGGCTCAACCCTTTCAAAAAATAAAAAAACTATACGAAGATTAGATACAGAAACAAGCCTTTTATGGATTATGGACCCCGTTTAGTAAAAACTAAAATATAAATTCGTGAAGATTGAATAAGTTAAGAAATAAATATATTCATTTTTAAAATATAAAAATTATATAATCATCTGTTTGAGGTTTTTTTTGTATTGTTTTTAGGTAAGAGTTTACGGTGATGGCAACCTGCTCGAATAAAACCATCTCTTAAATCATGTCCATAGACAGCAGCACAAGCTTTTGTTGTTTGTTTAACAGCCCGCTCAACACTTTGTGTGTGGCATGATATGGAGTCAACAACCATAGGATTCACCTTAAAATCAAGTATTGTCTCAGTTGTAAAGCTACATGTTTGAATTGGCTCAAATACATTATGAGTTCAAGCACATAACTCAGTGAGATTCTTTGCATCTATGTTTAAATACGAAGAATGAGTTCTTTCTCGGACAGATGTTTCTCCTTCGTTGAAACCTCTTCTGATCTGTATAATACGATCCAATGCAAAAACCCGTTCTTCCACTATAGAACTGCAAAGCAAAGTGGCTAAAACAGCTCCACTGTGAGAAAACCAGACTCCTGATATGACATATTTTTTAACAATATCCCTGTTAACCTGGTTTTGCATTTTTCCCTGGTAACCTGGTTTTGCATTTTTACATGGCTCATATAGAAAAAAAAATTTTTTTAATAGAATAAATTGCAACGGTTATATATATTTTATTGTATTTTTAATGATATAAGAAACTCAAAATTCATTAAAAAATTAAAAAAAAGAGCAAATTTGAAAAATTCAAAACAATGTTTCTTGATTAATTTTGGTGTAAACTCAAAAACTTTTTGGTTATAGCTTCATTACATTATTTTCATTCATTTTTGCTAAAAGAATGAAAAAATAATTACAATATTAAAAACAGGACACAATATTTAAAAAAATCACAAATTTATACATAAGAAAAAACAGGTAATCTGTTATAAAAATTAATAAAACTATTCTTAGTTGATCATTTTATTATATCTGAAATCTTAATGATTAAGGAATATAGACTAAAAATTTCAGCCAAAAAGCGTTTTTTAATCTCAAGATATCATGTTTTGAAATTTAAAAAAAGAATAAAATTAAAAAGTTATGAAAACAATGATCAAAGTTTTCCGATAAATAGAAATTATTATCAAAAAAATGAAACTGAAAAATTTAAGTAGTGTAATATTAGTAAGTATTTTATGCAAAATGTATATATTTTCTGAAAGGTTTATAAATTTTAAATCAAATGGTACGTTAAAAAAAAAAAAAAGAATTTATTTCAAAATGGATTATTTTTCTACATGAGCCACCTAAAGGTTTCTAAAACATGTCTTGGATCCTCAATAAAAGACCACCTCACCTTTATATCAAACCACATTGGATAGTAGACAACAACAATATATTTAACTAAACGACATAAAGTAATTAAGTTTTGCCCAAATAGTCCATGAACTAATACCCAAATTTGCATCAGTCTATTTGCAGTGGTCAGCCATCTGCTGTGATTGACAGGACCACACTCCATTTTTATAAGATCTATAGGTATGTAACTTGAACGTTTAGCAAAAATCATTTTATACCCATAGAGCTGATCAGTTAAAAGATCGGCGATCACATCTTGATTTAATTCATTTAGTCTTTTACTAATGGTTATTGTTGGAAATGCCTGAGCTACTGGAAGTATTGTAGCACAACTTAATAGTTTACCCACGTCTCTGCTGAACCCATTACTAGAAGTTGTTTTATTATCTAGTTCCTGAACAAGATGCCTAAGCGGAAGCTCATTAGTATGCAGCATACATATAATCCATGTTAACTTTTTATTTAAAAGATCCTCTATTCTTTTTATAGCCCCACCAAATCTTCCAGTGTTAGTAGCTGTAGAGTCTACTCCAATATACTGTAAGTTTATATCAAATTTTCTACACCAATCTGCTATAAGTTTGGCTATCACTAACGCTGACTTTTCGCCTACTCCAGGCTTTAGAGGAGAAAAATAGAATACATATTTTCCACCTTACTCACTAGTGACAGTGCAGAAGATCATTTTTATTATTTTAGAGTAATATTTTAATGTTGTTTTATCTTGATTATTAAAAAGAGTTAAATTGTTTCTATCGTCAAAAAATAATGCTTTAATTTCTAATGACTAATACAACTGTAAATCTACTGTCTGGAGCTTTTCCATTATTTTTTCTTTTTCTTATGAATTTTGTTATGGTCAATAACCAGTCAATTAACTTTTTCATTAACAATCCCAAGATCTATGAGAACTGCAGAAGAAATAGCAGCAGCTTCTCTCTTACTTGTTCTGTATCTTAAAACTGCTTGTGCAAGAAGAGGAAAGTGATTTATATTAATGGCAGATTGCTTTATTGCGTCGTCAACTTTGGAGTCCATAAACTAGTTAGAAGGTTCATTTACTTTCTCAATCACATCTACCTCTATTTCTTCATTAAAATACTCGTAATTACTTAACTCTACTTTCTTCACTTCTTATTTTTTAAACATTAAAGTTTTTTCTTTTATTTTTGCTTTATTGCCTAGCAAGTATGTTCTTTTTTATGTCTACAATGTATTTGGTACACTCTTTTCATTCCAATTTTCATTTTTTGAGCTATGATAAATTTCATCTCTATTTCAGGATTTTTTAAACTTAATGGACAATTACAGATCGGAAGAATAGCACAAAGAGAACATTTTAAGTCAGAACAAGTTGGATCTTCCTTGCATTTAACACCATGTTAGCAACGAAGAATATCAATCAACGCATTAATTTTGTTATAAAACTTATCCTTTTGACTATTAGTCACTCTTTCTTAAACAGTTTGAGTCATTCTTTTCCACTCTTTTTCAATTCGCTGAACTATAGAATGATTAGGCTGAATTTGAATATTGGTATTCACTTTTTTATACTGTGCAACAACCGAAAATAAAAATAGACGTGTAAAAATAGACTATAATATTGAAATAGTTAATAAAACATTTTATATAATAATTTTCTTAAAGTATTAGACTTAGCTAACTTTACAAGATGATTTTATAGCAGCTTCGTAAATAATTTTCTTTGACACATACCAAAGATTAAAGTTTAAGGACTTCATTTCTAACAACAGTAATTGTAAAACATTTGTGAGGGTTGGTAATTCAAAGAGTAACAAATCAGCACTAAGACCAATGAATTCTTTAACTTTTATGCTGCCTGAAAAAGAATTACTACGTGCCCTTTTTATTTTATTCATAACATGTATTAATCTATAAAAACTATATATATTTATATATATATATATATATATATATATATATATATATATATATATATATATATATATATATATATATATATATATATATAAATATATATATAGATATATATATATATTTATATATATATATATATATATATATATATATATATATATATAGATATATATATCTATATATATATATATATATATATATGTATATATATATATTTATATATATATATATATATATATATATATATATATATATATACATATGCATATATATATGTATATATATTTATATATATATATATATGTATATATATATATATATATATCTATATATATGTATATATATATATATATATATATATATATATATATATATACATGCATATATATATATATATATATATATATATATGCATATATATATATATGCATATATATATATATATGCATATATATATATGCATATATATATATATATTATATATATATATATATATATATATATATATATATATATATATATATATATATATATATATATATATGTATATATGCATACGTTTATGATTTATTACATAAATTTAATAATTTTTATCCCTAAACTTATTTATAATTCTACTTAAAATAACTCTTTAACTTTTGCACATCAGAATCTTTAAAACGCTTAATGTAATTTTAGAGATAAACAACGCATAATTTATAGAAAATAATTTTGGAGACCATTAAAATTAGAGTTAAATGTTTTTGTAATTTTATGAAAATATTTAATACTTTTTTTATAGTATAATATTTTACATTTAGTTAATTTAGTAGTTAAAAAATAAGTGTTATTAATTTATCTAAATTTGAATTTCGTTTTTTATGCAATGTTTTCGTTTATTTTTCTTACGACCAAAAATAGTAACTTTATTTAATTTAATCATTATAAAATATTTAAACCTTCATTTTGGTAATTTATTTTGCAGATATGGAAAAAAAAATTTATAGTATATCTTAAAAGGACTATGGATATCTGAAAGTAATATTTAAGTTTTTAATTTCGAAAAAAAGTTTTTTCACTACACCCTAATACACATGTAAAAAATAGTGTACGTAGCACAAATGAAAAATCTCTAACTACCAGAAACAGGTTGTTGCTATGCAAAACTAGGTATCCATAGCATCTAAATTTAAAAATTATCACTTTCATAAGAAACGCAGACCTCATTTTGATAATCTAGCTAAATTTGATAAATACATTTCTAATATTAAATTAGCGATTAATTTTATCTCAAAAATTAACTAATCTGGCCCAATGTGGCACGGTATTAATGATGCATACAATGATTTAAGTGCTTTAATCAAATCCTTAAAAGCTTCAGATTCAACAAGACGAAGAGATGTTCCAGTTCGGATAAAGAAGTTTGCAAACTTTATATCGATTTTTTATTTTGATTAATCAAGATTTTTTACATTATTATGTTTTAGCTGAGATTAAGATGTCGTTGTTGAAGTTGATTGATGATTCGGCTTTTTGTTTTGCAAATAATCGCTCTCTCATCTTCACTAGCGTTTGAAAATGGTGTTCGTTTATGTGCTGTGATGGAATCTTTTACCCGTTGAATTGTCTTTTGACAGGCTATGCAAGTTCCAGTTTTCTTTATTGTTTCGAGATTTTGCAAATATTTACTTATTTTAAAGTTTTCAATTGTCTTTCTGTTTAAAGAAAAACGTGTAACTAACCTATAAACTGTTCTCTTTTTCATTGTTTTGCTTATTTCTTTATTTAAAGCACGTTTATAATTAATAAGTTAAAGTTATTATTTATAAATGTGTTTTAATTAAAAAGATTTAATAGTGGAATTAAAATTTATTAACTTTCATTTCTACTCTTCTAACTGATGATTTTTTTTGTTCCAAAAGCACATTAATTAAAAATTTCATGAAAACTAGAATTATCATTCGTTTTTTTGTCTGTCTGTCAAATCGAAACAATTTTACGGTTTTTAATGATTGGAAGTTGAAAAAAAGGTAAAGGGCATAATTATGCGAATGCATGCGCATGATTTATCGGCGAATATCTGCTCATACAAATTTTTTCGAACCCTAAAATTCAATAAATCCGCATTAACTCTTGTAAGTTATGATATAAAAAGGTTGAAAGTTATATAAATAATTTATTTCCAACACACTACGAACTCTATAATACTCTATTTTCAATTTAAAGTCCTTAAACAATGTTCAACTATCAAGTTATAGTTGGATAAGATCATTTTTGTTGAAATAATTGTTTGCAAACATTTCTAGTCAATAATACTACAAACAATAGTAGCTTAATACATAAGTTTAATTTTCTCGTGTCTTATTGGAGCCATTTTAAACACCAAATTATAGGCTTTATATTATCACACAAAATAAATTACAAATAATAGCCTAAATCATATTACAAATAGGATGTTAATTGCACATGCTTAAGAAGGTTATTACTCATTCTTACAAAAATAGTTACACATTCTTGCGAAGTTAAATAAACATTTTTACGAAGTTAAATACACATTTATACACTAAAAGTTAAATACAAATTATTACATTAAAAGTCAAGTACACGTTGTTACATTATTACGAAAAGTTAAGTACAAGTTATTACAAAGTTAAATACACAATCGTACGAAGTAAAACACACATTTTTACGAAGTTAAGTATACACTCTTACGAAGTTAAATACATATTCATATTCTAAAAGTAAAATACACGAATACAAATATTTTTCAGCCACTAATTAAAGTTCAAGAAAAATAATAGCCACTTTAACTCTTTACTCGCAAGAAAACACTTTTTGTTGGTAAGGGTTTCTTGTTTTGTTCTTTCGTCTTCATATTGCATTTTGCATCATTAAAATCAATTTCTTAAATGATGATTTTTTAGTCAATCAAGGTTTTCATATATACTTGCTTACATTATTTTTCATATATGCAATGCATTTTCATATATACAATGCAACAGGTTGTAAAGATGAAGAGTGGATTATTTTTGAATCTTTCTGTTCCCTGATGTTCTATCTTCTAATCTTTCCCAGCCACAATAAAAAGTTTATAATGGAAAGGATTACCTAAACACATTTCAATTTGTTAACTTTAAATGCAAACCACTCAAACATTTTTGTATTGGAATTGCAGTCGACCAATATAGACGTTTTGAGCAGTCCGCTATAATTTTGCTTATTAATTACTAAGTGGACAATTAGTGGCATCAACTAAAAATAGCAAGTCAATAACTTTTTAGTATGTCATGTAGCGGCTATTCAGCGGCTAGTAATCGGCTAGCCTCTGCCACTAATGGTCCATTTAGATAGCAGATCGCCATAAAAATCGAAAAATTTTTTTTTTTGTCAATTTTAATGATGAACTTTACAGAGATTAGTTGTGTAAAAACAATTTGTTGTAAACTAATTTAGTTTTTTAAATAATCATAATTTAGTGCACTATAGTTTTTCAGACTTCCCTTGCAACCAGCAATTTAGCATTATAGTCAAGTTTTTAGAGAAAACTTAGCCTAAAAATATCCTGTTAGCCTAATATTTTACCAGTGCTCAAAAAAAATTTAAGATAAACTTCACAGCTTAAAGTTTACTAATAATACCACATGTTTTGGCTTATTAGTATCATATTAGCTTGCTCGCTTAAAAACAATTTTCATTTGAAGTTTGTTTACATCTTTTAAATAAAAAATAACTTGTTGAACAACTAGAAAACGTAAATATAAATTTAAAAACAGTTATTACACATAAAAAAAAAGAAAAGAAAAAAACTACAGCCTCATTACCGATTGCAAGTTTTTCAAGTGGTGAGTTTGAGTTTTTCAAGTGGTGGATTTTCAAGTGGTGAGTTTTTTAGTTGTGAGAAATTTTTTTTGACAATGAATACAAGACAAAATTTTTTCTTCTGGTTTTCAGTTTTTTAAAAGCTCTGGCAACAAAAGTCCATAAACTTCTTTTTTTTTTTCTAACATTTATTAGTGGAGATGGTTCTACCAAGCAGCCGTCACGAATAGTAAATGTGACCAGAGCTCATTTCAAAAATAAAAAAAAATCTCCTTAAAACAAAGCAGCAAAAATAACAACACAATAATGATAATAGTCTTAGCTCTGATGATCCTTAAAAAAAAATCTACAATTCGAATATCCACATTCTAATGACAAAATAAAAAAATTTTTTTGGACGTTTTTTAAAACAAAAGCCCTTAACAACAAATCTAATTAAATCTGATAAAGAAAAAAAGACAGGTAAAAAAAACATTCACACAAAAGTACGTTAAACCATATTTAATAATACGTAATACAGTTTAAAATGATTTCACAGCAAAAAGTGCAAACAAATTTATTGACTAATTCATACCAGAACTGTGAGAAGATAAATATCTAACGAGTAGGTGCGTCAATCAGAGTTTATAACTTAAGTTAAGCACAACTTAAAGATTGTTAGTGCAACTAATGCCTAAAATTTAGCAAAACCATATTTCCATACCGTATTGGGTTGTATTGATATTATATTCAATTGAAAATCTACAGTAGATTCATTATCAATATTGTAGCTACTGAGAGTTCCTCCATCATCAAACTGCTCACCACCAAAAACTAAACACTGTTGATGTAGTGGGATGCCTTCCTTGTCTTGATTTTTAGTTTTTATGATTTTAATTGTATCAGCAAGTTTAACTTCTAGCATGATGGTTTTACAATTTCGGGTTTTCACAAATATATGTAAAGCTCCTCTTAACCGAAAAACAAGATGAAGGGTGGATTCTTTGTGAACATTGTAGTCAGAGAGAGTTCTTTCATCTTCTAACTGGTTACCAGCAAAAACTAAACGCTTTTGATCTGATGGGATACCTTCTTTGTCTTGAATTTTAGCTTTTACGTTTTCAATTGTATTATCAAGTTCAACTTCTAACGTGATGGTTTTACCATATTGGGTTTCCACAAATATATGTATAGCTCCTCTTAACTGATGAACAAGATGAAGGGTTAATTCTTTTTGAATATTGTAGTTTTTTAGAGTTCTTCCATCGTCTAACTGCTTATCATCAAAACTTAATCGCTGTTGATCTGGTGAGATATTTATTTGTCTTGAATTCTAGCTTAAACATTTCCAATTGTATCATTTAGTTCAACTTCTAACGCGATGGTTTTACTAGCGAGGGTTTCCACAAATATTAGCATAGCTCCTCTTAACCGAAGAGCAAAATGAAAGGTAGATTCTTTTTGAAAATTGTAGTCTTTGAGAGTTCTTCCATCGTCTAACTGCTCACCAGCAAACTTTAAAAGCTGCTGACCTGGAGGGATACCTTCTTTGTCTTGATTTTTAGCTTTTACATTTTATATTGTATTATCAAGTTTATCTTCTAACGTGATGGTTTTACGAGTGAAGGGTTTTCAAAAAATTTTCATAGCTCTTCCTAACTGAAGAACAAGATGAAGGGTGGATTCTTTTTGAATATTGTAGTCAAAGAGAGTTCTTTCATCGTCTAACTTTTTACCACCAAAACTTAAACACTGTTGATCAAGTGGGATACGTTATTCGTTTTGAAACTACGCTTTTACATTTTCAGTTAGATCAGCAATTTCAACTTCTAACATGATGGTTTTACCATTCCAGGTTTCCACATACATATGCATAGCTCCCCTTAACCGAAGAACAAGATGAAGGGTGGATTCCTTTTGAACATTGTAGTCAGAGAGAGTTCTTTCACCGACTAACTGCTTCCCAGCAAAAATTAAATGCTGTTGATCTGGTGGAATACCTTCTTTGTCTTGAATTTTATTTTTTACGTTTTCAATTGTATCAGCAGGTTCAACTTGTAACGTGATGGTTTTACCAGTGAGGGTTTTTACAAATATTTCCATACCACCCCGTAATCGTAAAATAAGATGAAGCTTAGTTTCTTCTTGAATATTGTAGTCAGAGAGAGTTTTTTCATCTTCTAACTGCTTACCAGCAAAAATTAAACGCTGTTCATCTGGTGGAATACCTTCTTTGTCTTGAATTTTAGCTTTTACGTTTTCAATTGTATCAGCAGGTTCAACTTGTAACGTGATGGTTTTACCAGTGATGGTTTTCAAAAATATTTCCATACCACCCCTTAATCGTAAAATAAGATGAAGCGTAGTTTTTTCTTGAACCTTGTAGTCAGAGAGAGTTCCGTCATCTTCTAACTGCTTACCAGCAATAACTAAACGCTGTTGATCTGATGGGATACCTTCTTTGTCTTGAATTTTAGTTTTTACGTTTTCAATTGTATCAGCAGGTTCAACATGTAACGTGATGGTTTTACCAGTGAGGGTTTTTACAAATATTTGCATAGCTCCTCGTAACTGAAGAATAAGATGAAGGGTGGATTCTTTTTGAACTTTGTAGTCAGAGAGTGTTCTTTCATCTTCTAACTGCATACCAGCAAAAACTAAATGCTGTAGATCTCGTGGGATAACTTCTTTGTCTTGAATTTTAGTTTTTACGTTTTCAATTGTATCAGCAGGTTCAACTTGTAACGTGATGATTTTACCAGTGAGGAATTTCACAAATATTAGCATAGCTCCTCGTAACTGAAGAACAAGATGAAGGGTGGATTCTTTTTGAACTTTGTAGTCAGAGAGAGTTCTTTCATCTTCTAACTGCTTACCAGCAAAAATTAAACGCTGCTGATCTGGTGGGAAACCTTCTTTTTCTTGAATTTTAGCTTTTACGTTTTCAATTGTATCAGCAGGTTCAACTTGTAACGTGATAGTTTTACCAGTGATGGTTTGCACATACATTTGCATATTTCCTCTTAATCGAAGAACAAGATGAATGATATCTTCCTTTTGAATGTTGTAGTCGCTTAATGTTCTACTATCTTCTAATAGCTTACCAGCAAAAAAAAAACGCTGCTGGTCTGTTGGGATACCTTCTTTGTCTTGAATTTTAGTTTTTACATTTTCAATTGTATCAGCAGGTTCAACTTGTAACGTGATATTTTTACCAGTGAGGGTTTTCACAAATATTTCCATACCACCCCTTAATCGTAAAACAAGATGAAGCGTAGTTTCTTCTTGAACATTGTAGTCAGAGAGAGTTCTTTCATCTTCTAACTTCTTACCAGCAAAAATTAAACGCTGTTGACCTGTTGAGATATTTTCTTTGTCTTGAATTTTAGCTTTTACATTTTCAATGGTATCAGCAGGTTCAACTTGTACCGTGATGGTTTTAACAGTCAGAATTTTCACAAATATTACCATAGCTCCTCGTAACTGAAGAACAAGATGAAGGGTGGATTCTTTTTGAACATTGCAGTCAGAGAGAGTTCTTTCATCTTCTAACTGCTTACCCGCGAAAAATAAACGCTGTTGATCTGGTGAGATATTTTCTTTGTCTTGAATTTTAGCTTTTACGTTTTCAATTGTATTATCAAGTTCAACTTCTAACGTGATGGTTTTACCATATTGGGTTTCCACAAATATTTGAATAGCTCCTCTTAATTGAAGTAGAAGATGAAGGGTGGATTCTTTGTGAATATTGTAGTCAAAGAGAGTTCGTCCATCCTTTAAATGCTCTCCAGCAAAAAGTAAATGCTGTTGATCTTGTGGGATACGTTCTTTGTCTTGAATTTTAGCTTTTACGTTTTTAATTGTATCAACATGTTTAACTTCTAACCTGATGATTTTACCATTTCGGGTTTTCACAAATATTTGAATACTTTCTTCTAATTTAATGGCAGGACTATGGCTTAAAATATTGGGGACATTCTTCAACTTGGTGCCTGAAATTATTGAAATCTTTTTGGATGAAATAACTAAGTAAATATTGTGTCTTTAAATACAAACTTATATTAAATACTTTTTAATTTATTTATTAGAGATCATCTTTTAGGATTTAACATTGTTTTTTAAAAAATGTTTCACAAGTATTTGTGTACATGATTACCACTCAAGTTTTTAACGTTTTACTCTGAGAATTCGGTTAGTGTGGGGCATATAGGGACACTTAAGAAACAAATGCTAGTTGCGGATAAACTAATCATAGTTAACACTGTTTTTCATAAATTTTCTAAATTTCATTAATATAAAGAAATGAAAAAACAAAAGAACTTAAAAATAAGTTACAACATTCAAAGTAACGAAACTTTAGACTAGCAAAATTTTTACATTTTGCAAGTGGGCGGGGCAAAACGGGACAGTTAAAAAGCAGCAGTAATTCGTCAATTGTAAAGCTTTAAAAATGATGAAAAATGAAGGCTATTAGGCTATTGTCTTATTAGACATTAGGCTCTCAAAAAAGTAAGAAATTCATAGAAACTACACGCTCTTACACCCATAAACCACAAAAGCAAGTAACAGCTAAAATAAAGTTTTTTTTTGGCGTTTTATTATAAAATACCTCCGCTCTACTCTAACCTGTATTATTAAATTGGTAGCTACCACTAAATTTGAAATTAAACAAAAAATTTTATGGATCACATAAATCACACAATAAATATGCTGAAACTATTTGTAAACGTTTTTAATGAGCAATGTAGAGCAAACGTAAATATGCCACATGTATCAGCAGCTTTTCTAGTTCTAAGTTCCTTTTTACTGACAGCTAAACTGCATTTCATCCCAATTTGGATGATTGATCTTACTTATATAATTTCTTATTATCTTTGTTTACATTAAACACTTTTATGGATATTTTAATTAATAATCAAAGTTAAGCTATAAAAATAAGATTTTCTTTAAATTTAATACTAATATTGCTTTTTAAAACAAGGAAAATATTATTTTAGATTAAAATAAAATCATCAAGCTGTAAACAGCATCAAGAAATGGTTGTAATGTAGTCAATTAAATAAATAACTTGTTGTCCCGATATGCCCCACAAAAGTCATTTGACTGAAATTAATACTATTCAAAAAGTTCAATTCCAAATATTTTTTTTAAACCAGATTTAAAAGAGAATAAAAAACACTGTCTGAAAAATATGATCTTTTTATAAATAAAGCAAGTAAGCAATAGTTCAAGATAAATCTTTTGTCGTTATATCGATTAAGAAAATATGCAAATTTTTTTTTTTCGCAATCATACAGATGCATTTTGGTACTTTTAATGCATTTTGGTATTTGTAAATTAAATTTTTTTTGCAATAATAAACAACAATAATTTAAAAGATTTTATCAAAAAAAAAAAAATAATAATAATTTAGCTGAGATATAAGGCTTCAGGAATAACTGTCTTTTTATGCCCCCACTGTTCCAATATGCCCCGCTCCACCCTACCTGTTTGCAGTAGTGAGTATAAAGAAGTAAATACCATTTTGTATAATTAAATTAACTAATTTTGTTTTTACAGTAAGTCTATTTAAATAAAATAATATTATTGTTCAGGGCATGGATATATTTGCTGCCACAGATGAAGAATTGAAGTGGAGTAAAATAAAAATGTTATTGAAAATTTAACACATTTGATTACCAAGGTAAATTTGGTAATTAAAAAATTTTAGATTCGAAGGTAATAGCTACAAGCTTTTAATTCTACATTTTTTTTTGGAAAATTTGATTAGTGCAACATTTTTAACAAAACATTTTAGAACATAGAAAAAGCTCAAACAAAGCAGAAAAAATATTATCACGAGAGAGTTGGGAAAAAAATAACAGTAGATGAAGAAGGTATTATTATAGGTGATAAAGTTTTACATTTGGATATACGAGGTAAAAGAAGAAAAGATGCTGCTTTTAAGCTTAGGTTTACAGGTCCATATTATGTATCCTTTGTTACGAAATGCGACACTTTCAGACAAACTGGAGCAAATAAAGTTCCTTTAAAAGGATCACATAAAAGGTTGCACATAACAAAAGTTTATTGATAATAAAGATAAAGGTACTTAAAATAATTCAGTTTGGGAAAAAGTTAATTGTATTAAATACTTTTCAAATAAAAAATTCAAATAGTTTTTTTAATTTAGACACAATACAATTGTTTAACGTAACAATAAACAAAAATACTCATATTTACCGAAAATAGTAAAATGGTAACTTTTTTTACAGCTTGTACAGTTTCTGGCAACTTTTAATTTTCTTTAAATATTGATTTGTCAATATTTAAGAAAATAAAAGTAAGAACTTGTTTACTATTTAGAAAAACTTAATGCAGAAATAATTGTGGAAGATAGCAAAGCTTAGTAGTGGAAGATAACAAAGGTATATTATTCAACATAAAGGTATATCATTTATTCCTTTTTATTGCCGCTTTTTTTAAAAAAAAGTTTTTTTAAAAAAGCGGCATTAAAAAGGAATAAATAAGTTCATCATTGTTTCTACACATTTAGGCTTTATATGGTTTTCCACAATGCAATTTTAATGACATTAAAGATGAGTTTTTGTATAAACAGATGCTGACAAAGCTCGCTTGCAGAGAGAAAATGCTTGTGTATATTACCATTAATATACAATTTAAAGATATAAAAACAGAAGTTATATTAAAATAATTACTCAGATGTAATTAAAAACTATTTTCCTAAATTTTAGATGCGTTTACAAAAAGCATCTAAAAATTAGAAAACTTTCAGTTAATACTAACACACATTGGTCATTTAAAGTTAAATAAAGTCAAAAATCACATAAAATTTACATAAAATCATTTTTTTTCATGTCTTTTCCAACCTCTTTTTGGTTTTTTTCCACAAAAACATGGTATCCTGTAGAAAACCTTCGTCATGACTTTCAGCCACAAAATCCTTCACAGGTTTGAGGTGGCGCTCAGCCCTGTCATTTTCTACTGTTAGATTCTCCATTTGATGATGAAAATGTCTGTAGGAATCATTATTATATGCATTACTATTTTATATATTCTAATGAAGTAAGTTTTATCATAAAATCTATAAAGAATAGTATAATAAATAAACAAATGGAAATTAAAAATGTAAATTAAACTTGTTTAAGTGATAAAATGAGATTTTTATTCAAAATGTGAAGTATTATGTCTTGAATGAATTAAGTAAGATAGTCTTAATTCAAATATGTTATTTTTGCAATATTTTGTCATTGTTTTAAATAGAGCGGCATTAATGCTCTATTCAAATAAATGCTTTTATATAAAGTATTATTTGACCCTTTAATTATACTTTTCAGATATAAAAAATTTCTTAAAATATATAATGGCCGATGATCATAATGGGTTTCCTCGTAAAATCTCTAAGGACTAGAAATAGTCGAAGTACTGTAAGAAAGAGTAACGAAAAGAGCTGTTTGATAAATAAACGTTGCAGAAGTACTCCTCCAATGAGATATACCTCTTCTAAGACTAGCAGGGATTGTCAACCAGGAACCTCAGGTACATCCTGCAACATAAGTTTAGCTCCACAGAAAACTAATAGATGTAAAAGAACAATCTAGATACTTTAGCATCCACTACATATGTTTGCACCAAACAGGTATTATTTTAAGATTTATTTAAATAATGAATTATAAAAGCTCTTTTTATGTACAAAACCTTTGAAATAATTATGTAAAAAAATTTTCTTTCGTTTTGAATTTTGCTTAAACTACCCATACTAGGAGAAGTTTGTCATTGAATATATTAGCTCAGGTCAAGTAAGATTAATTAAAATGCAAAACTATCCTGCTCTCAAAAGACAATGCAAAGACCTATGCTTTGCATTGGAGGGAAGCGTAAGAAAAATAATAGGGGAGAATTTATTGTAGTATGTATTTTGAGAGAGCTGTTAACTCTTTGGGACAAAAATGGTTCAAGATTTCGTGTTACAGAACAAGTAGAGAAAAAGAAGCTTGAGAAATCTTATGAACGAAACTGAAGAGAAACTGTGTAGTCTTAGAAGCCTCAAAGAAATAAGCAAGATCAAAGAATAGCAATATAAAAAAAAAACAGAGAGTTTTATAAAAGAAGCAAACTGTTCTTTTCCTGCTTATAAATAGATATCTTACAACTGATAAGAGATGACAAAATTAGAGACAAAAAAAGCAAAGACAGAAGATATTGAGTTTCTGAAGAGAGCATTCAAAAGTGAAATGGTTAAGTTTGACGCTGGGAAAGATAAATCTTATTGAGAAAAAATCATAGACATATAGAATATGTCTATGATTTTTTATAGAAAGAATGAAAGATTTTGAGAATTATCTTCAAATGGTACAAGTGCTATTAATACCAACAGTGAATTTGAGCCAAGCCAAAAAAAAAAAAAAAAGATTAGTGAAGGTAGAGTTTACATGGAGCTTTCAACAAATGATGTTCTTGACAAGTGGGTTTCTTTCATGACTAGGTACAAGGTCAGTGTTCAAGCTGAAACATCCCTTCTATCTCTACTTTTTAGATTGGTGATGTGGATCTTAATACAATACCTGTATCAAAGAGTAGTCTACATAGAAAAAAAAAAGATTATGATTGAAAATGAACGTAGAATAATGAGAGAATAAAATCTAGACAGAGTTCGGAGCTCAAAGGTCATTATTCATTTTGATACGAAACTGGTCAAACACTATCGAACTGACAAAAAAATGTTCTAAACTGTAGAGAGACAAGCTCTCAGTATATCATCCCCCAAGGTCAATGAATCCCTAGATTTCTTGCTAGGAGTTCTAGAAATTGTGTCATCTAGAGGGCTGGGTCTAGCTATAGCTATTCAGAACACATTAGAGTGTTTTGAGCTCACTGACCAGATCATTGATTGTAGTGCAGATTCAACAGCCTTTTATACTAAAAAATACAAGGTGCAATTAAGTTCCTGGTAGATAATTTTCTTAAAACACCTGTGTTATGGCTGCTATGTAGGCAATTAAATATTTTGATAAAAATATTGATGCACATAATTGTGGCGAAATTTGTACATGTTGTATCTTTTCAAAATTTATCGTTTAAGGCGCCATATATCTGAAAGGTATATTTCCCATGCAATGGATTATATTCAAGGTTTAACAAAATCTACATCACGTGTAATATATAAAGACTTTAAAAAAGTTTGGCTAGAAATAAGAGGCAAATAATGTCAATAAGTTGCTTTTATTCCATTATGGAAGAGGGGAGTATATGATAGGTCCTGATTTTCATAGAAGGGTATAATATACTAAGAACATCTGCATAACAACCCTAAAATAAGATTGCTTTCAAATGGGGAGATTATAAAGTTCTCTGTGAGCTAATAGTCATTTACCTTGGTGGCCATGTACCTGGTTTCCAGTTCAAACAACCAGGTGCCCATCATCAAGTTTATGATTGGTTGTCTATACTTGCTTACAATACATCTGACTTCAAAGATTAATTTAAAATTGAATAAAAGTGAGAATAATATGCTTGAACTATCAACTGACTTTATTGTCATATTTTATGGAGCATGCTTTTTAAAGTCTCCTCTGGCGGCCCAGGCTCCATTACATGATTTGGATGCTTTTAGGCTAGCTTAGGAAATGATAAGCAATATGCTATATATGTAAATAAATAAATATATATATATATATATGTATATATATATATATATATATATATATATATATATATATATATGTATATATATATATATATATATATATATATATATATATATATATATATATATATATATATATCCAAGTATGGACCCTTGGGAAAGCTGCTCCATGCAAGCTTTGTCCGTCATAGTTGGTACCTGATCCCACAGCTAGTTATACTTTCAATAGCAAATAGACATTTAGAACTGAAGGAAAGAGTTGGACTAGCTACTCAGAAGCTGCTAGATTTCAATTGTCTGCAATCTGATGACTTTGAAAGGGAACAACCTCACACTCCAACTCATGTGGTTCCCATGTCAGTTTTGTCCAACTTTATCACTAAGGAGTCCTGGCTGCTCTCCACCTACCTAGGTATAACTATGGAAGTAATAAACGCATGGATAAAGGACAACTTTGAAAATGATTCCAACTGACATTTTCAACATCAAATGGAGAATCTAGCAGTAGTAAATGACAGGGCTGAGCGCCACAATCAAAATTGTGTAGGATTTTGTGGCTGAAATTCATGACGAAGGTTACTACAGGATACCATGCAATTTGTGCAAAAAACCCAAAAAGAGGTTGGAAAAGACATGAAAAAAAGTAATTTTATGTAAATTTTATGTGATTTTTGACTTAATTTGTATTTAAATAACCAATGTGTGTTAGCATTAACTGTTAAATGTAAGATTTTTTTTTCAGAACACAAATAGCTGAAAAAATTCAACAGACAATTTTGTACTGTTCAATCATAAATAAGGGACACCAAGAAAGAAAGGGGGGGGGGGGGAGTGCTAAAAATTCGAATGCAATCTTGCATACGAAAATACTTTGAACTGGAACCCCTTGACTTGGAGATCTAAAATTTTTTTTGATGTGTCCTGGGACCAAATAAGAATGATTGAGATAGGGTGCATTCAAAAAATGTTAGGTCAGGGTAAAAGTGGGACACCCTAATTAGAGTGACAAGGCAATTTTTGATTCAATTTTCCCTGACTTTTTCCTGACTACAATGAAATTTTACTAACTTACTGATATAATGAATACAAATTTAGCAATAAAAAGGCAACAAATATATTTCTAATATGCAAAAAAGTATTTATAATTTTGTTTATGAATCCATCAAAATCCCTGACTTTTCCATGCCTTTTGGAAAATATCATATTCCCTGACTTTTCCCTGACTTTTTAGCTTAGGTTAGAACTTCCCTGACTTTTCAAGGTTTTCCATGTTGCTGGCCACCATGATTATTATACTAATAACTATGATGTTAATTTAAAAAATGGGTTAATTAAAGTTGTATTTATATTTATTTATCTTTATATTGTATTAATATTAATTTATTTATATTGTATTAATATTAATTTGTAATTTGGTACACAGGTAATAAGCTGATAGACTCTCTTGATGTGATAACACCAATAAAAGCTGTAATTTGTATTTATCCGAATTTGGGTGGTTGCAAGGTATACGATTACTCACTACGAGATACCTTGCAAGACTTTCTAAGTGAGAAAGTTGTACACATATATCTGAGGCTATTAGCAAACAATCGAGAAAAAGTAAATTTCATGTAAAAAACATTTTTGAATTTTTAAAAAATTTAAAAAAATGTATGTAAAATGTAAAATTTTTTCACCCGTTTATTGCCATTAAAAAAAAAACAACAACGAGAAAAGTGATTTTTGTTAAAGCACACAATTGATTTAATAAGTACAAATACTTTGCATAAAATACTAGATTTTTAGCTTTCCCTCCCCCTCCCCCCTATAAGAATTCTATAAGGATTTCTTTAAGTGCTTTAAAGATTAATGTTGAAATAGTTAATGAAAAAAATATTTTAGTTTCAGATGAGTTTTTATTTTTTGATATACCGTAAAATAGCCTAAGTTCGGTCTCTTAAGATTGGAACATTTGTTTATCACGCATAATTAAAAAATTTTCAATTTTTTTTCCTGAAACATACAGAAAATTATGTTAATAATTGATATTGTAAAAATAAAAAAATGAAAAATAAATATTTGTACTCAATATTAAATTTAAAATGAAAACATCTACCTTGACCGAACTTTCAATACCATCTCTTAAGTTCGGCCACTATGTAAATACTAATAACGTATCATAGACTTAAAGTGAAAAATAATAAAAACTAATTTTTAAATGTTTTTTTATGGTGAAATTATGATATAAATTCAGGTTATACCAGTAACAAGGGAGGGCGTCGCCCCGGGCTAAAAAAAAAAGTCTTTTGGGGTACCAAAGAAAACAAGAAGAAGCACATAAAAAAAGGCCATTTTAAATATAAGTAGTGGTATTTTTAGTTTTTATTGTAATTAGTCAACTATTTTATTACTTCGGCCATTATCACGTTTGCTAAGCCACAGGTTAATAAAGTTTAACATAAATTTTTAAATTAATTTAAAATAGGTTTTTCAATTAAAAAAAACAAAACAACACTTTGCTTTAAATGAGCTTTGAATGTTTATCAGCAATTCTTGCACATATCGTTGACCATAGTTAAACAACAAGATCCACACAATCAATTGTCACAGGATTCGCAACGCATCCATATTTGTCGTTGAGCTGTTATTTTATATCCATATAAAAATATCACAAGCTTGATATTTGATAACTCAAAGAACCGTTACTTAATTTTGAAATTATGAACAAATTTTTTAATCAAATAAAATACTTTGGTGTGTATCCATTATAAAAATGTCAAAATTTTGTATAACACTAATCAACATTTCGCAATATTACTACTTATTTTCACTTTCGTTGTTTATCTGTAAATGACCGAAGTTAGAGTATTTCAAAATTTCTCTTACTTTTATAAAAATATTAGTTAATTTTCACAAACAGATAATTTTTTATTTGTAAATATAATTAATTTTGCGATTCTTAATAATACCAAGATTAAATGTTATCATTTGTTTTAATAACTTGTTTATTTTAGATTTTAATAGTTTGCATTTTTTCAAACTGTTGTTTTGCTAAAGAATTATTTCAGCAGGTTGCATATAAACATTATTACTTTTTCTTTATATAGGTATATTTACAAACTAATTTAAAATATTATTTGAGAAAAAAAAGTTCGTAAAATTTGAGTTTTGCATGCCTTTTTTATATTTTTTCTTAAATGACCGAAGTTACATGGTGACCGAACTTAGGCGATTTTACGGTATAACGAAAAAGTCTCAGTTTAAGAAAACTTTTAATGGCCTCTTAAGCCTTTTAATTCACCTCTTAAGGGCCAAGTCGAAGAAACTACTCTACAGTCTCTACTCCTCTTCAGTCGAGGACGCTACTCATATTTTTTGATTTTTAATTTTATTATTATTCTTTTTTTAGTATTGTGGTTACAACCCTCTCTCAACTCTTTAGCTCCGAAACACGAACCTTAACGAACAAGGCTGCTGCGTGAAGAAACAAGTTGAGCGTGGTACTACCAGGGACGTGATGAGGATCGAACTACAAACCGCTCACTTACAAGGTAAGCGCATAACCACTACACCACTACTGGATAATATACGTTAATGTACGTAACCCTTACATATTAAATAAATATTTGGAATTACAAAACTGTTATTTTATATTTAAATATATTATAATTTTTATTTGGGGCAGAAGCAAATCGAAGTTTTAGCACCAGTTGGATTACTTTCGCTGGAAGACTTTAAACCAACTTAATGCGATAACAACAAGTGGTATTCAAATATATATATACATATATATATACATATATATATATATATATATATATATATATATATATATATATATATATATATATATATATATATATATATATATATATATATATATATATATATATATATATATATATATATATATATACCAGAGCTCGAAGTGGGGCAGGTTGCCATTCCGTAACCTTTTTATAAAGTATAAACCATCTTGCCACCTTTTTTTAAATCTCTATATATAACAATGATTATGCGGGATGGTATTTTTAATTTATCGCATACCATCCCGTTGCTTTTTTTGCTTCAGTTCAATCACTGTATATCTCCAATTTACATATTCCAATAGGCAGTAATAGTGCCTGCCAAAAAAGACTTTCCTTATATTGTTTCTATGCATTAAATTTGTTTCACCACGAATCTGACTTAGAAAGTTAGTATCCTCTTAAATTGTAATGGTATTGGGTGCTGGATATTAAATTACACTACTCTAGTAATGAAACAAAATGAATTGAGAATATAATAATAAAAAATAAGTTTTATTTTTGAACAAGCTATCTAAAATCGATCTTTTAATATGCTGTGTTGTTGCAAAAGCTGACTGGAAAAACTGGACACTTGCAATATGTACAATTCTATTATATTATTTAAAAAATTTTTCCTGCATGAATTTAAAAAGTTTTAGATGTGGATTCTTTTTATACTTGTAGTTTTAGTCATCATTGACTCCAATTTATTCCTAATATTCTGTTGCAGGTTATCAAACCAATTGAGAAAAAAATTTATCACATCAAACCTCATGATGAGCTCAAAACTTCTTTAAAGAAAGAAGAAATAAAATGAAAGTATGATGTTCAAATATTGTCAATTATTATTAATATATTTTGATTTGTATTCCATTTTCAAAAATTTATTTATTTCTTTTTAAAAATTCTAGTAACTACTTGTTTCAAAAATATGGTATTTTGGTGAAAATCAAATTATTGACAGCACCACATGCAATACAAGCTGACAGCGTATTATGCAGGATCTTTTGTCTTAAGATAAATAAAAAATTTTGAAATAGGAGGAAAATAAAAAAAATATTGACAAAAGAAACTTAAGGAAGATTTCATGAGTGCGATCAACGCAAGTTTATTTCTAAAACATGAATAATATAAAGTTAAATAACTAAATCATGTTAAGGCAAAACGATGATAGTATAAAATCATATTTTTACTTTTTGAAGTTTTATATTTTAAACTAAATTAAAAAAGAATACTTAACACTATTTTTTAGTCTGCGGAAAACTTTATCAACGAAGAAAAAGTGAACATAGATTTTTAAAATTGAAGAAACTCAAGAGTATAGGAAACGAGTTACTGATTGATAAAGGAGGTTTGAAATGAGTAACACTAATGAATAGATAGGAATATATTAAAATTTCAATAGATGTAAATAATACAAGTTTAAATATAGGTCACAGAAGTTGGCATTATGAACTATGTCGTTTATGTGGAAATAAAAGTAGACTGAAAAGAAACAAAAATCAAAAGTTAGACATATGGATAAAATTATTAATTTTATATTATCAAGCTTAAAAACGAAACTGCTTGTATTTAGCAAATAGTTTTTTTTTACAGATAAAATGTGATAATTGTATTCCCAAACGATGGTTTCATACAGAGTGCATTAGTTATTTGGAGAAAGCAAATAATTTCTTAACTTGCTTAAATATTTTTTCTTACCAAGTAAATTTATAATCAACTTCATAAAATATTGCTTTTAGTTAAGTGCAGTGTTATTTTGATATTTTATATTAATTATTCAATTAAATATGAAATAAAATTTTTAATGAAACAAAAAACATAACTAACAAAAAAAAATTTATATTAGGTTTACATTGCTGATGAATAGAAGAATACAAAATAACCATTAAAAATGTTATGTAGATAGTATATGTATTAATATATAGATAAAGAAAAGTATAACTCAGATAGATGAATATTTAGCTATTATTAGAATATATATATGGATAGTATTTGTTTAGTATTTGAAAGGATTTGAAAGAAGGTTTTTACTTAGAATATCATATTCCCTATGTATAACAGTCCTATCAGACGTTAAACTTACTAAAAATATACTTAGAATATCGTATTCCCCAAGTATAGCAATAATAAAAGACATAAAACTTAATAAAAATATCATATTCCCTATATATAACAGTCGTATCCAACTTAAAACTTAATAAAAATATATTTAGAATATCATATCCCCCATGAATAAAAACAGGATCCGATATAAAACTTAGTATATTATAGGATATAACATCAATTTTTACTTTGAACAATATCATTTAATGTATAAATTTAATCCTTCTCTCGGTTTTTGTCAATACTTTTTACAAAAATTATTTTGGACGGCTTAGGTGCACATCTAAATGGTATAACATTACAGCTTGTCTGTGTTTTCAATTTTTAATGGGGAATATGATATTCTAGGATGATACGATAGTCTATTACATACTACCATCACTTCAATTGCCTACTGGACAGCAATTTGTGCAACATATATATGGCAAGCTAATTAGAGTAGGAAAAAAAAAATTACAATATAGACTCAGTGATATAGTTTATTACAAATTTCCCATGAGGAAATTTGTAACAAACTATATCACTGAGTCTAGCAAAAGTTCATTTAAAAGATGCAATTAGTAATAATGGTTTAAAAGTAAATGAAGATTTCATTGAAATAGACTAAGGAAAACTACTTTGTGATCATTTTGCTACAAAAATTTTAAAAGAGTATTTTTATGATGAAAATAGAAATGTTGATAGCTTAGCGCATAACAGCTTCGCGTTAGTGATTTCAAGTCCTAGTATTGATAAAGAACAACTCATTGAAGTTGTTTCTATAACATATAGAAAGAACACTATGCTAATAACACTAACATAGCGTATGTTTCTATTACATATAGAAACACACACTATGTCATATATTTATATAACATAATGTATGCTTTGAAACTACACCTTCAAATATTGTGAAGTGAGAAAAATTTGTTCACTTGGTAGTATATTAGGTAATACTTTTGTATTTTGATATGTAACAGTTTTGATCACACTTTTTTTTTTTTCAACTTAAATAAATAAATCAAATTTAAGCTGGATGCAGGGTGCATGTGTGTTGCTGGGAAAAAGGATGTGCAGACCTTTACTATGGTTTGCTTCATCATCATGTATTTGAGCTACATATTAAGTATTTATTATTTATTAAACAATTTATTATTATATAAAATACTTTTGTTCTAGTTCTGTTTAAGTAACATTTTTTATTATCTCATTTATCATTATCTAGCATGCAGTACTTAAAGTTTCCGTGATAGTCTCTCATGAACCAGTTGATAATCTTTTCAAAAAATTTAAAATATCTGGGAAACTATAAAGCTGGATATAAATTTAAACAACCTTAACAAGTTTGAATGGAGCTAGCGAAGAGGAACATTTTGAGAAGAAAAGGTAGAGATTTGTATATTTCTAAATTAAATAAATTCATGCTAACAAACTTGAATTACATTTTTTTAAAGGCTTTTGAAACCAAAAATTATCTTAAATGTTCCTTGTTAACAGAAAATTTTCCTCGTTGTGACTACAAGCATTTAGGTATCCTTGTTCTGGTTCGGCTAGGAAGTGAAAAACTAGCAAATTTATCTACTGAGAGAGGAGTAAAGCTTATCCGAGACATCCTGGCACAAATAAGCCAGAATGAGGAATTAAAGCAATGTTTAATGCTTTCCATTTTAAGTCAAAAAATTTCAGTCAATACTAAAGACAAATTGTCAAAAATTCTATGACAAGTGCTATGTTGTTATTTCATTATTGGTTATTGGTTCTTAATTTGTAATAAGTATCTGATTTTATAAATTTATGTCAAGTCATAAATTTATGTTTAATTAATTGATAAATAACTTTATTTTTAAAACATGATTTTAAAATAAAAATTAAAAATAATAGTAATTTTTATTTATAAATGTAATAACAAAAAGCTTTCTAAACCCAAACATGTGCTTAACTATGGACAACATAATAGAAAAAGTATCCCTAGTTAAAATTTTTTTCTGCTGTCGATAACTATCTATTAAGTTTAATATTACGTAAAAACCGGGTTATTTTAAGATAGCAGATTGATATAAAACTTTAAAAACTTTAAAAACAACACCTCAAGCTGTCTTAATAGTCTCTTATGAGGTTAGACTTAATATGATTGTATAGACCACAAAATAGGATAAAAAATAGTGCCTCAAAGATATTCGTTTTTTAAGAATTATTATGAAACCAGAAGAAATTGTAGAAAACTAAAATGCTCAACAGAAAGTGCCACATTTTTACCCTTAAACATCAGGCATTTTTTCCATAATATCACAGTAAAAAAATTTATTTTAAAGTGTATCATGTTGGGTCTCAAAAGAAGCGAGATTTTATTAAAGTTATTAATCTTAATACAAAATTAAAAAATTATTTTGTATTAAGATTATTAGTTTACTGTTTACTTCGTAAAAGCAGTTGTTTTAAACAAAAAAATCAATTTTTTTGAAAGACGCTTTTATGAAATATGATTATTATTTTTGAAATTTTTATGAAATTTCGGTTCTTTTAAGATCCAAAAAGATATACTTTCGAAGAAATTTTTCTATAATGTAGGGACCTGTCTGATACTTAAGGGTAAAAATGGAGCGGTTTCCCATGTCTTGTAATACATTTTTACTTTTTTTTATTCATTTACATGTAGACGCAACTAAATATTCATTATTAGACATTTATTTTTACCGCAGCCTAATATATATATATATATATATATATATATATATATATATATATATATATATATATATATATATATATATATATATATATATATATATATATACATATGCTTCCGGATGAACCTAGTGATGGTGAAACATGCTGTTGAAAACAACTAAAAACTAGATAAGTGTTTTTAATAATTTATTATTGCTCTGTTCTTTAAGAACATTAGGCACTTTGTTTGAAGAATACACAACATAATTTGTATGAATATATATATAGTATGGTGCAAAACTGAACCAGAATGCATAATATTTTTATTTTCTTATAAAGAATTTAGCATTTTTAGAATTAATATTGCTGGTATGAATTATTATTAAAAAAACAATTTTTATTAAGTATTTATTGAAGAAATATATTTACTTACAAAATAATAAATGAAAAACATGGTGAATCAATTTGGCACCACGCGAAAAAAACTGTCAATTTTTGTCAATTTTGTCAATTTTTAATATTTTGTCCATAATCCTTTAGCTTTTTTAACTGCTGCTAATCTTCAATTTGTGCTCTTTACAAGATTTTCGCAAAGGTTTAACGAAATATTTTCCCACTGTTCTTGAACTCGTTTATATAACACATTAATGGATGATGGAGAGTCAGAATAGTTATTAACGAGCGCTTTTTTTAATTGTGACCACAAATTTTCTATTAGGTTCAAATCAGGACTTTGTGCTGGCCATTCTAGCACTTGAAAGTCCTGCGAAGCTAACCAGTTCTTAACCATTTTAGCTGTGTGTTTTGGGTCATTATCCTGTTGAAAGATGACCTCATTTATTGGGTAAGGCATATTTTCAATAGTTTCCGATAATTCGTGCTGTAAAATATCAAGATGCATTTCCTTATTCATGTTTCCAACTATTCTTCGAATTGGTCCCAATCCATAAGCCGTCATACACCCCATAGTATAATATTGCCTTCCCCATGTTTTACTGTCTAAATAAAATCTTTTTGGGTTAATAATTCACCTTCTCTTTTCGAGCTCCATTGGCGGCCATCAGTGGTATACCGATTAATTTTAGTTTCATCTGACCAAATAGCTTTCTTCCAATCATCTTCGGTAAAGTTTTCATATTTTTTTACAAAGTTTAATCTTGCTTTGATATTTTTTTTACTAAGTAATGGTTTTTTTTTTCTTTTCAATTGCTCGAAATTTACTTTTTTTGAGATCTCGCTGCACTGTCCACCTGCTCACATTTTTTCCTATATCACGTTGCAAAAGTTTAGCTGCATGAGGTGTCGATTTTGCTTCTCCAGTAGTCAAATATCTGATTACTCTTCTACTGTCTACTGCACTCAACTACTTTGTTCGACCGCCAACATTTTCTTTTAGAATATATCCACATTTTTATCTAATTGGTTGCACAGTACTTTGACTAACTTTAAATTTAGAAGCAATTTTACGAGTTGTATTTCCTTCTTCGATCATCTTTTTTATTAAATCACTCTTTGTCTTTGAAATTCCAATTATATTAAAAAGAACTATCAAAAACAATAAATTTAAACTATAAAATTTATGAAAATAGAAAATTATTTTGGATGTAAATATAGTCAATTGATTTGCACACAAAACTATTAAATTAATTTGAGAAAAAAAATAAAGGTATTGCCTTCATCAAGTATGGTGCAAAACTGAGTCAAAAGATGTTTGTCACTAGATAAAAATACTTGTGCATTGGGGTAAAAGGAGAAGGCGTAAAAAGTCGTATTGGACAAAAAATTTGCAACCAACATCAAACAATGCTAAAAAGTGTTCCTAATTTTACATGTCTTAAAAACGAAACGAACTATACTACCACAGCAAACAGTTAAGGAGTCTGGAGTCATAGCATGCCATGTCATGAGAAATCAGCTGGCAGGTGAAAGCACACAGGTAGAATTTTGTTGACAAGTGCCCTTTTGCAGCGGACAAAACAAGTGCAAACTTTTTGGTTTGTTTCATTTTCGTAAGTCTGGTCCTGGTCACGGTCACTCAACGTCACGGAAGTTTTTTAATAATTAAATGAAGTATCCAGAAGTTTCCAGAAGCATGCAGAAGCTTCCGGAAGTTTCCAGAAGAAGCATCTGGAGGCTTGCAGTAGCATCCAGAAATATCCAGAAACATTCAGAAGCATCCAGACGTATCTAGAAGCTTCCAGAAGCTTCCAGAAGCATCGAAAAGAAGCATCTAGAATCTTCCAGAACAGGTTCACACAGGTTCATTTGCCTATATAAGAGACATGTAAATCGACATGTAATTCAGTCAATATATGGAAGTCAATCAGTCAGTATTATCAAGACAGTTTATCGAAGTGAGTTTTATTAAAGTGTTTTATTGAAGAACATCAATACAAGATGTGAAATACAACAAGTGTTTCATTACATCAATACATTCCACATCCAACCAAGAAGTTGTGTTCCACTGAGCATTATTGTATCATCACATGGTAAATGTAACACGGTAAGCCTTGAGAAGCGTGATTCTTTATTTTTATTATTTTTATGACTTCAAGTGCAAAAATGGCTCCCGACAGTCTTGGATTGGAACTAAGAAAGAAAATTATTGGCAATTACGTAAGTGGAATGTCCCAAAAAAGTATTTGTGATAAATATCGCGTGAAAAAATGGACCGTATCAAGACTATGTTCCAAATATCGTTCTACGGGGAAGTTGGCAGCAGATAACAAAGGTGGAGGACCGCGTTCCACTACTTCTAGAGAGAATTCTAGGATCGTCAGATCCGTCAAGAAGGATCCCTGGATATCATCAGTTGAGATACAAAAGCAATTAAAGCTGCCTGTATCGGACCGAACAATCAGACGACGTGCTTTTGAAGCCGGATTGTTTTCTCGACGCCCTGCAAAGAAACCGCTGATTTCACTAAAAAACATGAAGAAAAGACTCCTGTTTGCTACATCTAATATTGAGTGGAATGTGCAAAAATAACGAACTGTGCTGTTCAGTGATGAATCGAAGTTCAACATCATTGGGAGCGAGGGCATTTGCCGTGTATGTCGACCGGCCAGAAAACGCCTCGATTTACGTTACTGCCATAAGACCGTGAAGCATGGTGGAGGCAATGT
>NC_088925.1:48060000-48082500 GCF_038396675.1 Hydra vulgaris
TAAACGTGAAAAGACTCCAAAATACACTATAGAACAACAAATAAAGGCAAAGAAAAGAAGCAGGAAACTAGTTAACCAACTCTATAACACAAAATCGCTTCTAGTCATCGATGACGAAAAATACTTTTGTTTTGCAGGGGACAACATGCCTGGAAATTCTGGATACTACACAAACAACAAAAAGACATGCAAAGAAATGTTCGTTTTATAGAAAAAGAGAAATTTCCAAAAAAATTAATAATGTGAATAGCCATATCTGACCGTGGTATGTCCGAGCCATTGTTTGGCACTTCCAAGGCTGTAGCGATCAATTCATCAATCTATATTAATGAATGTTTAGAAAAACGACTTCTCTCATTTATTCACAAGTATTATGGAGACTTTAACTATTTATTTTGGCCAGATTTAGAAAGTTCTCATTATTCTTAAGATTCTCTAAATTGGATGGACCAATATGTCTTTTACGTTGATAAAGAATCCAATCCCCCAAATGTGCCTCAAGCACGACTAATTGAAAATTTTTGGGGACATTTGGCACAGAAGGTTTACGAGGGAGATTAGCAAGCTTCAACAGAGCAAGTTTTGATTGATCGCATTAAACTAAATTTACAAGAAATTGATTTAAACTTTTTACAGTCGCATATGAAAGGCGTCAGAGCAAAATTGAGATCAATTGCAGATGGTGGTGTTTTTTCATATAAAAAGTAATATATTTTTATTAAAAGATAAATGCTTTATTAAAAAAAAATATAATAGTAGTTGTTTTTTTTGTTTATAAATAAGTTATTGACGTTTTTATTTTGTTCGATAACTTCCGCATCACCCGTTAATCAAAAACACCATGATCACACAATGCATACCAAACACCTACTTTAAAGGTAAACTTGGTGTGACCTGAGAAGCGAATTTTTTCTGGAGTTATGAAGGCATCTTTGGCATAAAAAGCTTTACTAGAAAACTTGGTCCCATCATTTTGTGCTATATATGTTTCATCATCCATTATGATGATCGGAAGTCCACCTGCTCCCTTTGTTAAATGCTGTCGATAAAGTTGTCCAAGGGCTTTTCTTATTTCAGCTTTCTTAGCTGGATGGTAAAATGGTGCTGGTTTTCGCTTGTGACAATAAACACCATGTCTGTTCAAAGTATTTAAGACAGTTTTGAGGCAAACATTGTATTTTGGAGCGGCTCTTTTTAAACCTGTGTTTGTTGTATTGTTAAATTCAGCTATAAGACCTCCAAGTGCAGCACCATTGATCTTTATAGCAGCTCAATTGTTTTTACGACCATCAGCAACACCCACCATCTTCTCTGCTTGTCCAAGAACCTTGTATGCACCAGATTTACTATAACCTACATTTGGCATAAGGGTGGGTTGATATTTTGTTTTTCTAAATCCAGTTGTTATAGTGAAATTATGTATTAAATACTATTCTTTTTTCTTATTGTAACAGTCCGCGCATCGATCCCGAAGATATAAACGTATAAAAAAGTGATTTAAAACCCCTGCAACGTAAACAATTTAAGAAACTTACTTTGTGAGGTAAACACATATTATTTTGTTACTGTTAAGTGAAATAGAGTTATTGAGCCTACCTTGTTTGCAAGCAGTTTTGTTTTAATTACTTTAAGAGGGTACATAAAAGCGGTTGCGTACTTTTTGGGTCATCTTATAGCGTAAATGTTAAGTTTGGTTTTAGTGCAACAAAAATATTGAAAAATTACAGCTGTGTTTTTGACCAAAGACAAAAAAGGATGATGCGAATTCGTGGAATAGATTGTATTCTTTCAACTAAACTACAAAAAAAAAAGTAACAAAAGCTTCGAAGACGAATAAATCTTGTTTACACATTCAAAAAGTTCAAGAGAAGTATAATATTGAACAGCATGAGTTGGTGTCGTCTTCAAGTGAGTTTGATAAAAATATTTCTTGGCCTGATAGACTAAACTTACCTTTCACATCACAAATAAAAAAAATAAGAAAAATACAGTTAAAAGTTTTCCTATGTTGTCAAAAACCTCCAATTGTTACGATATTTCCGACAGAGCAGCCACTGCAATTGTTTCTTCAGTATTGCACGATATAACTTCGGATATTGATGTGGTCGATAAATCAAAAATACGCCGGAAAAGGAAAAAAAAGCGTAATGAATTACATAAATAACAAACGCAGCATTATTTACCTGCTTTATACTTTAATGGACAAAAAGACAAGACGGCAAATATTGCGAAGAAAGGATCAAAAAGGTACAGACAAACAATAATTAAGGAACATATATATGTTGTTAAAGAACCAGATTAAGTTTTTATTAGTTACGCTATGCCAGTTCGAGGTATTGCCAAAAATATTGAAACATCGATTTATGGGCTTCTCTTGTCACAAAATATTAATTTAGGTGAACTGATGGCTATTGGTTGCGATGGTACATTCACTAATACAAGAAAATTCAACGGCGTGATTAGAACCTTCGAGAAAAGGCTTCAACGCCCCTTACAGTGGATTACGTGCATGCTACATTTAAACGAGCTGCCTTTGAGACATCTATTTATCAAATCAGACGGTGTTACCTCTGGCTTATTCTCACATGCTGGTCCTATTGGCAAATCATTAAAAAAATGTGAAAAAATTACCAATAAAAAACTATGAAAAAAATACAAAGCGAACTTCCAGAGGTCAAATTTGAAGGTCTGAGTACATATTAAAAATACTTATATGAAATAACAATGGCAGCTATTAGTGGCTAATGCTCTGATGATTTAAGTAACATATCCCCGGGTATGATGTCCCATGCCCAATGGTAAACAAAACCAAATAGATTATTACAACTTTCTAGATCAAATCCCTCAAATGAATTAAAACTATTAGCTCAGTATTGTGTTAAAGTATATGCTCCAGTAAAATAAAAACAAATATAAAAACATAATAAAAAATAATAATTCATATAAAAACAAATCCAACTTCCAATGATGGGTCTAAGAACTTTTGGAAATTAATTAAATGCTCTCGATATCTGCCAGCACATCTTAAGCTGATATTAGAACCCGTAGTTCAACGTAATGCTTATTTTGTCCACCCTAAAAATTTGCTTCCGTCAATGCTGTGTGATGAACACAAAACTGGAAGGGAACTCGCTGCAAAGAGGATACTTAAAGCACGAAATTCACCTCATACAGGAAAGATACCTTTTGTGTTTGAAGTGCCGCAAATAAATTTTGATGTCAATAGTTAATTTTAGCTCAACTATTGGCAACAAAATTATTTCAATCCACTAATTCTTCGATACATCTCAAATCATAAAATAAACGCTGCCATTGAGTCTCAAGGTGTCCTAAACTTCATTTACTTAAAGCTACCATGTCATACCCAGGCAGTCAAACGCTCTCTGAGAAATAGTGACGAAAGCAACTAGGTCCGTATGCGATAAAAAATCAAGAGGAGTTTAATACGAGCGAAGATTACATCCAAAAAACTGATGCCCTTGGTTTTACGGAAAACAAGATTTTGTGATCCAAACATAATCAGTTAGATTTTATTTTACGGTATATTAATGCATATTAATACCAAGTTTTAGTACTATGCTTATTGTTTATGCATTCTATAATATATATATATATATAAATATATATATACATATATATATATATATATACACACATATATATATATATATATATATATATATATATATATATATATATATATATATATATATATATATATATATATATATATATATATATATATATATATATATTCATTATCTTAACTCTTGCCAAATTTAGAAACTCTAGGATAGTAATAACTGAAAAGTTAAATTCTTTCCTAAGAAACATTTTTTGGCTTTATAAATTTATATTTAGTTTAATAAAATGATATATACAGAACATGAATAATTTGTTTTAGCTTGTATATTATTTTTAGAGAACTATCAAAAATTTTAATTTTATAACAAAAACGTGCAATAGGGTATTTTATAACAAGCACGTCGTAAAATTTCTATGCTGCGTCCAAGGTAGCAACACAGATTTTTGCTTATCATTCTCTTATTTTAATTATTTTACAAAAAGATTCTCTTAAAAAGATAAACTTTTTGGCTAAATATATCAAGTGCTACATAAAAGAAATAGTTTTGATATTTGATATTGTTTTTTTACCTTTTAATACATAATTTTAAATTACAAAATTATTCACTTTATTATTATGTAACATATAACTTTATGATATGTACACAGTACTGTATTACAGGACTCTAGCAAGAAAACATGGATTGGTTGGACATTAAAGCTTTGTATATGCTCCAAGACAAAGCGCTGTAAAGGATCCATGAAACTTTCTTTGTTGAAGCCATTCCAATCGTAATTAGAATAATTTGGGCAAAATATTTTACAAAAATATCAATGTTTTTTTGTGTGTAGCACTTTAGATGAAATAATATTAAAGAGTTATTTTTAGATGTTTTTAAAATATTGTGAAGTTTTTTTTTTATTTCAGAGAAAATTAAAGTATTATAGTTAAAGAGAATAATTGTTTTTGTATGTTTCTTAATGAAGGTTCATTTTAGCCTAAGAAAAGTTCATATTGAAAGTAAAATAATTTTTGAATGATTAGTTGTACATTTTTTAAACTGAAAGGACACAGTACATAACTCATCTTGGCGTTAATATATAGTTTAAACACTATTAGAATAAAACCTCCATTTTGGTGCGATAAAGTGGATCGTGGTTTGTTTGACAATAAAATACTCAGTCTTGATATTTTGACCTCATGGAAATAAATGAAAATAAATTTATGAGAAAATGTGCAACTCAGGAGAGTGTGGAGGCATAAACATAAAGTTTAAAAAAATAAAACTAAGTGTTAAGTAAATACAAACTCCTTGAGTTTTTCCGGAGTTTTTAACGGAGAGTTTTAGTGTCCTAACGGACACTAAAACTCTCCGTTACTTTATCGGAGACAAGTGAATACGCTTGCAGAACTTTTCGGTTGTCTAACGGCAAAAAACCAATAAAACTAAAATAGATTTATCTGTTTATTTACGGAAATTATATGGGGGCTAGATTTGCGACAAGTTTCTGCTTTTTTTTTAAAAAAAAAAAACTCAAAGAGTTCAAACAAAAATACCCGTATATTTATGGAAGCTTTTCGTTTGATGAGAAATCCCGTAAATATACGGGTGCTTTAATGGGATAGGTTTTTCCATAAAACTACAGAAACTTGTGGCAAATTTTTGTTATAATTGTAGTCAATTTTTTTCTTCTAGTGGTTTCTTTTTCACTAAACAACATTTTCTAGTAGTTTTTAATAAAATGAAACGTTTTAGATAAACTATTAAAAACTTCTTTAACTTAATTACGTTATTATTAACAATTTCTTCTATAGTAGGCATTATTTGTACGCATGTGCAACAATTTTTTTCCTTTTTTAAACAAGTTATCATCAACTACTTTGACTATTTCACCTAAAAATCTACTGTAATTAAATTTAATAATTTTTTAATACAAAATAAAAACAATCTGCTTATAGTTTAACTATTAAAATGGATTCATTAGATAACTAAAGTATCTAATGAATGTATTTTAGTACATATAAATTTTATTTTTTATCATTTAATATTACTTTAAAAGTCATTATTTGTACGAGCGTAATTGTACAAATATGAAGCCCACAAAATGCAAATGTGAAATAACATTTGATTAACTTTTTTTACCCAGCGACTTCTTTAGTAATAAGTTAGTGTAGAGGTGCAGGTTAAATAAACATTATAATATTTTATGCTAATGCATATAAACTTTTATCGGCTATATCATTCACACATAAAGCGGCTTTATAAATAATATATTTACTCGGGTTGTTCTCTTTTGCAAAAGTTGAATTTTTTGATTCGAAAATTTTTTTCCAAATGCTTTTTTTGCTTTGGTAAATTTGAAACGATTGTTAAGTACTTAGCATTAAACCAAAATGAATTTTTCACTTTTCGTAATTCCCGATATTCTATCAAGACAATTTTGATTCATCAAAATCCTAAAAATAGCTCCAAAACAATTTTTTGCTTTCGATATTCTAAAAATTTACAAAAATGATTTAATATTTAGTGTAATATTATGTTCAGGAGCGGATCCATGCTGTAGCAAGTGTAGCAATTGCTACAGTCAGCTCAGTTTTTTTTTCTTTTTTACATACATTTTTTTTTCATGCAAAAGACAAAAATAATTTTAATAAGATATGGAGGTTACAAATAGTAAAAATGCGGCGCTTAAAAAATTTATTCAAAATCGTAGCTGAGCCAAGTTGACTATGTTACGGAAACATGTGCATGAAAAAATGAAATGCTTGACTAAAAAACCCATGTTTTAAATGGTTTTGTCTCAGATGTTCAAAAAATTTTGAAAGAATGTCAAACATTTTGCAGCCTATCAACTTAAATTAAACTGGGAGTTAAAAAAAAATGACAAATTGACTGTACCAACTGTTGCAAAAGTCAATTTGTCGTATTTTGAAGTAACTCAATACATACCCTTGATAATTTTATATATATTGAGCCTAGTTAACTACAATCTTTTTACTAACAAGGAGGTCTTACGTAGCGACTTAAAGTCATCAAAAGTGAACCTATAGCAAAAAAAAAAAAGAAAGTGTAGCAAAGAAAAAAGACTGAAAAGAAAGAAGATTCTGTTAAATATCAACTCTCCGTTAAAAAAAAACTTTTTAAAATAAAGTGGATAGCAATCGTTAAATGAAAAGGTTTTTAGTCTAATATGAAAAATGGTGAAATTTGATTTTGTTTATAAAAAATGGTGAAATTTGTTTATTCCTGTTCTACAAGTTATTTATCATTGAAGAAGTCAAACAAATTAAAAACGTTTTAAAAGATTTATAGATTTCCCACTGACAAAGAGTAGAAAACACGTTGGATAGAATGTTTACCTAATGCGAGTTTTAAAACACTTTATTATATAATCTGATTGACATCAAAATTTCAAAAGGTTAAACTAAAATTAGATTTTGCACAACTTTCCTCTTAAATAACTTTTTAGTTTATTCTAAAATTGAAGCAAACTTTCTACTACTTTTTTTTTATTTGGAAATTTCTACTAGGAACTATTATTCTCTGTAACAAGGCGTATGTTACAAAAATGTTATTGTGTCAAGAATTTGCTGTTTTTGGAAAACAATTGATATAAATTCTCTTTTGAAAAGAAGTTATGATAACTTGTAATACAAATTATATGTTTAATGGTTCTAAATTTCTTTTGAAAATGTTGTGAAAACCTGTAAACAAATAAATTCCTAATTTTTAAGTGATCAAGTTCATTTAACTTTAGAATCAGTAAGAGAGTCTAATAGCAAAGCAAAGGCAGTTATATGTGATAAAGATTTAACTCAAACATTTTATGAAAAACCTTGATTAATTACAGATAGAACTCTTTTGTTGTTTGACCTTTGTCCTCGTTATCAAAACATGCAAAATATTGGACTTAGGAAGCAAAATGTTTTTTTTTCTGATAATACTTACAATGTTCTTCTTAATCACCCTGAAACTTCTACAATCTCAAACTTTAACACGACTGGTGATTTTATTAAACTTGCTGTCACACAATGAAAAACTTTTAATCTAAAAAGTGTGGGCAGATATTTAATAATGATCAAAATGCTTCCTCAGTGATCTAGATGATAAACAAAGAAAGGTTGTTTTGAATTTTCGTGATACAGCATTATGCGTGAAAAAAATCAGAAAATAGGCATAAAATATCAACACATGTCGAAAGGCATTTTAAAAATTATACACATGAAGAAAAAGTATAGCTGATTAAAACGCTATTAAGATAAACACTTTTGTTACAAGTATATTATGTAAGAAAAATTTGTTAAAGAACTACTTGAAACAAAATTTAGAAACTTAAGAAAAGCATCTTTAGACATATTTTTTAGATGTTCTTCGAAACAGAAGAAGTCTCTTGTTTACATTAAAACGTATTTTGAAATTATAGTTTGCTTAACGAATATGAAATTTTGACCAGTATTTTATTTTTTTAAACTTTGGTCAATATCCAAAATCATTTGAAATAGGTGGATTAAAAAGTGCTTTTGACAATACTGTTCAATGGCTTTTCTTTAAGTTGATTAAAGATAAAGTTTGTTTGACCTCCATATTAAATACTTTTATGCTTTAATGCATTACTTAATTGAGTGTTATCATCACAATATACCCATATAATTGAGTGTTATCATCACTATATAAAAATCCACTAAAAACTTTCTACACCAAAATCAAACAAAGAACCATGTTGTTTTAAACAAAGAACGACTATATAAGGTTTGTCCTAATAAATTGACATTTTTTCATTGACACTTTTGTTTTTATTATTTGCTAAGATTTGTTAATTGTATCGTTGTTAATTGTAAAATGCATGAGGTTTGCTGTTTTTAAATTTTAAAAGCACTCCTTATTTATTTAAAGCAATATATTTTTATTGAAAAGAGTTAGTTACTTAAGTTCTATTTTTTTATTTGATTTGAAACCTGTTTCTTTTTTTCATTATTTGACAAAAAAAGTTTATTGTAATGAAGTAATGAAGTTTATTATTAAAAGTATGAAAATATTTATAAATTATTTTTATAAATTTATATAAATCATTACAGTATCTATTTTAATTTTCAGATATTTTATAAAGTAGGCCATAAAATAAAAAATTGAATTTAAACAAGTTTAGATTAAAATAGTTGTTTTCATTTTCAAATCTAAACCTCGAATTTTTTTGCAGACCAAAACATTTTAACAAGTACAAATATTTTGTTTATTTAAATCTATAATTAAATTTATATGATAGTGTTTGTGTATTAATTGGCATAAATACATTGACTGGCAATAGGAATACCAAGAACTAAATGTAAATACATCGACAGAGGATTAGGGTTCGGTCAGGGTTTTAGTCATGCTTAAAAGTCATAAAAGACAAGTAAACTATCATTTCGTTAAAGAGTATTCAGTTTAACTTGATAGTTTTAACGTCGCGTAAATCAAGTAACGTTTTTTCGCCCTAAACGGACAGAAGAAGAAAGCAGTAGTAGGAAACCTCACGTATCACTATAAGCCACTTTACATCCAAGACTGGCGCAAATGGTGTGTGATAACCTTCCCCCACACCCTATCAATAACTTTTAGTTAATTATGTCTGCAAATTTAGCTCCTTTAGACCAGCAAATCGGTATAAGTAGATCATATAGTACAGATGGCCAACTTAGACTTTTAGAACTGTCGGCAAATGTGAAAAGCGAGGACTTTTTTTTTTTAGACAAAAAATATTTATAACATTTTTGCTACAGTCAACATAAATCTTGGATCCTCCCCTGATGCATAATAATTTTAATTGTGTATCTTGGTGGTACCACCAAGGTACACACTTGCAGTATTCTGTAAACACTATTATGAGTACGATTTGTTATAAAAGTATTCCTTTAATGTAATATGTTGTTAGGGGCGTCGCTTTGGAGAGGGGGGAAGAGTCGAGTCTCAGATTCTTAAAAGGAGAAAAGTTTGGAATTTGCTTGCAAGGAGTTGGGACAGATGGGAAATTGGTGATAAAATAAAAAAATATTTTGTAATAAAAAAAAATTTTTATTAAAAAGTTTGCAAAAATCCATCAAAAACGGAAGTTTATTTTTTACATGGACAAATAAACTTTACATTTATTACAAGACCGATTATCACAAGATGAACTTTTTCAAGACGAAATGTCGCGCCATTTTGATTTTCCCTTGCTTTTTTTTTGCGCTACTTTTTTCATTCAAATTGTTATCAACAATAAAAATGGCAGCAACAAGTTTACGCTGTATTTTTAAATAAAAGCTATTATTTCCTTATTTTTGTTTACTTTTAACTTTGAAACATGTGAAAATTTATTTTCAAGCATTAAATTTAACATTTCTGTCTTTGTATGTAAGATATGATATCATTTAAAACGATATGATTCATTTTTTAATATATTAACTTAATATGAAACTTTTTATAAGAAGGTGAAAGAAAATAAATAGTAAACTCTGATAACTCAGCTTTGCGCCTGTTATTACTTCCAATTATCAGTATATCAAAGTAGGATCTGAATTAAGTTTGAAGGATCGGGTCTAATATGAATAAGAAATATTAGAAATAAGATTATTAAAGTTATTATTATTATTATTATTATTACTAAGGTTATTAAGGTTGTTATTATTATTATTAAGGTTAACTATGGTTATTTTTCTTATATTATTATCACAAGAGTGATAACTTTTACAAACATTAAGTTATGTAAAAGTTACAATAAATTATAGTATCTGCGTTTGTTTTCCAGCGCAATGATTATGAAAAGCAAGAAATATAAATTACAATGTTGCGTATGCAAAGCAGTTTTTAATAACGACTATAAAACCAGTCATAAATGATCCGTTTATGGTGGTAAAAAGGTACATAAACAAACAGTGGGAACCCCCATAGAATCCCTTTGTAGTGTCCTTAGTTTCATAAAAGCGAAAAATCAAACATCAGAATGCTGATAACGATGTCGAAGTGGATGATGAAATACAAAGTAGTGAACATACAAAGTTAGAAGACATAATACTAATTAAAACATCAACTTCAACATGTGGTATATCCATAGAAAAGAAACAACATTTTCTGATAAAAAATTTAGAGAGGACGCAAGTTCAGAAAATCAAGATAAGGACGCAAAAGGGGAAAACCGGGGTTATAATGTTGTCAAAAAACAAGCAGAGAAATTCTGAATCAGATTATTTACCTCAGTTTTCTGGCCGAGATGTAAAAGATTACACGAATATTATTAACTTGGATACTACTGAAATAAGCAGTGAAACAACAAATTGGCCTTCGCTCAGATTCAGAATCAGATTCATCAACATTGGTTAGCGATGACCCAGGTTTACGTCCACATACAATTACGGAGAATCAAAAATCATATTTACTCCAGTTAGGGCCACACCAACCAAAACTTGGTAGTTTCTCAAGTGACGGTAAAAATAGATTTAATCTCCTGTGGTACAAAGAGTATGAATATTTAGAATATAGCACCGGGAAGGATACAATAATTTGTCTTTTCCCCAAGGGTGTTGGAAAGAAGAGAAAAACTGAAGATGCTTGGATAAATGTTGTGGTCCAAGACAAAAAGCAATGGAAAGACAAATTTGGGAAATTTCAGGCTTTACCTCTCGAGCACATAAAGTTGCATTAAGTTAATATTGTCACTTTCTTATGAAAAAGTGACATATAGATCACCTTACTGATAAATCCAAGAGCGTTGCTCTGATAGAAGAACAAAAAGAAGAGGTGCAGAATGGAGAAATTGTCAAAAATCTTATTGACACATGAAAGACTTAAGGAAGCCAAATGCTGGCGTTTAGGGAATCTGACAGTGCTCACCAAGGTAACTTTGTTTCAATTGTGAATCTCATCTCTCAAAACAATCCAACACTAAAAGCCTGGATTGAAGATAGATCCCTGCGTCCATACAGAGTTAAATGCACAAGTCCATTATCTCAAAATGAAATAATTAGTTAAATTGCAACTGAATTGAAGAGTCAGATCATTGATGAAATTAACAGCCTCAATTTTTTTCTGTGATAGCCGAGACTACTCTCGAATTGTCATACAAGGGCATAATGAGTATAGTTGTAAGAACGGTCAGTGAAAACGGTGAGATTTGGGAAAGGTTTTTGAAATCAGTCAAATGCACTGATAAGACTGAAAAAAGATTGCTGAGCTAATTTTATCTTCTTTACATAAAAACGGCATTGACACATCAAAGATGACCTTTCAGTCGTATAACAACGCGAGTTCAATGTAAGGACTATTTAACCGAGAACAAAAGCATGTAAAAGAAGAAGTTGATTATAGTGTGCTCTACATACCTTGTTAAAACCGCAGAACAAACATTGCTCTTGAACATGCCTGCAATGTTAATACTTTTATACGAGAATTGTTTAATGTCCTCGAACAGTTACATGTTTTCTTCACATCAAGCGCAAAAAGATTAAGTCATTTAAAAGAAAAACTTAAAGACATTGACAATGCAATACAGCTTGTAAACCTGTCTAGAATAAAATGAACCGCACAATCAAGGTCCGTTCAGGCTCTAAATCAGTGTTTAGAGAAGGATATTGATCTTCTTTAGATCATTTTAAGTAATAAGATTTTCGATACTAACACGAGAACTAAGGCAATGGGATTTCTGAAAAAAGTAACAACTTTTGATTTTATTATTACTCTTTTCTTTATAGAGAATATCATTGAGAAGATACAAATTTTAAGAGAAACCCTAGAAAGTCCGAATTTCTATGTCATTGACAGTATTAATGTAATTGAAAGCACTGCCAAGAACTGACAAAATGTTGGTCACGATACAGATGTTATGAATAATTTGATTGAAGGTGCAGTGATATTTTCAGAAGGAAATTAAACATTGATGTTTAATTTCCTAGAAAATATTACTGCACTTTCAAAAATTATAATTGACTTTAGAGCCATGGGTTTAGCCAAAAACTCTGCAGATTTAGAAGAAATATTTGCCCCCGTCACCAAAGTCTTTAGATTTTATTTAAATAAGGACAGTTTAAGTATTGAAACCTGAACAAAAGTAAAGAATCTTTTTCGCCTGGATACAAGGAAAAAATTCCAGACGTTCATGTGCTGAAATGCCAGATGGAAATTTTGATAGATATCTGTTCTGGAGAAGATGATGAAGAACTTAAGTCATCAAGAACACCAGCGTAGACGCTGCAAGACATTTTTAACATGTTGCAAAATAAAAGGACATACTAAAACAATCCAATAAACTAAGCATTTTTGTAATCACAGCTTCTTAAGGTGTAGCATTAAATTAGCGTTCTTTCAGTCAACTCAAGAACGTAAGTTCACATTTGAGAACAACAATAAATGATGACTGATGGATAGTATCATGCTACTTAAGTGCGAAAAAGAACTTTGTCAAGAAATTTCCCCCAAACATTTTGCTAAAGGATGACTTTAATTGAAGAAACGTCATATTAAATTCAAACAGTAGACAAAAAATGATAGACTAAAGATAAAATATCGTGTGTAACATTTCAACCTTTTGTCGGATGTCAAATTTGTCAACAAAGGAACAATTTTAGCAGAGCATTGTTGCATTCTTTCTGAAGCTTCAATTGCGATTATATTTTTAATATTACTTTTTTAAATTGAATATTTTGTATATATGTAAAGCGAGCAATGTTTTGTTGATACTAGCTAATAAATACTTGTAATTGATAATTATTTAGTGTGAGTGCAGTGTAGTAAAATTATAAGTAGATTTTGTAAATAGGACAGAACTTAAGTTCTTAAAATAAAAAAACAGTTGGGAAATCAATGTTAATCAGTTGCAAAAAATGTGGTTTCTCCCCCCTCCCTTCCCCCGCCCCTCCCTTGAATTTCCCACGCAACTCCACTGTATGTTGTTGTTAATTATTATTATTTTTTTGTTTAGTTAGAATTTCATTAGTATAATTTGATGTGTGTATTTCTTTTGTTAAATTGTAATTATTTTTATAATAAGCTAATTATCAAATAGCTTAGTAATTAAAAGTAATTTAAGGCTAATAAGAGCATTTGCAAATATATATTAAAAACTATGTTGTCCTTCTATTTTTTGAAAAATTATTTATACAGATATATAATAATTTTAACATATGGAATGTTGACAAAACTGGTGTTAGCACATAATCCTCCGAAAATCTTAGCAAAACAAGTCAAAAGCAGGTTGGTGGATGACTTTAACAATAATTGGAACAGTATTTATTGCCTATAATGTTGATTTTCCCATTATAAGATCTTTAAGGACTTAATATGCAAAGGAGCCCCTGTTGGTACACTTGGTGGAGCGAACCCACCAGGATGGTCAAGTTAAAAATTGTTTCTAGAATATATGACACATTTAGTAAAGCATACTCGTTCAAGTAAGCAAAATCCATTTATTCTTTTACTTGGCAACCATGACAGTCATATATCAATACCAAAAATCCAGCTGATAAAATATAATGGGATTACAATGGTGACATTTTATCAACGCACTAGTCACAAAATTCAATTCTTACACAGAGGCATATTTGGTCCATTTAACACTTATTACAACAGTAAAATGACAGATTAGATGTTAAAACCAGACAAGGCCGGGAAACCAGCAACAATCTATGATGTATTAGAAACTGCTGGACAAACTTTTCCCTTAGTTTTTATTCCAAGTAATATTACACACAGTTTTCCGCTGAATAAAAACATTTAAAAAAATTTATTTAGTTCTTGCTACCCACTATAACAGATTGATCACTGCCTTAGTCTAAAGATCAGCCTGGAAACAAAAGTAAGCATATTAAAGACTTTTTAAGCAGACCTGGGCTCTTGACCAATACTTAGGTGACAAGCCAGTAAACACAGATTGATTTAGAATTGGTCAATATTTAGTTGAAATTGGTCGAAAAAATGGACAACATGTTTCGCGACCTACTTTTTTATATTTACGTTTACTAAACGTCGATCTAACGTTTAGAATATCGACTTACATTAGTCAATATTGTAAACCTTTAATCGACCTTATTTAAACGTAAACAATTAAGGATTTAAAATCTACGCTTTAAATCTTTTAATACATATGTTTATTAAACGTCGATCAAACGTTTACAATATTGACTCATATAAGTCGTTATTTTAAACATTTGATCTTCGTTTAATAAATGCTTATTATATTTTAAAAGAGTAATATAGCCATTGGTCAGAAGACTCACATAACAGCTTAAGTCAAGCGTTTTAAATAGACATAACTAAAACGAAATAAAAAACTTATTAAAAATTTTTTTATTGGCTAAATAATTAAATTAAACTTAAATGCGTTTTCAAGATTCACTTCCTTACAAAAACTGAAAGCAAAATGACAGACAAATAAATGATAAACGAGTGTGGGTTAAAAAGCTCATATCTTACAATGTATCTTCCTAAATGCCAACAAATCAATGGACCGCGTTATTTTAGAAATTATTGATGACCACATTGACCCAGGTAAGAAATTATGAGTTGCTGGTCTTTCGTTATGAAAGTTCTGTTGCAAAAACTTTTTTCGTCAGTTTCATAAACATTTTAATTGATTTTGAAACGCATATATGTTTGTGTAACAGTGGGTATTCATCTTTGCAATATTCAAGAGGTTTAATAACTAAATATTTAATTTTTTATATTAGATGCATTTTAGCTTAATTTAGTTACATTTGCTAAAGAAAATAAGTGAAACAAAACTGGTAAAATCTTATGCGCATGTTATGTCGCAACATTAATAATTTTTTTATTTCAAAAATAAAAATGAATGGTATAAGAAATTTCGGAAACTTCCATTCAGAAAATCCTCCATATGTAAAGTTATTCTGTGTAATTCCAATTTTGATTTATGAATGTACATTTAAAATGCTAAGTATTTTACCCTAGTATTTTGCAGTAACAAATCAGGTTACAAAATCAGACGATCAGGATACGAATGTAGAAGATGATATTGCACAAGAACAGGTGCATAATAAACAAGCGGTTGACGGCATTCTAGGAAGATTTTTGATAATGCATAAACCAGAGAAAAAAATGATATGGGGATTTAGAGAAAAAAATCATTTTTTCTCTAAATCCCCATATATATATATATATATATATATATATATATATATATATATATATATATATATATATATATATATATATATATATATATATATATATATATATATATATATATATATATATATATATATATATATATATATATATATATATACTTTTTAATTCTGTTTAGGTGCCCCGAGAAGTCCATACGGTCTTATCACAGAGCACCGCGAAGTTTACGGCTCTTGTTTCTGAGGCAAGTGCGCTACCATTGCGCCACAGCTGCATATGAAAACGTTTTATTTAAGATTATAACTTGCACTACCACTACCCCACAGTTGCATATGAAAACGTTTTATGTAAGACTGTAACTTTATATATAGTTTCATAAAATAAAAGTAATGAGTAATGTATAAGTAATATAGTATAAAAGTTTATAAACATATTATATTAGTTATAAAAACTATAAAAAATAAGACCAGGTCTTTTATAACAATATCTAACTTATAAATTTCATGACGTTTATAACTATCTTATACATATTATTATTATATATTATTTTTATAACAATCTATAAATATCAAGACCTATATACCTCTTATTACTTATGTAAAGTTAAAAAGTTATATTTTTAATTTATATTAGTTTTAAAACTAAAATAAATTAAAATTACGTTAACTAAATCGAATAAACTATTAGACAAGATCTAAAAGTTTAATATACGTATACTAAAACTAAATCTAAACGCTTTATATACGTTAATTAGACTAGATTTAAACGTGATAGAATCTAAACGCTTTCTATACGTATAATAATCCTATAATAGACGTCTAAAATACGTTTGAATATAGACGATTTATGGACGTTTGTTCTAAACGTTACTCTGGATTTCCTTCTAAACGAATAATCGACCAAATCTGAACATTTTGACCAAACGTTGTTTTGACGTTTAATAGACTTTTGTGTGTTTACTGGGAAACGTGCTGTAAAAAACTTTGTAGCAGAGGCACTAGAAGTTGCTGACACATTTTTCAAAATTCAGTATTTGAAAAAGGACACAAACTCACAAAGATTTACAAGAGAAGAAAAAACTGTGTATGAGTTGGACAAATCAGACACGATCATTCAGTTGCCACATCCCCCTATTACAGGAAGTTCAGCACAACAGCTTGAAAAACTATGATTTGGCATTAACATTGGTTACCTGAATGAAAGACTTGAAATTACTAAACTTTAATATAGACATTTGTTATTACTCTTTTCTTAATAAACTTTATTTCTTTTCTTTTTCTTTATTTTGACAAACTTAATTTCTTATGTTAAGTTTTCAATACTTCTAAGTTTAAATTAGTTTAAATTTATAATTATATTATACAAGCCTTCCCAGGAAACGCGTGCGGATTTTTGTTTTGTATTTTCACGCATGAGTATTTTATTTTAGGCAACTTGGTCACAGCCGTTTACAAGTTTTTTTTATAAGGCGTTGCGCTAAAAACCAATTTTAAATACAAAAAAAGCAGAGCTAACAAAATAGGAAATTAAAATAATATTTCTTCTATGTATATGAATTGCAAAAAAATAAAAAATAAACTAATAATTTAAATAGTTTGTGTACTGTTTTTGTTTTTTTCTTTGGAGTGCTTGTTATTTTCAACAACAAAATTTGATGAGACAAACCAAAAAAAAAAAAAAAACAGTTTCAAGTCGACATTTAAAGTAATGATTTTCCAATATGTTATGTTTATTTTAAAGAGGAAAGCAAAATTATATCTATTTGCTATCTATTTGTAAAATATATTTGTATAATTTTAATTTAAAAAGTATATATTGTCCCTATATGAAAACGTCTATGAAATGCGTGCGAAAAATTTTATCTGTAATTTTTTTATTATAAAACTATATTTATATTCACGTAAGAATTCGTATGTTTAACTTTTTTGGATAAAGCGTTTACATCATACACGGGTTGTCGATGCTTCGAATCCTACCGAATCCGAAATTTTTTGTTAATATTCTACCCTCGCTTTTAGTTTACTATGTTATTGGTTATGTATACGTAAACAATTATTATTAATGATTGTTCACCAATAAGATAGTAGACCAAAAGGGAGGGGGCGGGTAGAACTAAACGCACTGATCCGATTGTTAAAAAGCAACGCGTTTCAAAAATTACAAAGCGCTAAAAGATCGGGCATTCGTACAGGAAGTGAAAGGTAATATGAAACAATTAATGCTATGTAAAAAATGTGTAGACGACATGGCCTAATTTAAACTTAAAAACTATGTATCTATGTGTGTGCGCCTTACTTAGAAAATACACTGAAAGCCTTAAATGGTACAAGAAACCATTCACATTGTATCATTCATAAACGTACAACAAAAATATTTTTACATACAAAAAAAAAAAAGATAAATGGTTACAACGCAAATATATGACCAGTGGTATTTAAAAGAAGAATAATTTAAAAGAATTCACGTTCTTGTGATTCAAATAGACTTGTCAGCCGTCAGTATATAGTACACATGGCTGGCTCGCTAATACAAGTTATGGATTGCCAGCAAGCCGGTTGCTGGATTGCCAGCAAGCCGGTTGTAAACCTAATGCGGCTGGCTATTAAGAAATGAAGCTGGTTAGCCGGCTGAATATAGAAAACACCACATATTCTTTGCAACTGTTACAATTAATAAATTTATATCACAAATTATTTTACAACAAACCAATGCTATCATGTATAAAAAAAGTCATGTTTATATTATTTGGGTCTAGTAAATTTTTTTGAGAATTGACAATTGATCCAGCAGTAGAAAACATGCGTTCTACTGCTGCACTGCTTAATGGAGTGCATAAATATTCACTTGCCAGACATGCCAGATGAGGAAACTTTTTATGATTATTTTTCCAAAACTCGACATTTTTTTTTCCTCCTTCTTCTGTTGGTAAACAAATAATATAATTATTGACTCCCCTGGTTAAAATATGATGTCCGTTTTGATAGTATTTTGGAAGCGCAGCTTTAATTTCTTGAAGCAGTAATTTCTTTGCAGTAGGATAATTTTCTACAACATAATTTACGTAAATCATCCATGCAAATAATTAAATACAAACATTTTTATAATCAAATTTTAAAACTATAGGCAATTAGCAATAATATAGAAACTTATTTATAGAACTATAATTGAACATGCCATACAACTTACTTAATTAGTTTTTTTACCATTTATAATTTTTATTTTTTTATATCATACCTAATTTATTTCTAGCTTATCATCTCATAGCATTCAAACATATTTTCAAAGTAAAATGATTGCTTATAATTACGATAAGCTTGTTTTTTATTTGTCATTTAAAATCGGCTTTAAAAGCGATAAATCAAAATTAAAAAAACCGAATTTAAAAAAGAGATCGGTCATTGCACCGTATAAAATAGCTCTGTGGCTAAGCAAAAACCAACCTGATTTTACGGCAAAGGCTGACTAAATTTTTTTTTTTTTTAAACAATATGTTTATCAGATCGAAAGATCATATTGTTAACTCTAACTGACTTTGGAGTAAACCTAGAATTATCCAATTAAACATTTATCCAAACGTGAAAATAAAACATTATGTTATAGGGCAATTTTTACAAAAAAAAGTGGAGTTAAAAATGACATCGAAACAAAGAAACAAAAAGAAACAAAAGAAATGAATTCAATATTACAGAAATGGCATGCGACATACAGAGAAAAGTGTATTAGAACAAGTTCTAAAGATCCAAGTTACGACAAAAAATGGGGACGATACCAACCTGGACAAAGGGTCAATGCTGACTAGAGCCCATTTCCCTTTGTTGTTTATGGTAAGAAAACTTACGAGTGTGTACCTAAGAGTTAAGGTGCAACACATAACACATGGATCTCTCAACCGGGCTCAGGATTGGAAAAAAGGCAATGTTCCCTTCGGATTATATTTCGACCAGAAGGAGAGCAATCAAAGCTAGCCATCATTTTCTCATATGGAAGCTATGCAGAAATAAATTACTAAAGAAAATGCAATTTAAAAAAAATAAAACGATTGATTTTAGGCATAAAAAAATATTAACCAGGAAGGTAAACGATTGGCAGCTGTGTTAGAAAGACTTCTTTCAGTTAAACATTTCTTAGCTAAAAGAAACATAGCTTTTAGTGGGTCAATTGAAAAGCCAGAGCATTCAAACAATGGCAATTTTTGGGACTAGTTAAAGTTCTGGCTAAATATAATATGATTTTGCAGGAGAACATCAGAAGAATCAAATCAAAAGAAACTTTTGTTAATTTTCTTGGTAAAAACATTCAAAATGAAATGAATAATCTTCTGGCTGATTCAATTAAAGATGGAACTATTGTGCAGTGCAAGAAAGCAAAATACTTTTCGTTTATTCTAGACTGCAAACTAGACCTTTCTCACACTGAGCAAATGTCGTTTTGTTCAGATAGAACCAGAAGCTGCCATAAAAGTACATTTTATTTTGTTTTTAACTATTGATTGTCAAACAGGAGCTCACTTAACAGATTTTTTTTTAAATTAGTTAAAAAAAATAGAATTAGACAAGCAGAACTGTCGAGGTCAAGGTTTCGATAACGGAGCAAATATGAAAGGTCGCCATATCGGTGTTTAAGCAAGAATTTCTCGTTTAAACTCTTTGGATTGTTTTGTTCATTGTGCATGTCATAATTTGAATTTAATTTTATCAAATGCTGCAAAAAACTTCAGTTAGTTCAGTATCTTTTTTTAGTTTTATTTAGTATTTGTACATCCTTTTTTCTGGGTCTACAAAGCGATGGAATATTCTTAAAAATCACCTTCAAAAAGGAGGTGTAACACTAAAGTTTCAGTCTCTTAAGCAAATTTCAGACAATTGATGGAAGCACGCATACACATTGTTAAAGCAATACGTTACTAGGTAGAAGAAATATACGACGCATTATATAAAATATTTAGAAGCAATTATTTTCCTGCCGATCACTGAAACGAAATTGAAACGCTTGGAAATTAATTAAAAAGTTTTTCTTTCCTAGTTTCACTAGTTGTCTGGTATAAGATCCTCTTTCGTATTAACGTATTTAGCTAAATGATGCAAGCAAAAGATTTAAATCTAAAAATGACGAGTGAATTAACAAAAAAGACACTAAAATTCCTTGCAGATTTTTGTGATAATGGCTTCTACAGTTGCATTATAGACGCTAAAGAGCTTGCAAGTAAACTAGACTTGGAACAAAAGATGTATATCCGAATCTCTGTGTGACTCTGCAAATTATAGAAATTATGCTAAATACTATAGCATCAGGGAAGCGAAGCATTTCTAAAACTAAGCTGATTAAAACATATTTAAGAACCACGATGAATCAAGATCGACTGTGCGCACTGTCTTTAATTTCTATTAAAAATGAGATTGCCAGTAACATTAATTTAACGGAGATGATAAAAAAGTTTGTCGAAGCCAAAGTACGAAGAGTTCGCATTTTTCACTAAAAGGTGTTTTTGTAAACAAAGATAAAGAATATTATTTTTAATAATATTCTTTATCTTTGCTTACAAAAGTTTTTTTTTAAATACTTTTTATTTTCACTTAAAACACACATGATTTTTCACAAGTTTGCATTTTTTTAATAATTGGTTGTTTCTTTATTTATATGAGTACTGCTTATTAAAATTACGCAATTGACTAAGAATTAAAGAGTATTAATAAAAAATATCTCCAATTAGGTTACATATATTTTTAAAGGGCCTCAAATTTAATTTGCACCGAGGCCACCCGAAATGCTACAGACCGATTCTGACATCAGCCCCTAAAAATGCCACATACGTTTCTGAAACCACCCAAAGTTAACTTATAGAGTGCTGCGTTAAGGTTTTTGATGAGATGATCAATTCTAAAATTAATAAAACTAAGTACTTTTCAATTTTAGTTGATGAAGCATCCGATAGTGCCAATCTTAAACAGACGTCTATTGTTTTATGTATATAGACAGTAACTATAACACTCGTGAAGACTTTTTAACGTTGTTGACTGTGCTTGATTATTTAAATGTGCCCTTAGTCAAAATATATACTAGCATGTTTAAATAAATATCTTTCTGTTGGTCAAGCAAAACTAATCTGTGTCTATTGTATTTTCTAGGTTCAAAAACGCAAAGCTTTAGGCATCTTTAGACTCTTTATAGTTGATGACTGATTTTTTGTTCAATTTAACTTTAGTTTTAACAAAAATTTGAAGGATTGGATTTTTTAGGCTACAATTAGACTTCATGATAAGTAGTACATTATATTTAAAATTTCAGAATTTTGAAATTGACAATTAAAAAAAAAAGGTTCAAGAAATTAAATTTGAAATTAATTTATTTCATTATAACAGTTTCATTATGGTTTTTGAATTAGCTATGGTTTTAAATGTCAAAAGAACTAAAGCATAGAACATGTGAAAAGCAAATCAATCATTATAATCATTCGTCATCTTTAATATCTGAATGTATTTCGCTTTTTATTATTTTACCTCTACCTAACCATCTTATTAGTGATCCTATTAATCATTTAAGATTTCAAACAGAAAGCATGTTGGCTTAAATGAGACATTTACAGTTCTAACCGTCACGTTAAGTTGCCTTAAAGGTAACTAGATTGGCAAATCTACTTTCAGGAATTTCTGGATATCTATTATTCTTATCTTCGCATCCAACCTCAATTCATGAGCATTTGATATATGGGTGTCTCTTTGAAAAAATCAACCAAAATCTCTATCTAGTATTTTTTAAATAAATGTTTTTACGATCACAGGTTTCTCCAACCTTCTTTAACTTTTTTAATGATTTAATTCTAGGTACAATAACTAGAAATTAA
>NC_088925.1:48087500-48217500 GCF_038396675.1 Hydra vulgaris
CCCGCTATTCTCAGGTCATAAAATCTCGTAAATGATCACAAAAAAAAAAAAGGCTTTCATAATTTCTGGAGGATCTTTAATAGTGTCAATAATAAATGCGAATCTGTTATTTCACCACTCTTCTATAGTTCAGACTTTATCACCTCACCTTATCATTAATTTCATCTCTTGATTCCACTAGTTGCGTTCTGCCTAATTTAGCAGTGAAAAGGTTTGATCCATTGCTTGACATTTATATCACTCAAGCGTCTGTAGTCTACATATATAAAATTTTTCAGAAGTGCTCCGGAGCTGTTGCCAATACTTTCGAAACTAGTCATCAAGTGCTTATTAGAGTCTGCTTGAAAGTCTGCATTTGTTATCCCTATTTTCAAAAAATCTGGAGAGCGATCTGATTCGTCTAACTATCGTCCCATTAGTCTTCTTCCTATCATAAGCAAAGTTTTTGAATCTTTAATTAACAAGCACTTAATCTCTCATCTTGAATCTAATAACTTACTTACTAATCATTAATATGAATGTCAATCTTCTCGTTCTACAGCTGATTTGCTAACAGTACTAACCGATAGGTTTTGTCGTGCATTAGACAAAGGTGGAGAGGTTAAGGCTATCGCTCTTGACATTTTTAAAACTTTTGATAAATTTGGTATGCTGGTCTTTTCCATAAGCTTTCTTCTTATGGCGCATCTGGTAACTTCTTTAAGATTATTGAATCTTTCCTTTCCAATTGGAGTATAAAAGTTTTCATCGATAGACAGCACTCTTCCTCATATTCTGTAACTTCAGGGATTCCTCAAGATTCAATCCTTGCCACTATACTCTTTTTATTTTACATGAGCAATCTTCCAAATAGTCTCACATCTTAGGTAGTATTTTTCGCTGATGATACTACCATTTATTCTTGTCATGATAAGAAGACAACACTCTCTGATTTCTTGGGGTTGGGGGCATTTGAGCTTGAAAAAGATCTCACTTCTGCTACAGCATGGGGCTCACAGTGGCTGGTGAACTTTAATTCAGATAAAACTCAATTTTTTTACACAATTGTTATCGCAATAGTTTAGATCTTCTTACATTTATGAACGGTAATGTACTCGATAAGTCATCTACCCTTCATCTTCAAGGATTAATTCTTACTTCCAATCTTTCTTGGAAACCATATATCAAATCCGTTAAAAATTAGCATTTGCTAAGATTGCATCTCTTTATCGAGCTCAACACTTTCTTACTCTGGATTCTATTCTCTATCTCTATAAATCTCATATCTGGCCTAGTATGGAATACTGTGACTGCATCTGGGGCGGATCTTCTAATGATACCCTTTTTCTTTTAGACAAGATGTAAAAACGCATTGTAATCATAGTTAGACCTAAGGGATTGCGGTAGTGAGAAAAGTCGGTATTAATAACCAGTCACAACCGAATTCATAATATGGAAATTGAAAGTAAGTTTTTTAAATATTAACACTTTCAAAAGATCGGTATTGAAAATCTTAAATGATTGTTCATATTTTTTACAACACTCCACCTATTTGAAATTTTTCAAAATATATTAAAATTTTTAAATTGGTTTTTATTACCCCAAAGACAAAATATGTATCAAGGCTTGATCAAATTTGCATTTTTTTTTTATATGTTATTTATAAAAATAAATACAGTTCAAACTCAAGTCTCCAACATTAGTGAGATATACAAACAACGAACTTTAAAAAATTCATGCAAAATCATAAAAACTCGTTTGACTATTTTTTTTTTTGAAGAATTATACTAATACATAAAACAAACAATTAAAAGAACTTGCTATTAACAGTATTTAAACCCATTAATCCATTAAATCCATAATTTTAAATTAAATTTACAGTATTTAAAGCCATTAATCCATTAAACCCATTATTTTAAATTAAATTTACATAATTTATTTTTATTTTTTTTAATTTTAATAATAACTGTGTACATGTACAATGACAATGTACGGAGCCTAAGTAATCTAGGCTTTAACAGCCAATTTATGTTAAAAATAAGTCCAACTCTGATTTAAATTGTTTAAGTGTTTTAGAATCTACAATGTTTTGATCTAAATTATTCCGGCTGTTAATAACACGGTTTGTTAAGAAATAGTACCTCTTTGGATTTTTAATTAATTGTCTATGAAACCTTATATTGTGACCTCATATTGTGACCTCGTATTTGAAGTTATTAAATCTGGTGGGTATTCCAATGTTAAGTTATCTATTTTTTTTACTATTTTGAAAAGTTGGATTAGGTCATTACGTTCGCGTCTTTTTTCAAGAGTCGTTAATTTAAAGTAGGTTAGTCTACTTTCATAGTTTTTCCCTTGAAGACATTTTGTTTGTGTTGTTTTACGTTGTGTCGATTCAATTTTTTTTTATCTCATTCTAAGTAAGGATACCACACTGAATTTGCGTAGTCTAGATACGGTCTTACAAGAGAGGTGTACAACAATTTAGATGCGTTTATGTCTAAGTTTTTAAATGAATGTTTTATTATTCCTAACATTTTATTAGCTTTACCAGACGCATAACTAACTTGACTAGACCATTTTAAGTCGTTTGAAATCATAATTTCTAAATCTTTTTCAATTTTTGTTTCTGGTAGTTCAACTCTATTTAGCACTGAATCATACATTGTGTATATATGCCTAGTATTTTTGCTTCATATATGCATGCGTTTACATTTGCTGACATTAAATAATTAGCCAATTAATAGCCATAATTGTGACCATGTCATTAATTTGTTTAGATCTGTTTGAGTCTTTTCTATATCAGAAGATGATCTAATTATGTTAATTGGTTTAATATCATCAGCATACATTTTACAGTTCGTTGATAACTCATTTGGTAAGTCGTTTATATAAACAATAAACATAAGCGGACCCAAGACAGACCCTTGCGGTTCTCCACTTGTAACTGGAGACCAATTTGAAAATCCGCCGTTGCAGACGACACGTTGCACTCTGTTACTTACGAAATTTTTGCACCATCTAACTGCTTTTTTGTTAAATCCATGACTTTTTAGTTTAAGACACAATCTGTTGTGAGGCACGGAATCGAAAGCTTTTTTCATATCTAGGAAAATGATATCTACTGGTAAATTATCTTCCATTGCTTGAGTTATTGGATCCATAAATTCTATAAGGTTTGTACAACAGGTTTTTTTTTTAGAAAATCCATGTTGTTCCTTAGTCAAGAGATTGTTATTTTCTAAGTGCGACATAAATGTAGCTTTTAAGATACGTTCCATTACTTTACTTATAACTGAAGTAAGTGATACTGTTCGATAACTTGATGGTTCTGATTTATCTCCACTTTTAAATAATGGTGTTATATTAGCATTTAACCACATCGATGGAATTATTCCAGTGTCATACGATTTATTAAAAATAAGTGATAAAGGAAGTGAGAACGCATCTGCGCAACACTTTAAAGGAAATGGGTGAACTCCATCTACTCCTGTACATTTATTTGGATTTAGTGACTTCAGGATTATATAAACTGTGTCCGGTGAAAATGTAGGGTCATCACAAATAATGTTTGTCCTATTTTTAAAGAGTGGCATATTGTCACTAATTTCATTGGTGAAAACAGAGCTAAAATAGTTTTTTGAGAAATGCGCTATTGATAAATAATTTGTTTCAAGTTTGCCGTTAACATTTAATGCGTTAATTCCTTCTTTAACTTTTGATTTTTTGATTATATACGCATAAATTGCTTTTGGGTTTTTTTTAACGTTTAAGGCGATGGTTGTTTCATATAATTTAATTTGGTTCTTAGTTTCTTTTTTTACTTTATTTCCAATTGATTTGTATTCTAATACATTTCCTTTGTTTAAAAAACGATTATGTAAACATTTTCTCCAGAGATTTCTTTTCTTTCTAATTAACTTTTTTACGTAAGAGTTCATCCAACTCCCTTTGTAATTGTTGGAATGAAATATATAAGACCTTTATTGTAAATATCGACAAACTTGTTGTATAAAACATTAGCATCTAAATTTTTGAATTCAAGATGCCAGTCGTAGCTATTTAGCATATCGGAAAAGCCATTATAATTGCCGTATTTGTACAGAGTTATATTTTTTTTACTGTTTCCGTTTTTTTTAGATTGTTTCTAAAGCAACACAAAAACTTTAGGATCTGATGACCGTGACTAAGTGCACCCAAATTATCAAAATGATTCAAATCAATTATTCTTTTGTTTGACTCTGTTAATATTAGGTCACGAACGTTAGTGGATTTGAAGTCATTAATTTGAAAAGTTGGTTTAATTACGTTTTGTGTTATAAAACAATCATTTAAACATTTTAAGAACTCTTTAGCAGAAATATCTGAATTATTAATAAGTTCGCCGATGTTTTCTTTATTACATTTAATCGAAAAGTAGTTAAAATCTCCACACATCAATAGGCCGGAATACTTACTATTTATCAATAGGTTGTAACTTCGTTTAATAGAATTTATTATTTTTAGATTAGATTCATAGTCAATTGTGCCTGGTCTATAAATGCATCCGCAAAGTATCTTTTCATTGCCCATATGCAGTGATGTCCAAACTTGATCTAAGTCGTTGTCATTTAACATTTTATCAGAAATTGTAACAGATTTATTAATTTCTTTGATATACATGCATACTCCCCCTCCTCGTTTACCTACTCGATCTTTGCGAAATATATTATAACCCGGAACATTACTTAATGACTTCATTAAACCATGTTTCACTAATAAAAAGTATCTGTGGGGAAGATGTGACTCTTTCAGCAATAAATTCATTGTACTTACAATTTAATGATGTAGCATTTGTATACCAAAGTGATAAAAATTTTTTTGTTACGTCGTTATTATTAATTGTTAGTTTTTAATTTTAATAAAATGTCAAATGTTCAGGTAAAATTATTATGCTGAGAAGTTTTTTAATTCAAGACAAAATATTTTTAAATGAATTTATTTCAAAAAATTCGTTTTATTGTTATTACCAATTTTTTTCTTTTTTTTTGATATTGAATTTGGTAGTGACAAAAGGGACTTCGGTAGTGATGGGAAAAATTTTCATTATTGGAAAAATTGTTTTCACTTTCAAACACTCGATCTTGAAATTGAGTTTTTTGATATCGCACTTTCAATATCATTACTACCGATAGTTCGGTGTTTTTCAATACTTCAATAGTTCGATAGTGATATCGTAATACCCAATAGACCTGTTAGTTAGTTAGACCTGCTCTTGCAGTTAACCTTCAACTATTATCATATCAACGTTACGTTGCTTCTTTTTCTCTTATCTACAAATACTTTAATAGGCACTGCTCTAAAGTTCAAGTGTCTCTTTTGCCATCTACTAAAATTCATTCTCGCGTTACTCGTCATTCAATTAAGTCTCATCATTTTTCTGTGACTGTTCCTAAAACTCTTATTTATCTAGTTTTTTGCCTCGAGCATCATTTCTTTGGAATTCACTTCTTTCATCTTGCTTTCCTGATTCATGTAATTTGCATTATTATAAGTTGTCTGTCAGTTGTTATCTTGCTCTGCAATCTTCGTATTTTCTCTTCAAGTAACTTACAACTTTTATAGTGGTTGCTTGCAGCCTTGTTGAAAGCGAAAATGTAAAAAAAAAAAAAAGAAGCTAGGGGAGAGTGTGAGCCAGTTTTTGAAGGAGCCAATACCATTATTTCTAACTTACTGGCATCCGATCCTAATTGTATTTAACTCTTTGTGTGGCAGCACTGGATACCTGTAACCCACAAAAAATGTACAGTTCTAATAAAATAAATAGCGTAAATAAATAGGGAGCACTAAAGATTTTGAAAATGAAAAGTAATTTTTTGGTGGTTCACTTATTTATTTTTAAGATTAAGCGTAATGTTTTATTTGATAAAAGAAACATGCAGCATTCTTATATATATATTTGTCCTTCATTTACACAAAAAATATTAGATTAAAGCTTTTGTCAAAATTGTTTAGTTTAAGGTTATGTTTTTAACCAAACAATTTTTTGAAAGAGCCGACTGTTTATGCTATGAATAAGCCGACTTTTTTATTTACCTTTTTTTTATACTATATAATCGTTTTGCGCTTTAACGACTTCATAGATTTTTCGTAATGCTTCATTGAGCTTATTCTATCGAAATTAGTTTTTTAATGACTTTTTCTGAAGTTGTAAAACAGCTCCGTTTGAATTAAAAATAATATTTATTAAATTTTTTAAAAGTCAAAGTTCTGATAAAGTCATTTTTTTTTTTAAAGTTTAAATAATTTTTTAAAACTTCTTTTGTATTGTTTGATTCATTTTATTATATTCTATTATGTATTTATTATATTATTATGTATTTTTATTATGTTATTTCATTATTCTCATTCTCATTTAATTTTTTGATTTTGAATAATTTCTAAAACTATTATTAAAGCTGTTTTATCATTGATTATCATAAAGTTATAAAACTTTAAGTACAATCTGATTTTTAGAAGTCTATTTAACAGTTTAATATTTTTAAAAGACTTGATAGTGTTCAAAAAAAAGTTACGACTGATAGTCGTTCGAAAAAGGTTACGGCTTTTTCATGGCACAGAGGTGGCATTGACGCAATGTTATGAAAGAGCTGTTTTCTTTCTTTTTTTAAAACAGGTGTATGATAGATTATTAGCATTGTTATCCGATTTTTTTTAATTTTAAAATATTACCCAAATTTCACGCCATTTTAAAACTGGCTCTTTCATACACACTCTCCCCTAAATCGCTTAAAAAAATCGGCGCAACATTTGGATTAAAAATAGGAGTTTAAAAATAATAATTTGATTCTGAATGTCTTGTAAATATTTTAAAAAGACTTTTTAACTTTATTTAAGTTACAATATTTAAAATATTAGAGCTTTGTTTACATATTTACATACATGGTTGAACAATTTAAACTTTAAAATGCTCATTAAATTTTCTTACAAAACTGCCTTGTCTGACTGAACTGATTTTTATTTTGTGTTTATTACTCATTGTTCAAATTTTTTTTTAATAATTCTCACCCGCCTGACCGGATCTTGCCCAGGTGGTGCTAATGATTTTAAATCTAAACAGAATGTTAAATTTAATTGAATTTCATAGAAAAAGCAGTGTCACGGTTGTTTTTCTCTCGTAGGCAAATTATTTTATCCATATGAACAGCCCGTAGAACGTCACAAAAATGTGTTAAACATAGTGATCAATCAAAATTCGGTTTCGGTTTCGGCCGAAATTTCACTTCGTACCGATACCGAAATTTCAGTTTCGGTACTTTATGTAAACTCGGTAAAAAGCATAATTTCGGTTGAAAGACAAACCAAAATCCAAAAACAAAAGATTTGACATTTTTATCTAATTTAGAAAAATAGTTGAAAGTTTTTACAGCAGTTGAAAAAGAGCTGCTTTTTTCCGGAGGAAAACTTAAATAAAAAGTTGGATACTTATAACGCACGAATTAGTTAATTTATTAGAACGTTGAACAAAAAAAGTAAATCGATTTTACTTAATGAATCTTTTAGGATTCCAGTAAATGACGAGGAAAGTTTGATCAAATTAATTAAAGATATTAGGCCGGGTGAATAAAGAGAAGCAATTGCTTTTACTCAGTAATTGATCAGTTTTACGTGAAAAAAAACTTCAGCAGTAATGCACAACTTTTTATTCATGTAAAGTTTAGCCATTTACTCAGTTATTGCTTAGCTTAACGTGAATAAAAACTTAAGCGAAACTTCAAAAATTTTTATTCACCTAAAGCAGACCAATTACTTAGTAAAAGCAATTGCTATTTTTTTATTCATCCCGCCTTTTGGATTCAGATAATATATATATATATATATATATATATATATTATATATATATATATATATATATATATATATATATATATATATATATATATATATATATATATATATATATATATATATATATATATATGTTTATATATATATATATATGTACATATATATATATATATATATATATATATATATATATATATATATATATATATATATATATATATATATATGTATGTATATATATATATATATATGTATATATACATGTATGTATATATATATATATATATATATATATATATATATATATATATATATATATATATATATATATATATATATATATATATACATATATAGCAAAATGTAGTTGCTAGTAAATTATTTAAAAGAATATGTTTGTGAGTCATTACGTCGGCAAAAAAGGATCCTTTTGGACAAGGTTCCTTATTTGCTGCCAAATTTTTCTCTATATATCATATATTTGTGTTTTCTGTAAAAGAAATCATGTTTTCTTTTATAGAAAACACAATTATATGATCTGGAAAGAAAAGACCAGAAATAAGCTCAGAAAATAATTAAATTGATACAAACAATAATCAGCATAAATTGCTAGTAAGATTTAATATAAGGGTGCATTTATTACTATCAAGTTAGTTGTTAAATACAAAATAATAGTAATTTAGAGAGATTGTTGATTGCTCTTATTTAAGCCTTAAATACTATTGTGTTTTATTTTTATAATATTTTAATCTTGATGTTGGGTGTTATGTGTACTTTTAACCATTTTTATAAATCATAACAACCAAAAAATAAAACAACTTGTACTCTAGGCGCAGAAGACATCAGGAGAAAGTTCACAGTCTCAAGGTTTAAAAGGCATTCCTAATAAAGCAGTTAAATCGTTTTTATTAAATAAGCAATCTAATTATAATCAAATATTAAAAAAAGTACGTCAAGTTCATCATTTTTATTTAAGGTTTAGGCTTTTCTTGAAAAAATAAATTGAACACAAATACAGTAAAAAGTCTTGTTTGAAAACAAAAACTTTAGTTTTAACTCCTCGTTTTGTATTGGTGCGATTCCTTGGTACTCTAGAATTAGCTTTTTGTGAAACAAGTGTAACAGTTTTCGAAGAAAACAATGGAACCTTTTTAAAACTTCTTAAACACATTTCAAAATTCAACTCTGTTCTTTCTGAACATATTCATCAGGTAACTCCAAAAAAACTCATGTACATTTATAAGCAAAAAAATTCAAAATAAGTTTATCGGTTTTTGTTCCTGTAACTTACTGAGATTATCTTGTGTGAAATGCAGAGAGCATTGTATTGTTCTATGACTGCACTTATTTAAAACGTAAGTTTTAAATAACAAATGATACTTGTACTTTGGTTTGTCAATACAAGCCCAGGACACAAAGTAAATGCGAGAGAACATTTTCTTGAATTTGCTTAGGTCTTACCCGGCACACGTTCTATAGCGGAATTTCTGTGTACCTACATAGACTAACTGTTAACTTTTTTAGCAGTATTCAAGAGATTCCTAACTTTTTTATGAATCAAGCCATAGATGGACTCTATTAACAAATCATGTAAACAATTTGACTGTAAAACCTCTGAGTAAAACCCGCTTAATGAGGTTTATGACGCTGTTTATGAACCCTTGTTAGATTCCAAGATTGATGCTTTTGGAAAATGTACCGCAATGGGAATGGCCAAGAAAGCTACAGATTTCAAAAATTCCTCTGCTTTTTAGTTGGTTTCCTGCACTTCAATACACTTGGTATAATGCCTTGCTCAAATTTAATTAAGTAAGCAAAACAATTTAGATGAAAACTTGTAATCTGGTGAGCGCTTTAAAAATATTTAAAAGCGGCGAATATATGTATATGTATATATATATATATATATATATATATATATATATATATATATATATATATATATATATATATATACATATATATATATATATATATATATATATATATATATATATATATATATATATATATATATATATATATATATATATATATATATATATATATATATATATTCGCCGCATTTTGCTTATGGATTGAGAAATGGCATGATTCTGTTTTGTTGTCAGATTTAGAAAAGAAACCATTAGCATATCAAGCTGCAATGTTTAGATATACATTTTCTTCAAAAACTTGAAACATTTACGAATCATTAAACCTAACCGAAAATGAAAAAATGGATACAGCTATTATATTAAAAATAATGGAAGTGTTTGCTAACGGTATTATTAATGAGACAAAAATATTTTAAAAGTTTTCATGAAGATGTTAAATGCTTTAATGATTTCTTCACCGAAATAAAATTATTAAGTGAAAATTGCAACTTTTGTAATACTGAAGGTTGTTTTGGCAGTTTATTAAAAGATAAAATTGTATATGGAATACGGTGTGACAAAGTACGTGAGAAATCACTTTCTGAAAAAACTTTGACACTTAATAAAGCAGTATAACTTTACCGTTCTTCGGAACGGAAAAAGCACAAGATGGTATATTTGTGTTGCAAAAGAATAACAGTGAAAGTGTAGATCGTATTGGAAAACAATTATACAGTAAAAACAAATTTTATGAACCCACACAGAACAGTGATAATAAAAACTTTAAATTTAATTCATTGGTAAGTAAATTCTGTTTAAAAAAGCATCCTTTTATTTGGAGATTATGTCTAGCATGGATAAAAAGTGCGAAGACTGTAGCATTTTGAATCACTTCTTAAAAAGTTCAGTTTGCCTAAAAGCAAAACCAAATATTCCTGATAGATATGTTGATCGAAAGAACAATAATAAAAATTCGTCAAGTATGCAGCATCTAGGTGCGTTGTTTTCAGGAAGAGTTGGAGCAGATTGTGCTGACAGACCTTGGGAAATTTAATTAAAAGTAAAACATGGAAAAATAACATTAAAAGATGACACTGGCGCTGAGGTCACAGTTAAGAGAACCAAACATGTTAAAAAGTTTGGAATAAAAATTAAACATTTATAAACTACTAATAAACGACTAATAGGTTCTGATTATAAGCAACTCAATTGTCTTGGATACTTTCAAAAATCATTCTCTATAAGGGGTTGTTCTTAAAACACGTTTTCTTAATTCGTATGAAAGAGATGAGTGTTATCAAAATAGTAGATCAACCTACAGACTGGTGTCATCCAATAGTAGTTGTGAGAAAAACCAAACGGATTTCTTCGTATCTGTATTGATTTAGAACAATTAAACAAAGTCACCAAGCGTGAATTCTATGAACTGCCAAGTGTAGACGATACATTGGCCCAACTTGGAAATAGATGTTAATATATGGCAAAATTAGCCGCTAACTCAGGTTATTCGCAATAGATATTAAAAGTCAGTTAAAATGTACATTTACGACGCCTTTTGGGCGATTCAGCCGAACGAGGGGTCCATTTGAATTAATGTCACTCCCTGAAATTTTAAGTAAAAAATGGATTAAGTTATTGATGGTGTAAAAGGAGTGGTTATAAGTATGAATGATTTTTTAGTTGTTGGAAATACAGAAATTGAATATAACAAAACCTTTGCTGAAAATGGAGTTACCCTTGATGTAGAGAAATGTTTATTTGATCAAACAGAAGTGGATTTTTAGGGTCATAAAATTTCAGCAGAGGGAGTAAAACCATTGACCATAAAAGTTGAAGCAATAAAAAATTTTCCAAAACCAACAAATATTACGTCTTTACGTACTTTTCTAGACATGGCCCAGCATTTATCAAAATTCAACCCAGCACTTGCTAAAGTAGCTGAACCCTTGCGAGATCTTTTGATTTCAAGATCAGCATTGTTTTGGACCAAAAATCATACTAGAGCATTCAATGAAGTAAAAACTGTTTAACTAATCCACTCATTTTAGGCACACTACAATGTTAAAAACTGTAAAAGTAAGAACAGATGGAACTTAATTAAATGGACTTAGTGTAATAGTTTACCAGAATCATTATGGCATTTACAAACCAACTGAATGTGCATCTAGATATCTTACGACAACTGAAAAAAATTATTATTCAATCGAAATGGAAATGTTAGCAGTAACTTGGCGTTGCACACGCATGTCAAAATATTTGTATGATTTGCAAAAATTTTTATTAGAAACAGATCACAAACCATTAATTCAGATATTAAATTATCGTTCACTTATTGGTATATCTCCAAGAATTCAACGTTTAAGGATGAAGTTACTAAGATTTTCATTTACTGCAGAGCATGTTGAGGGCAAATCTATTACTGATGCAGATGCAATGTCTTGTGCACCGGTATCTTATCCTACAAAAGAAGATGAGAATGCAGAAAATGATCTTATATTGTATGCTAGTTCAATAATAAAAAGTATGCCTGCTACAGAGAATCATTTAGAAGAAATTAAGCAAAAAACTACAGAAGATGAACTTTTAAACCAATTGCAAGAAAGTATCATTTCTGGGCGGTCAAATTCCAAAAAATACGGTCCGGCGAAACTCCAACCTCATTGGGATTTTAAAAATGAAATAGCTAAAATTGATGGATTCTCATTATATTAAAATAGAATAATAATCCTAGTTAGTTTGCGAAAAGAAATTCTTTCAAAGTTGCATGAAGGTCACTTGGGAATGAAGAAACGTCGTGTACATCAGAGTGTTTTTCACCCAGGTTTAAAAAACAAAATTGAGCAGTTAATTCAAAAGTGTGAGGCATGTATGAAGTATCTCCCATCAAAGCCGAATAAACCTTTGCTAACTCCTGATGTCCCAACACGGCCATGGCAAAAACTTGGAACTGGTTTGTTTCAGTGGGCTAATAAAAACTATTTAATTATTGTTAACTATCATAGCTTGTGGACTAAGATGTTTCTGCCGTCAAGTACTGGATCAGCAAATGCTATTCAAACATGCAAAGAATCTTTTTCTAGAAATGGTATCCCTTAAAAGTTAGTGTCAGATAATGGTACACAATATAGTTTGAAAGTGTTTCGTCAATTCTCCGAACAGTGGCAATTTAAGCACATAACAAGCAGTCCACACTATGCACAATCGAGTGGTTTAGTAGAGGGATTTGTAAAATCAGTAAAAATGTTGATAAAGAAATATTATATGTTGAATGAGGACATTCATAAAGGTATCTTAGATTTACGTAGCACTCCAATAAAATAGTTTATCTCCAGCGGAACTTACATGGGCGTCAACTGAGAGATAATTTAACCAGGTTTAAATCTCGAAATAAGGAACAGTCAAAATTTGCAAGAGAAATAGTTAAAGACAGAACTCGTTGACAAACAAAGAAATGCGTTGCCTCTAGATCATATGAAATAAAATTAAATCAGAATAGACACATCCTTTGCTGAAATCAGATTCAACTTAAAAAAGTTTACGCTATATCTGCTCCATGCCTGACTCGGGATAACGTAGCTATAATACCTAAAGGATAAGCTATTCTTTTCGTTTGAAGAATGCAATAGTAGTACAACGTCATTGGAATTGGAGAGCAAGAGTAATTAAATCAATTAAAGCGAACAACTTAGTTGAAAATAAAAAAGACAAAGAGTTCGATGATCCAATAGTGGAAGAAGAATAATGAATAAAATACCACCCGATTATAAAGATTTATAAACTAATTTAATTTCTTGACATTTATATATAGTTTGTTAATTAGGGACATGTGTCATATTATTATACATGTATGTATATACGGCCCTATCTTATATTTTGGTCTCGTCTTTAGGTAGAATATATTAAGAACACAACAGAGAATATGATATAAAAACATAGGCTGTATAGTGTTATTACAGATGCAATAAAACTTGTCAAAAAACTGGCCATTGATCCAAAGTTCTCTGATGAAGTTGTGGTCAGCTCAAGTAAGATCAAAAGGAAATTTTTCTATGAAGGTAATTGATGAACTAGTGAAGTTGGCAAATGAAAGATGAACCTGTGAAGTCGTCAAAGCAGTCCTTCAAAGTAAATTTCTTTTTTGCAGTTTTAGATACTGCAACAAATTCTTCGTCAAAAAGATTTGTACAGATGGAGGATCAAAGTAAACATTTTGAAATTCTCTATGACATGAAAAAAATAGACAAACGTGAAACATGCATTTTAAGAAAAATGCAATAACATGCATTCTGTTTTGACAGCTGACGCAAGAGTGACGTCAATTGGAAAGAACTGTTTAGTGAAATTGTAATCTTAGCTCCAATCTTGCAATACGATTGCTGCACAAATGTTGCAATGCAAACGATTGCATTCCCAAAACAACACTGTCTTATATAACAAAAAAAAGTTTGATTGACGTCATCCCTAATGTGTATGTACAGGGTGGGCCAAACAAGACCTACTAATGTAAAACCGAAATAACTTTTTTATTTTTTTGACATATTTATTTTTGTCTTTTTTTAGGTTATAATTGAATTCTTAGAGATTTTTTATGGAACCACACAGTACAAAACAGCGCGTTAAAATGATCGAGTTTTTCTATTCTTATCAACGATAAATTGTTTTGACGCAGCGTAAATATCGGCAACATTTTAATTCCAGAACAGCCACCACAGCCTTCATAATTATGAGTTTGATTGGTCGTTTTGAGGAACTGGATTCAGTGGCCGACCGTCCTGGAAAAGGTGCCCATCGAAATATTCGCACCGAAGATAACGTTGAAACTGTGCGGCAGAGTGTTGCAGATGATCCATCTATCTCAACTCGCCGTCGTTCCAGCCAATTGGGCATTTGCAGAACAACATTGCATGGAATTTTAAAGCTGGATCTTAAGATGTACCCATACAAAATTGTGCAAACACTACTACCGCAAGATCACCAACAACGACTACAATACGCTATTCGTTTAACACAATTATCCACGCAAATTGATTTTTTGAATAATGTTTTGATGTCGGATGAAGCGCATTTCCATTTAAATGGATGTCAACAAACTGTGTTGAAAAGAGCCAATCTCTGTATCGAGAAAAATGGTGGACATTTGTCTGATGTCATATTTCACAAATAATTTCTATCAAATATATTTAATGCATAAAAAAAATTAAGCAAAATACATGATTATTGCAAAAGTCACCCATGTTTAACATTAGTAGGTCTTCTTTGGCCCACCCTTTAGCATTAAGAGTTTTGCTTGAGAAAAATTTGATATTAAAAACTATTTCTTAAGTAATTTTGTTTCTTGATTTTTTGTAAATATAAACTGTACAATATGTATTTGTTAATTTCTTTGATCAAAAATATATTTTGCTTACAACTTTGTCGTCAGTTTTTATGCAAAGTACGCTAAATATTTAATAGAATATTGTGTTTTTATTGTAGTTAAAGGGTTTTAATAATATGCACAATTTACCAAAACACGTTTTATGATAAGTTTATAATAAACACACATATATTCTTTTTTAATAAAGGGAGCCAAACCATGTTCTCGATTATACCAAAAAAATCATTGTGCCAGCCCTGTATATATTGCTCTATATATATATATATATATATATATATATATATATATATATATATATAGGGCTATATATATATATATATATATATATATATATATATATATATATATATATATATATATATATATATTTATATATATATATATATATATATATATATATATATATATATAGGGCTATATATATATATATATATATATATATATATATATATATATATATATATATATATATATATATATATATATATATATATATATATATATATTTATATATATATATATATATATATATATATATATATATATATATATATGTATATTTATATATATATATATATATATATATATATATATATATTTATATATATATATATTTATATATATATATATTTATATATATATATATTTATATATATATATATTTATATATATATATATATATATTTATATATATATATATATATTTATATATATAGGGTAAAATAGTCTATTGCCAACGGCGGCTTATACCGCCATTTCATTTTATATATATTATATATATATATATATATATATATATATATATATATATATATATATATATATATATATATATTTATATATATATAGGGTAAAGTAGTCTATTACCAACCCCGGCTTATACCGCCATTTCATTTTTTAAAGTTGGCCCTAAAGAATATTTAGTGACGCAATTTAGGAAACATTCTTAGATAAATCATTTTTTAGTTATAAAACATCATATTTTTTGAACTTTCACCCATTTTATTGTGGTTTTGAGTCATTTGCAATTATTCTATTCAGTGTAGAGAGCGTGATTTTAGACATTTACAAATTGATTTTTAGATCGAATGATTTATTTGTTTTATTGTTATTTTTGTTTAATCATGTGCCCAATACATTATTTGATTTTTGAAAGTAAGCAATGTTCACAATGTAAACAAATAAAACCCGTTTTACAAAAAACATAGAAATCTGGCCAATATCGTTAGACTGGAATGGGCTAATAACGCCACATGTTTATTTTGATTTTTGATATTGAGATTTTGTGAATATGTGTTGTAGTTGCACTCAAAGTTTGTAATTTAATGTTTTTGTTCTCAAATTGAATTTAAACAACTGTAACTTAAAGCTATAGTTTAAGAAAGTGAAACAAAAAATATACATTTTAAAATTCTTTAAAAATATTATTCAAATTGCCGCGTTAATTGCATCAGTTAAGGCAAAAATTACTGTTAAGAGAGTGCCTTTTCCTTTTAAATGTACTTTTGTTATTGTTATCTTTTCACAACCTCATTATTTAATTGTTTTAAACTTAAAGATGTTTATAAATGCTTTCGTTGTCACATGACAAATACAATGTTGATTATTCCATTAATTTAAAAAACTTTGTAAAATATTATTTTTGTTCTATTTAGAATAACTAAACATAAAAAAATAACTATTAGGGCAAAATGGAAAACAGAGGATTTGAAATAGGCATTACATTCTGTTAGAACTGGAAATCCAGTAGTGGCAGCATCGCGGGATTATAACATTCCTCCAAGAACTCTCAGAGACTGGTTAACGAGAAAGGCTACACCAGCAACACAAGCAAATTCCATATTAGGATTCAGATCAACAGGATTCTACCCTTTTAACCCTAATATTATCCACAAACAGCTTTTGCACCTAGTGAAATTTCTAAATAATTAATAAACGTCAAAAATCCTGATGTTGATAAGTTTGGTAATTTGGAACCTGGATCTTCAGACCCTGCATCTAGTATTTGTTCAATAATTCCGTCATCTAAAATAAAGAAAAAGTAAAAACTAAAAGTTTATTAAATGGGCAACCTGTTGTTGTCGATCGAAATTCAGTTGCGGATAAAATATATAAAACGCCCAGGCTAAGTCAAACAAAAATGGCTAAGAAACATAATTTGAAAAAAAACTCGAAAATCTCCGAAGAAGAAAAATAAGAATGACAAAGATTCATTTTGCGATGATTACGGACTCTTTTACAAAGATAAAAGAAAAAAAAGATGATTAGATTTAATGTGTTGGATGCAAAACTTGGTTCCATGAGCACTGTAACACAGGAAGCATCATAAAAAGTGGCGTAGGCACTTTGTGCAAAGTAGGGTGTATATCAAGTAGCGAAAGTGACTAAACAATTAGATTTTTAATAAAAAGTTGAGCAAATAGTATGATTTAATTAACAGATTCATTTTTTATTCGTTTTTTTAACGTAATCTGCATTATGAATAATGAAATTAAAAAAAAAAAGTGTAGGTAGCGATATGGACGCATATTAGGCTCATATCGCTATTAGAACCGTTTTAAGAACAAATGATAGTTCTCTAAAATTATTTTAGATGTGAGCAATAAATCTATGATATTCTAGAGCTAAGTAATCATACTACTTATTCAAAAAATAATTTTCAAAAAATATATATTAGGGGTGTCCGCTATGCAAAAAATTTTCAAAACCACTCAAATTTAATTTTTTCCCAACATAGTGTTTGTGTTTAATGTAAAAAAATTTTTTTATCAAATTTTAATAACTATTCTAGAGCCTCTAAAGACAAGCCCCAATTTCCTGTTTAAAACAGTATCTTTTTTAGTTAAAACACAGAGAAGTAATTATTTTGAATCTCATTTTTCAAGTATTTAGAAATTAAATCACAGAAATCAAACCAAACAAAAGTAGCTTGCATAATATATGTTAAATTATCCAGTTTAAACAAGCTAGTTCTGCATTTTTAGTTAACAGTTATAGCCAAAGTATCAGACGGGAACCCCAAAACTAAAATAAAGACTGTCTTTCTGAATGTTAATAATGTTGTTTCATTGTCTAAGAGTTTTTATGCCAAAATAAGGATATTGCTGCCTGTGATTTTCAACGCCCTGCAGCAACCATTCTCTTTGTTCTGGATCACTGGTTATGATGGTGGCAAATTCTGAAATCAGTTTAACTCCTTTTTCTGCAGTATCATTTACAACTTTTACGGTACGAACAAATTTTTCAGCTTCTTTGGATCTTGGTTGCTCTGTCCACTGCTCAATTGGTTTAGCAAGCCAATCTGTATTGATGCCAAGAATGCTGAAAAATAAGTGAGATTCAGGTCCCAGAAGATTTGATAAACCTGTTTGACGAGTCATTTGACGAAAAACTGGCTTACCAAGAAGAAAATTTTTGGGTACTGGAATTTCTAAGAGTTAGGCTGCCATATCTTTTTTCACAGTGGAACTAACATGTTTGCTGAAGAAAGCAAATGGAACTACCTCTTTTGTCAAATACCATCAATGATTGGTTATTTTAGAAAGAATGACATCAGCAACTTCCTTGTGTATTTCTTTGTAGTCCATCATGTCGTGGATGAATTGCAGGTCATTCATAGGTGCACCAGCACCAATGCTAGCTTTTGTCCAAGCTGGTGTGTTGAAAAGAGAAAGATATCTGTTCATTCTAAAAAGTTTGGTCGTCATCCTCTGATCATAAGGCAATTGTTTAGAAAACATGAACATTTTGTTCGCATAAATGTTACATGCCATCCACCGAGGTTGGTGGATAGCTGCTGGTTTAAGAAAGTGTATACCCCGCGGTGGAGTTTGCCCAAAGGTGATCAGTGTGTTCTTAGCACATTCACGATAGTCATCTCTTGGAAATGTTGTAGCATCTTCCTTAGCAAGTAGATATGTCAAATGCTGTATGGTCTGTTCTTTGAGGTTTTGCAACCAGGTGCCTTCAACAGCTAAAGTTTCGATTGGCAACTGTTTATCCAATGCTGGCCAAGCAGATTTAAATTTAGCAAAGAATTTATTCTCTAGACCAAAAATGTTTCCAAAAAATTTCTTCCAAACTGCTCCGACAAAGATTTCAAAATTGTGATGTCGATAGGCAAGATAGAGAAGTTTTCGACCTAAGTTTTCTTCAATCAATTTAGCAGCACCATTGTGGATGCCACTATTAGTGGCAGTGGTATCAAATACCAATGCCACAACATTGTCGCTTAGATCCCAGGCTTCTAGGAGATCCAATGTTGCATTTGCTTGAGTCTCTCCTTTCGAATCAACGAGAACGGGAACACCAAGCAATTTTCGCTCACTGTATTCTGGAGCACCCGACATAAGCACAGCTAACTATTCATGTTGCACGACTAGTAAGTCTTTTAGCAATTTTCCATCCCAGTGAAGGGCATCAAACTGGGGTGGGTTGAGCCTCACATTATCTATAACACTCTCAGCAATCCTCTGATATCGAAAATGTCCAAGTTTCCACCAGCAGCTTTAATTACAGCAGACACAATCATAGTTGTTTTATTATCAGACAATTTCAGCCTGTCTGCTGTAGAAGTGATTTCTTCGCATTGCATAATTCTTTTGGGGAGGTGAAGAGTAACAAATTCTGATCGTCTATTCATTGGAGGTTCATAATTCAAGTCCCACCCTAAACCGATATCTACTTCAGCAACAGCAATATTTTCATTAATATTCTGTTCTTCGTCATTAACTTCCATGTCCTCATTGTCCTGATCATCCTGTCTACCTTCTATTTCTACTCTTTCTTTTTCTTCATCTCTAATGATGATTTTCCGATTATATCTGACTTCTTTCATTTTTGCTTTAATCTCAAAGATTTTGTCATGCCCGTCCATGGTCGCCTTTCTGTCTTTTCTTTTTATCTAAATAGAATGCAACATCGTCATCTTTCTTTTGGACAGTCAGTAGCCTGGATTTCATGATTTCCTGTATGGCATCAGGTAATCCAATATCAAAAAGACTATCCAACTCAGCCAAGAAGATAAGACGTTTCCCGCCAGCATCACTTTCGCGATTCTTGTTCTTCAACAAGCAGTTCCACTCATTCCAGAGACACATAAGATCTAACACCGAATTTAGTATTGTCTTTGTCTTGATGCGTGCCATGTTCCAGAAAGTTACAACAGCGTCGATTACTATATAGCCAATTTCTTGATTTGTTACATGATTTCGGACATTTTCTTAATCGCGTTGTAAAAAAAGAAAAAATTTCAAAACCTGTCTGCAATCGGGTAGTTTGGAGCCAGTTATTGATGGTAATGGGTGTCCAATTAACCAAAACTTAGTAGAGCCACGAGTAACAGGCCTTGTTGTTGATGATGATGACGACGGTGAAGGCTGGTCGGTTGTGTCTGACAAACAACTGGAACTGGTTGCCAAATACTTGAGTTCAGTTTCTACAACTTTACCACTTCTTGTCAACATTTAAGTTTTAATTTATTTAACTAAAACAGGAAACAGCAAAATAATTATAACAGTCAATATTACATATTAAATTGTGTCAATATCAAAATATTAATTTGCTTGTTTATGAAATTTGTAACCAATGCAAAAATGTGCGACTGCTGTAACCGATTCGTGTCTAGCGTCCCCAAAAATGGGACGCTCTATAAAACGTAAAATGTAACAAAAAACTCAGGCACTAATGGATTAAACAGGAAATTCGGGGTTATCTTTAGGGAAGGGGGGGCTTTGAGGGGGCTCTAGAATAGTCATTAAAATTTAGTAAAACTTTTTTCACACTGTACACAAACACTAGAATGGGAAAAAATTCAATTTGGGTGGTTTTGAAAATTGTTTGCATAGTGGGCACCCCTAATATATATATATATATATATATATATATATATATATATATATATATATATATATATATATATATATATATTATATATATATATATATATATATAATATCAAGTTCATAATATCAGAGCCGACGACACAGGGGGCACAGGGGCCCCACTTTTTTTTAAAGGACCTTTAATTTTTTTGAACAATATTCTAGATATTGAGGTTTTTTTAAAAACTTAACGATTGCGTCCCTCCACTGTAAACCCGTGTCGTCAACCCTGAATATTACTATACTTTATAAGTGTTTTCGCATTTCTTTCAGGTCCATTTATCTTATATATTGCATATCTTTTATATAAATTTTTTCTTCTTTTTGTAAAATGATTGAAGTAATTAGTTACATAAAAATGTAGCTAATTACATAAATAATTAGATCTATATAACTAGATCTATAATAATTAGATGTTTTGTTTCATATTGCAAAAATAAAAGTTTTTATTATTTTATTAATTTTGACTGCTCTTAAAAACTTTAATGTGTATACTTTATATTCTTCTGCAAATTTTATATTCAGATTGATCTCGTAAAACAACGACAAAAATTCTTACAAGCTTTTTCAGTTCGTATTGCTTTTTAAAATCTTTTCAAAATTAATAAATAACAGCATCATAATAGAATATTTTTAAGTAGTAGTTATTTAGCATCCAGGGTGCAGTGGTTAGAGACACCTAATGTTGCCAATTGTAACAAGAAGTAGTAACAAATCAACAGAAAATGTTAGGAAAGTTAAAAGCGAATGATTAAGACCTACTTTTTGAAAAATTTTGAAAATTTGAAGTAATAAATGATTATGAAAAGAGTTTTAAATGAGACAATAGACAAATTAAAACTAAAACTCTCGTTTAAAATGTATTTAAATATTTAATCTGTAAATAATAATGTAATGCTCTCTATAAATTAACTTTTAATATTTAAGATAATGAAAATATACATTTTTAAAGTCTCATAATAAAATCATTATTAAAAAGAAAATGAAAGCACCTTTGAAGTATGTTTATGTTTTCGGGTAAAAGTAAAGTGCTGAGTGAGATTTATGTTAAAGTTTTGATAAAATTTTCATGGAAAAGTGAGAGAATTTTAATGAATCTGCGAAAAGTCATGGAAAATGAGCATAAAATTGTTGACATGTGTTGATATTTTATGCCTATTTTCTGATTTTTTTCATGCATAACGCTCTATCACAAAAATTCAAAACAACCTTTCTTTGTTTATCATCTAGATCACTGAGGAAGCATTTTGATCATTATTAAATATCTGCCCACACTTTTTAGATTAAAAGTTTTTCATTGTGTGACAGCAAGTTTAATAAAATCACCAGTCGTGTTAAAGTTTGAGATTGTAGAAGTTTCAGGGTGATTAAGAAGAACATTGTAAGTGTTATCAGAAAAAAACATTTTACTTTTTAAGTCCAGTAGGGTTTTTTGGTTCCGGGTACCCGGACTCGGCGAGTCTGTGGGTAAATACTGTGATCCGATACCCGGTTTAAGGCTCAGCGAGTCTCATGGTTTGAATATTTTGCCTTGTTTCGTAGGCGGTGGTGCGTCGTCGAACTGGATCCCTACCTTTTCTAGAAAAATATAGTAGTAGGGTTTGTGAATCTAACTTAAAGTTGAACTTGGCCACGGCATTTTAGGTGTTTTGAGAACATTCAAGTTTATGTATGTTTCCATGTATGTCCGAATACACACTAAAAGAATTAACTTCATAACTTAAATTTATTCTAATCGAATGTTTTTATTTATTAACAAATGCTTTAATGGGTTTGTCAATATAATATGTTTCTATATTAGCAAATGTTTTAAAAGCATTCGCTAATATAAAAGCTTTTGATTAGAAAGATTGAAGTTAATAACTGAATTCTTTTGGCGCGTATTTAAAAAACTTAAAAAAAAAACACTTTTTATTTATTAATTATTTTGGGAAAAAAGTGAAATATCATAATTTTACTAGAACATTTTTTACAGCCCCATTATGCCAAAGCACTCCAAAGTGTGAGAGTATTTCACTCAATGTGCTAATTTGACAAGTGGAAAATGCAATAAGTGTTCAACGATAATGTCAAACAAAGATGGAAATAATTCATCAATGATTAAACATTTAAAAGTTAAATATGGAGTTTCTTTACCAACACGGAAAGAAATAGGAGAAAATTCTGGCACCAAACGATTTAAAACTATCGACACTTTCGTTTCCGTCGCAAGAAAGCCTTTAGAGGAAATTGTCTCTATAATGGCCGCTCTTGATGATATATCAGTTAGGGCAACTACAGAGTCTAGTTTTATTGTGAAAGTTTAATAAAATCAATTTGTAATCTTTCTAAAGTCGAAAAAGATGTTATGAATTTAATTCATAAGTTTTATGAAAAAAAAGAAGTTAGAAATATTAGAATTGTTACAAGAAAAAATTAAAGAAGGCCGACAATTTAGCATTATACTTGATGAATGAACGAGTATGAAAGTTCGGAAATATCTCAATATCAATTTGCATGGAATTGCCTCTAAAGTTTATAATCTGGGTTTAGTGAGAATTTTAACTCGTGTACAGCTGTACAGTTAGTTGAAAAAGTTGAACAACATTTAACACATATAATATTAGTTTTGAAAAACATATAGCTGGTTCAACCAGCGACGGTGCAAATGTAATGATAATATTTGGACGAGAATCTTCTAGTCTTTATAATTTGTGTTTGAACCACACTATACACTTAGCTGTTTGTGATGTACTTTATCAAAAAGAAAAGTATTACCGTATTGCAAGATGAAGATGACGTTGATGGAGATAGAAATGACAGTGGTCAAGATGATATTAATGATGATCAAGATGAAAATTATTATTCTGACGAGAGCGACGGTGACGTTGAAGAGTACAGACAGGTTGAATTAACAAATTTAGGCAATGTAGAAGAAAATATAAAAAGTGTTTGTATAATTGTCAAATTTTTTAAAAGTTCTTCTGTGAGAAATAAATATTTTGCAAGAAAAGATCAAAATAGTTTTAGGAAATGAACTTCAGCTGGTGTTAGACGTAAGAACTCGTTGGAACTCAATGATCGAAGTGATATCTAGATTTTTAAAATTATTTTATATCATTAAAGAAGCTCTGCAACATATTGAAAGTGTACATTTAATAAAAAATATTAATATTGAATTATTAAATGAATTGGAATATACTCTAAAGCCTATCAAATTAACTGTTGAAGCTCTTAGCAGAGACGATGCTAATCTTGCAACAGCCCAATTAGCAATTGATTTTGTGTTAATAAAATTAAAAGAATCTAATGGTAATTTAAGTAGAGAGCTATTAATGACTACGAAAACTTAAATAAATAGCCGTAAAAACCAAGAAATAGAAGAGCTATTAGATTCTCTTGTAAATTATACTATGCCTTCAAAGAAAATACAATTATTTACAACAGATTTACTGAAGAGATTATTAAGTGTGGATGAAGAGCAGCAAAACAAACATGAACAGAAGCATTCAGCTGAGAATAAAGAAAATACTACAGGAAACATAGTACCATTAACACTGGAGGAAGAACGACATAAAATATTAGAAAGTGCGAAATGTCCAATTATGCCAAGTTGCGGATATAAATTAGCTAATATTAAAAAAGAATTTTTATTATTTTCAAAAACTAAAAAAAGAACCGTATATTTAGAAAAATTCCAAAACATCCAACTTCTCTACAAAAATTCGTTCCAGATTATCGGACAATTTATTAAGTGCATAAGTTTTTTTAAAGTTTTATTTTTTAAGTAAAAATAATTGCTCTGTTTTGTATTAAACACTTGCAAGTATTTTAATTAAGTTAAGTTTATTTTTGCTAGTATATTTACATGCATTTGATAAAATGCGATATTTTTAAAAAGATAATGTTAAGTTTATTTGTAAGTTTAAGATTATAATAAAAGTATAAAATAATATATTTACGTTAAACTGGTTAAAAGTTGTTTTATTTACCTTAACGCATACCAAATCCATTTTTCAAAATCGGCGTGAGAACAAAAAATTATTTCATGCTATTGTTAATATTTCAAGTTAAAAAGACGTATTGGACCCGGAACCGAACCCGGGCCCTATATATATTCTTAGACTCAACTCGGACTTGTCGGGTCTAAAAATGCCGGGTTTTCCCAAATCCTATAAGTCCATTATTTTGCATGTTTTTGATAACGAGGACAAAAGTCAAACAACAAAAGAGTTCCATCTGTAGTTAATCAAGGTTTTTCATAAAATGTTTGAGTTAAATCTTTATCACATATAACTGCCTTTGCTTTGCTATTTGACTCTCTTACTGATTCTAAAGTTAAATGAACTTGATCACTTAAAAATAAGGAATTTATTTGTTTACAGGTTTTCACAACATTTTCAAAACAAATTTAGAACCATCAAACATATAATTTGTATTACAAGTTATCATAACATCTTTTCAAAAGAGAATTTATACCAATGGTTTTCCAAAAACAGCAACTTCCTGATACAATAACATTTTTGTAACATAAACATTGTCACAGAGAATAATAGTTCCAAGTAGAAATTTCCAAATTAAAAAAAAATTAGTAGAAAGTTCATTGCAATTTTAGAATTTACTAAAAATCTTTTTTGAAGGAAAATTGTGCAAAATGTTATTTTAGTTTAAACTTTTGAAGTTTTGATGTCAATCAGTTCATATAATAAAGTGCTTTAAAACTTGCGTAAGGTAAACATTCTATCCAACGTGTTTTTTTTGCATGAAAAAAAAAATGTATGTAAAAAAGAAAAAAAAAACTGTGCTGACTGTAGCAATTGCTACACTTGCTACAGCCTGGAACCGCTCTTCAACTTGGTTATCTCAAAACATTGTTATGTTTTGTACAGAACTTTATATTTTTAGAAAGAAACTTTTGCTGAAATCAAGTCAAAACATTGATAAAAATGATAAAATAATTTGCAAGTTATTTCCGAGGTTGTATTATACTACAAAGAATTGTTTGCTAACTGATTATCGCAATATACTGAACTTTCACACATGATAGCCTAGCTCTATACAGATCTGCTTCTGTACACAAAGCAGATTTAGTACTTATGTGATTAATTTTGATTTAGTACTTCTGTGAATAATTTTATTTTTTTAGTCAATATTTTCAACAAAGAAATCAGAAGACTCTAGTGATTTCTTTATTTTATTTGTCAATATTTTATAGAATATATTTTAGAGATATATATCATTGCTTTGTGGAATTTTTTGTTTGATGTAGCTTTACATACCTATGAAAAGTAATACACTCAGAACGATCTCATTCAGTACATCCATAGGCAAAACAAGGCATGTCAATTTATACCTTTTTATTATTTAGTTGTTAGTTGCTCTGTTCTTGTTAGAACTCTCTTTCTAGAGTACTTTTATAATTACTCAATATATGTATACAATGTATGTATGTGTGTATGTATTTATATATGTATAAATATATATATATATATATATATTTATATATATATATATATATATATATATATATATATATATATATATATATATATATATATATGTATATATATATATGTTTATATATATATATATATATATATATATATATGTATATGTATGTATATATATATATACACAAATATATATATATATATATATATATACATAAATATATAATATATGTATGTATATATATATATACACAAATATATATATATATATATATACATAAGTATATAATATATGTATGTATATATATATACACATATATATATATATATATATATATATATATATATATATATATATATATATATATATATATTTATATATATATACATATAAATATATATATTTATATATATATACATATATATATGTATATATATATATATATATATATATTTACCAAATGATCAAATTATTCGTCAGTTTATGTTTGGCAGCCTATACTGTTTTATAAAGCACTTTTTTGGCCGATGCCAATACCGATGACTGACGGATGGGAAAACTCTGATACCGATACCGATGAATTAACTAATTACAAAAATTTTGAAAATATACAACCATACTAACTAAATAACTTAAAATCATGTAATCTTTTTCATGGAATCAGCACTGGTTAACAGATACTTGGACCTAAATCAGAGCCAAATCATTCTTTTAAAAGATATTAGAAAACTCAGTTAAAAACATATACATTTTTAAATTTTCTTTACGATGAAAAGAAAACTATCAAAAATTTAATACATTTTTAGAGGAACGTTTTTTATTTTAACTTTAAAAATAAAATGGTACTATCATAAGCATTTTTTTATTTTATTTTGATTTGTTCCAACAAGGCTGCAAGCAACCACTATTAAGTTAAGAGATACTAGAAAAAAAGACTAGAGTTATAGAGCAAGGAAACGATTGACAGAAAACTGAAAAAGTTGCAGGTTGTATAAGTCAGGAAAACATAAAGTTGGGAGAGAGTTCCAAAGGGTTAAAGAGCGGGGGAAAGAACTAGATAAATAAAAGTTTTTGGAGCATACATGGACAGACAAAGTAAAAGAATGAGACTTTAATAAATGACGAGTCAAGCAAGAATGAGTTTTGGTTGATGGAACTAGATATGAAAGCTCTTTTGCTTCCATCAATGCTTCTTTGCTTCCATAAATGTTTACAATGCACCTCCGGGTCCAACTATGTTTACAATGCGTTTTTGAACCTTGTCTAGAAGACAAAGAGCATCATTAGATGAACCAGGCTAAATATGACAACAGTATTTCATACAAGGATGAATAAGAGATTTGTTGAGAAAGAGAATAGAATCAGGAGAGAAAAAATAACGAGCGCAATAAAGAGACTGAGATAAAAACAAAACAAGATCAAGGATGAGATCTTAAGGTACCCCAGAATTTACTGGAAATAAAAAACAGAGTTGGCCTTCGAGGATGGCTTTATTAAAGTGGTTAAAAAAAAACTATTTGATAATCTCAAAAACTTTCCCAGATACACCATAATACATAATACAAGCTTATGGGAAAGATTAAACTGACAAACTTTGTTTTTGACTAAATTGGCCTTCATGACCTTTGGAAGGTGAATTGAAATTTAAAATAAAAGTATAAAAATAAAGTATTCTATACTTGAACATATATAAATAAAAATGCTTAAATAGGTAACTTTTAAGTATAACAATAAAACAACACAGACTAAAATTATTCTGAAAACAAAATGGTAATAAAAGTTTATGTCCATTCAGTTGAAAAATTAATGCTTAAAAATACTTAAGAATAAACAATATTGCCAGTAAAAATTCTAAGTAATACATAAAGTTTATTATTTAATTATTATCATAATTATTATCATAATGTAGGATAAAAATATTAAAATGCAATCGGTTGGAAAATTGGTAAATTAATAAAAAAAGGCCAATGCCGATACCGATAGTGCAAAAAGTGGCAGATTATGTCAATGCCAATTCGGATTTATCAATACTTTACCTACATTATGATTCTTTATTGCTTGAACTCTCATATTTGACATGCTTCGCTGCACTAGCAAACTTATTATTATAATAACTAAATAATTGGCAAGGGCTCAGAGTAGAGCAATTTAATATTTATATATTTACATTTTACATAGTTTGATTGTTGAGAAACCACTTTTTTACCCTTTGCTTCACCAAATCTAGTTATCATAGTAAGCCTCACAGTGGCCGTAAAGTAATCTATCACAATTTTTAGAATAAATAGAGCATATAATTTTAAACTAAACGTGTTTACCTTGGTTTTGTTAAATGTATACATAAAAAAAAAATTAGCTTTTGTATATATTTTTAATTCAATGAAAAATAATAAAACTATTCAAGGTCTTAATATTATGTTTAAAACAGAGTAAAGTTAATATAACTAAGTTAACTGAAACTACTAGCTTGAAAATATATATACTAGGGTGTTTCATATTTTATCATTTTTCGAAATCGAACTCGCGAATCGATTTATAAATTGACTATTTGTATAAAAATAAGTTTGAGCAAAAAAAAAAAAAAAAAAATTTAATTTTTAGGGTCTCAGCCAGTTCGATTTTGGGCCAAAAATGATGGGTGTTTTAAAGGCCTGGCGGGGACCTTAAAATTTATCGAATTTTTTTTTTTATTCTTTTAAATGTTATATGTTGGATTGAATATTAATCACATAAATGGAGCATGTTGAAAAAATTAAGAAATTAGTCTACAGAATCTTTTAAAATTCGTGAAAAATCCAAATTTTCCATCATAAAAATCTATTTTATCACTCAATCGCGTATAAAAAACATTTTTGATTTTCTAATAAACTGTTTCCAGACGCGGAAAAATCAATAACCTAGATTTTTTTAATAATAGTGTCAAATGAGGTATATACAGGTCTAAAAAAAAATTTCTTTTATCCTTCGAGGTAACCTAACCCTTACGCTAACCTTAATAGCCTAATAACAATTGTTTATTTTAGTTATTTTTGTAATAAAAAAGACTTAATGAACTTACTGCAACATTGTTAAAAGTGGTATTGTTGTTATTAGTTTTATTGCCTCAAGATTAGAAAGTATATGGTAGCTTTTCAACTTTAAATGATTTTCTTGGTATTGTTGCAAAGTTTTTTTTGGTTTTGTAAAAAATAAAAAATAAAAAAGAATGATATGTTTAAGTATAATTAAATAAAAAATACATATTTACAAATCAATATTACATCATTTAATAAAAGTCATCATTTAAAATCTATATTATCTATTTTGCAATTGCTTGATATGCTAATTGCAAATCTTCTTTAGTCTTTGCCTTGTTAAGGTTTTCTCTCCTTTGGTGAATAGCTAGCAGTAAGTCCTGACGATCGTCTTCATTGTGAACGTTATTTACAAAGTCTGATACAACTTTAATAGATCTTTCAGAAACGTCGTTAACCACTGCAAGGTTGGAAACAAACTGGGAAAAAATCTTAAACTGTTCAATATACTCCCATAGTGGTGCCGGGCTGTTTAACCAAAGTTTATCATGTAGCTTAGTAAGTTTTAACAAACTAAATATGAACCAAGAGTTTTCTCCCACTAGTTGGGCAATACTTGGTGGTTTTTCTAGGTTAAAGTTAAGAGTTTTTAACAAATTTAATTTTTCGGAATGCCGAAAAAATTCAGGAACTGGTTTCGAAAAGACCATTTTTGCAACTTCTTCTCTCTCTGCAACAGAAATACCTTGGTCTAGAAGAGCCAGCGGAATTAAAGTTTCATCAAGGTACCATAAATGTGATTCCATTGAAACCATTGTGGCATCAATTCCATTTAAAATTGTTTCAGAATTCTGAACATATTGTTCTACGTAACCTCTATATTTTATCATTTGCCAATAGGCTTTTATATCTTGGTAAGGCGCAGCGTAAGGTAAAGAGGTTTTTAAAAAACAGACGGTATAAAAGATTGAGATAAACTCAGCAGTAGACTGCACTTCGTTCTTTTGATCGTCTGTCAATTCATAAGACAGTTGCAAACTCAATATCCGAATCTTGAGATAATAAATAGCTTTGGACATAAAACGTGCATGAGACACGCACCCTGGAGCTTGAATTTTAAAATCTCTTTCAGGGCATAAGTACATTAGGGTTAGTTTCAATAACTCCTTGTAGTCTCCTCTGGGAAAAGTGTTTTTTTTTAGAGCAATCTCGCAATATTTTACAGCATCGAGTTTATGGATTTCTAAGAAAGTGGTAGCAATAGATTGAGTGTCATATTTTACAAACTTTGAAGAGTCAATGCTACTTTTAATGTCATTCCAGTTTAATTGGAACCGTTTAAACATTAGGCTTTCTGGAGATTTAGTTTTTCCGCTGCACTGTCTTTCACAGAAGTGTTTTAGATGTAACTCATAAACATGCCTCCTGCAAGCCAGCTCTAGTAGAATTGAGTTTTGTTTATGACTAAACCTGACATTTGTACCAGAAAGTCTTCCTGTATTTGTAGCTGTTGTATCAAAACATAAACCTTTCACGTCATCACATATTCCATACTCATCCAGTATTTTAACTAAAGCATCGTATTGAGCTTGTTTAGTACCACGATCAATTGCTGGAATGCCAAGGAGCTTCATTTTACCATCAATATTTACCGAGACCGCAAATCGATCTCTTTTTGATTTTATACCTTCTGTGATGTCTTCGATAATTTTTCCATCAAAATGTGCTATTATGGGAAAAGTAGCTTTAGCGGTAGCAATTTTTACATTTTTCTTATATTGTTCAGCATTTTCCCGAATAGATTTTTTTTGAGCTCGCCAAATAGTTGAATGAGACACTGAAAAATCAGCCACATTTCCGCCTGAACTTACGATTAAATCCGTACATACATGCACTAGATCTCTTGATGAAATATTTTTTGAGACTGATGTCATGGCAATATCTTTAACAAAACCTTTCCTTAACTCTTGTTTTGCGTTACTTGGGCCGGGTTGCGATAAATCAAAAGAAATATCTGATTCTGTACTCACGTCACTGATATCTGAGAGAAGCTCTAGATCTGTAGTTGATTCGTCTATTTGGGGTAACTGTTTAATATTACAACTTTTTAAAGGCTTCTTATCTTTATTTACCGTTTTATATCTCATGTCTTTGCTCCCCAAAGTCATTAGACGACTGGACTTTTGGTCTTTTAAAAATTGGATATCAACATAGTATGAAAGTTTATCAAGGCTCGTTTTTTTTAAGATTTCCTTAATATTATCTTTACCAATCCAAAATACCTGCTCCCCCTTCTTTTTGAATTCTTCCCTAGATTTCTCTCCTGCTTTAGAGTCTTTATTCTTACTTTTCTTTAATGTCTCCCAACTTTCGATTAAACGAGTAATATTATTCCTGAAAAAATTAAGATAATACATTAAATAAAATAGAAATATTAACTTTAAGATGCACCTTATATTTTGCATTATTAAGCTATAATCCACACGTAATAACAACTAAAAAAATTAGTTGCAGTGGTACTACAAAAAAACCTTAATCCATCTTTATAACCTCCGTCTAACCATGGTTTTTTTACTGCAAAAAGAATACAGTTGTCAGGGCAATTGACAAGTCCGGAGCACTTTGCGAATTTATCGGGCCCATCAGTACAACCAATAAACCTTTTGGATGGAGTTAACTTGTTACTAGATCTTTTAAACTGAAAGTTAAGAATTAATTCTTTATTTGCTGCAAAAGTTATCTGAGTTAAGTTTTCTATCATGCTTTCTTCTTCAAATAAATAAGCTCTAGCTTTTAGTCTCGTAATTTTAGCCATTTTGAATATTATTTAAAAAAATATTAAAGCACTTATTATTAGTAACGCAAATTTAGTTTAAATACTTTGTCTTTGCATTGGAAAGTAGTTGTTAAATTTTAAATTATTATTTAAGTACCTTGGTATATACATTTTTTAAAAATATTTTCCGATCAAATTTCCGGATTTTCAATTTATTGCTCTCTAATGTTTATTAAGTAGGGGCCATTAAGGTTAGTGTCCGGGGCATGTTACTCCATGGATCCAATTATTATTTTTTTTAGACTTCATTTAACACTAATAAAAAAACTATTCAAATTATAGTTTTTTCCGGGTTTGGAAACAGTTTATTAGGGTATAAAAAAAGTTTTTTATACGCCACCGAGTAATAAAATAGGTTTTTGTGAAAGGAAATTTGGATTTTTCACCAATTTCAAAATATTATGTAGACTAATTTCTTTATTTTTTCGACATGCTCCTTTTATGCGATAAACATTCAATCCAACATATAACATTTAAAAAAAAAAAGATAAATTTAGATAAATTTTAAGGTCCCCGCCAGGCGTTTAAAACACCCGACAATTTTGGCCCAAAATCGAACTGGCGGGGACCCTAAAAATTAAATTTTTTTTATTTTTTTTTTGCTCAAACTTATTTTTATACAAATAGTCAATTTATAAATCGATTCGCAAGTTCGATTTCAAAAATTGATAAAATATGAAACACCCTAATATATACACATGATAAGTTTTCGACAAAAGATTGTTTTTATTGTGGCTTATGGAAGTCGTTAAAAACAAATAGTAAGCTACAAAAGTATCACAGAAAATAAGTTACAAAGATAAACTTAACTTATATAACAAACCTCAAATACAAATTTAAATAGATAAATTACACATACTTATTTACACTAAAATACCTCTAAATCGATAGATCAGATGAATGATAGATTGATCTCGAATCTTGTAGTGTCTGAGAGTTCTTTTATCCTTTAACAAATTAAAGATATAATACAAATTGTATTTGTCTGCGTCAAGTTGTTTCTGATTTGCTATTTTTTTCTTCACTTTTTTTATTGTATCAACAAGCTCAACCTCTAGTGTAATTTGAGTTTCACTACTTTTAACAAATACATGCATGCTTTACCCTATTCAAAGAACAAATCAAGGATTAACTAAATAATAAAATATTAAGGGTGTAATTAAAACTCTAATTATTGAAATGATATTATATTTTTCTATTTAGATTACTTTTTAAAAAAACAATTAATAGTAAAGTTTTATAAATATGAAATCAAAGAATTAGTTAACATTAAATTTATCGATTTTATATTTGCTAAGGAGTCGAAGAAAGTATTGATCTCCATCACCCCCGGACACTTTTTTCGACCTTTTTTAGTAAAAATTATTTACTATACTGATTAATTTATTATAACAATACTGTTTAAAGATTGTTTGAATTTACCTTTACCTTCAATTTGAGTTATACTAATCATCGATTACAGAAACGAGGTAATATTTATCAATATCATTATAGCATTCAATTGGATCAATTTTTTCAACTGTTGGTAGTCAGTAATTGGGGCCTCGGCCCCGGCTCCGCCAAAAATTGAGACCGTTTGTAAACCCAGCCCAGGCCCCAGCAAAATTATAAGATTTAGCAGGGGTTGATAGCCGGGGCTAGAAAAAATTTTATAACCTAATATATAAGTATTTTATGCTTATAATTACTATTTTCTTAAATACTGGCATACATTTAAATACTTTTAAACTCTAATTTATTTCCAACTAGATTGCAAGCAGCCACTATTAAGATATGAGTTACTTTAAAATAAAGTTAAAATAGTAGGAAACGTATAGCTTAAGACTTAAAAAGTTGTTAGTTGCATAAGAAAGGAAAACATTAGGATAGGTGAGAGTTTTAAATTTTGTGATGTCGAAGGAAAAAAAATGGATTAATAAAAGTTTTTTTAGCATGAAGGGACAGATATAGTGAATGGACGCAACTTGTTGAATAAAAAGCCAAGCAAGAATGAGTTATGGTTTATTGTAATAGAGATGATAGCTCGTTTGAGCATTTACCATTATTGTATTTGTAATTAAAAGAAAGAAATGCAATCTTACAACAATGGGAGAGTGGCTCAAGCTTGGCAGATAAAGCAGGTCAATCGCATTTACAATGCACCCTTAGACTTTGTACAAGAGTAAAAAGGTTGCCGTTTGTCAATATAGGAATGCCAACAATATTGCAACTTTTTTTGCAGTAAATATATGAGTTTTGTTGTCTAACAAAAAATGTGGATTATAAGTCCAGAATTTGAATTCACAAGCCACAGCAGGCTGTTACAGAAGAGAGATCAGAATTAAAATCGGCTGCTTGTTCTAAGAAATTAAAAAGTGAAGATTTTTAGTCAAGACAAGAGTATAAAGTTGAGTCGTCACCATATTGAGCCACTTTAGATTTCACGAAGATCGTTATTGTAGATAAGAAACAATACAGCAGCAAAGATAGAACCTTGTGGTACCATTCAAGTTGCTTAAAATAAAAAAGAGGGTAGGCCTTCAAGAATTACTTTAGTACTTTAGCTAGAAAGAAATAATTTAATAGCCGCGAAACCTTTATTTAAAGAAGCTTATTACAGAGTGAAAACTAATTGTTAGATGATTGCAAAGGTCAAAATGTTTTCTAGAGTTTTGAAAAATTGGAACCACTTAACCACTGGTGACAAAAATTTGGCACAATCTTTGATAAGCTAAAATTTATTGAATTTTTAGTTATCCAGTCTTAATTTTTTAGTTATTTTGTTTATAAAGTGCTACTTATCTTTTACTGAAAGTTTTGTTTACTTAGATTAATTAATAAAAAAGTTATCCAAAAATGAAGTCGACTACATTAATTGAACAAGTGTACAACTATTGTAATTTGCATCCTAACGCTAAAGCGAAGTGCACCGTGGAGTATTGTGTTGCCTCTAATCACCCCGAAAGAACCATTAAACGTTATATGGCAAAGTGGAAGAATAATGAGCCAAAGTCTCGTAAGCCTGGATCAGGCAGAAAACCAAAAATTATGACAGCTGGGAACATCAATCGCCTGAAAGGTCTTTTGAACAACCGGTCTGGAACTTCGACAAGAAAAATTGCAAATAAATTCATGTGTGATCATTCCTACATTGTAAAAACAATAAAAAACAAAACAAACATTTGTTATTTTAAGAAAAAACAAATCCCTGATTGCACTGAGAAATATTTAAAGCAGTTGCAACTGAAGTGTGGAAGAATTTGTCGCAAATTCAGAAACCGCGTCTTTGTCATTGACGATGAGTCTTATTTTACATTTAAACAAACAAATGAAAAATCGAATGTTGGATTTTAATCAAATGACGCAAAAAATGCACCAAAAAATGTAAAATATAAGCGCAAAAGCAAATTAGAAAAAAAAATTCTTGTGTGGATTACCATACCCCCTCGTGGAATCTCGAAACCATTTATTGTTCCTGCGAGACTGGCAATTAACCAAACAGTGTACAAAAATGATTGCATCATCAAACGATTGATTCCTTTTATCAACAAGCATCACAGTGATGGTAATTATGTATTCTAACCTGACTTGGCCTCTTCACATTATTCTAGAAGTGTGACCAATTACCTCGATGAGAAAAATATCCGTTATGTAACAAAATTTGATAATCCAGCATTTGTCCCAGAATTACAACAAATTGAAGATTTCTGGTCAATCCTTATAGGCTACGTGTATGAAAACAATTGGGAAGCTAAAAGTTAAGATCAGCTTCAAAAAAAAAGTCCATTCTTGTTTAAAAAAATTTGATAAAAATCTTGTACAAGGCATGTGTGAACATGTATACAAAAAAGTTGATGCCGCACGTCGTAATGGCGAGAAATCATTATTGCAGTCCCGAAAATGAAAAAATAATATATTGTTTAATATTCTGTACAATATTTTTTGATCATTAAACTTTTAGTTGTACTATTACTGTCTGTGTTTATTTTGTGCCAAATTTTTGTCACCAGGGGTTATTTAGCACATTTTAAAAGTTTAGCAAATATTGAAGAGAGTTCTGGAGAATGCTTCTTTAAGACTATAATGGAAATTTATTTTGGAGCATAAACTGTAGAAGTGTTTAATTAAGTAGTATGGCTATTATATTCAAGACTCAAGTTAGAGTAAGATTTCTTTGCTAACAACTCTGCATTATTTTGAGATGTAAAAAGATCAGACCCGTGATATAGAATAAAATTTTAGACTTACTTTAGTTAATGACATTGTTGAAGACTTTCCAAAAGTCTCTAAAACCTAACATCCGAGATGAGATACAAGATTTAGTAAAATGAGAATGAAAGAGCTTAACATCAGACATGACTTTTTTACATTGGTTTCTTGCAGTAATAAAAAGAAATTTTTTCTTAAAAGAGATGTTCTCGCAATAAACATGAAAAAAAAGATTAATGTTTAATAAAGCAGCTGCTCAAGATGGTAAAAAATGAGGAGCAGAATGAGGCTTGACTTAAAATTGAAAAAATTGAATTAAATTGAAGAAAAAAAAAATAATAATAAAATAAGTAATAAAAGCTTCCAAACTTTTATTCAAGAAGGAATAAAAGCTTCCAAACTTTTATTCAAGAAGGAATAAAAGCAAGGTGCACTTTATGCACACAAGGTACACTTTATGCATACATATTATGGATATAAATATATATGTTTGCTATTTATTTAGATGCTGACATTTATGAAATTTATTATTTATATGGTGTAGTATTTGCCAAAAGAGAAGATGATTAGATAGATGTGTGGTGTGACTCTAGCAAGATAAAAAAGGAGGCAGAATCTTTAACAGATAAGAAAAAACATTGCATCGAGCAACGTTTGTTAGAAAAGATAAAAGTAATTTAGATATTAGCATGTAGAAGGTCTGCTACCTTTCCACACGCTGAAAGAAAAATTGTCAAACGAAAGAGCATTAAGAAAATACGCTGTAATTTTGTATGACAAGCTTTTTGTTCGACAATGGAAACCGAAGAATAGCCATGAAGGTAACTAAGCATCAAAATTTTTTAGTTTCACTGTTTTGACTTTTTTTTAAATGACTTTTTAAATTAAATTTTAAGAAAATAAAACCTTCATTTCAAAAAGAGAAAATTTAAAAAAGTAATTCTTTTATATCAAAGTTTTAAAATACTAAAATGGAGTCAAATCAAACAAACAATTTTGAGTTAAATTTTTTAAATTTTTTTCAAACTATTTAATTTGTCCTTGATAAAGAATTGGATTCTGATTTAAACTATTTTAATGAAGCAGATGCTTTATTAAATTACTGTTCTTATTTTTATAACAACGAAATAAAAGAATTTCTTGAGCGACATCACTTTAATGTGATACATTATAACGTAAGAAGTTTAAAAAATAAGTTTGAAACTTTTTGCAATAATATTGAGGAAATGTTTAATATTTTTAAGGAAATTTGCATTACAGAAACCTAGTGTAGCTCTAACGATGTTAAATCTAATTCAAATTTCCATCTTCCAGGTTTTAAAATCATACACTTAGCACGTCATACAAATAAGCAAGGAGGTGGAGTTTGATTTTACGTAAACAAAGGAATGAGATTTATGAATAGGCCAAACATGAGTTTTTCTGATGCCGACAAAGAGGTTCTAACAATTGAAATTTTAACCAAAAAACCCAAAAATATACTTTTAAGTTGTTGCTACCCACCACCAGCTGGGGACATTAAAAATTTTAATTCAATTATTAATACAAAAATAATAAAGAAAAGTACTACTGAAAAGAAATTAGGCTGCATAATTGGTGACATTAACTTAAATGCGTTTGAATATTACGCAAATTGTATTTGATGTAATATTCAAACGCATTTATTTGAAAATGGTGCAATTCCATTGATAAACAAACCAACTAGAATAACTTTAACATCAGTTTCATTAATAGATAACATAATAACAACAGATATATTTAATGCATCTCTTAAATAAGTTATAATAAAAAATGACATCTCAGATCATTTTCCAATTTTTTTCTTAATAAATATTGATACTGAATTTGCGCCCAAACTAAAACAAGTTTTTTTTTAACGCTGTTTTAATGCAGCAAATGTTATGTCATTCAAAGAACAATTATCGATGCTTCACTGGAACATTATTAATACTGCCTTTAACGCAAATTTATATTTTAACTCATTTTATAAAACTTTCTTTGAAATATATGATACAAACTTTTCGAGGAAAAAAATACTTTTAACAAATGAATGTATAAAAATTACCTTGGATTACCGAAGCTCTCAGGGAATCTTCTAAAGTTACACAAAAACTTTATATAAAATATTTGAAATCAAAATCAGAAGGAAGATAATTTATAAAAATTATAAAAAGCAAGTCGAGAGCCAAAAAAGAAATTAAAAAAAAAATACAACGCAAACTTGCTTGATAAATTCAAACATAATTCAAAGCGCACATGGCAAATTTTAAAATGAAATTACAGGAAATCATAAAATAAAAACATGCAACTTGCCTAAAGTTATCAAAGTTAACAATAACTTTATAATCCGAAAGAGATAGCAAATGAGATAAATAACGTCTTTGTAACTGTTGGGTCGAATTTGGCTAAAAATATTCCAAATTTAACTAATACAATATTTGAGCCTATTTTTCCATGTAACTCAACACTAAATACTGATATTTCATTAAAAGAATCTGATATTGCTTATAAAATGTTAAAAGTTAATAAAGCCATAGGCTATGACGATATAAATGGTAACATTATAATTGATTCATATTAGATAATAAAAACTATACTCTTCCAGATTTTTCGGTGCGCAATAAAGCAAGGAATTTTTCCCGATCAACTTAAAATACCTTAAGTAACACCTTTATTTAAAGGAGGAGAATTTTCTAACATAACAAATTATCATCCAATTTCTGTTCTATCTGCCTTCTCGAAAATTTTAGAAAGAATCCTTTACAATAGGTTATACGAACATCTGTCTATTAATAAAATTTTACACAATAATCAATACGGATTTAACAAAAATAACTCCACAAAACACGCGATACTTCATCTAACATGAAATATCGCGGATTCGTTTAAAAAATCTTAATTCACTCTTGAAATTTTTATAGACTTGTCCAAAGCGTTTGATACCATAGATCATTCAATTCTTATTAAAAAACTAGAGCATTATGGAATCACAGGAAATTTTTTAAATTTACTATAGAGTTACTTAAATAATCATAAGCAGTTTATCCAAATCAATGGTTCCTTGTCTACAAATTTTTTGAATATAACCTGTGGAGTTCCACAGGGATCTATACTGGGACCTCTTCTTTTTTTATTTATCTTAACGATTTCTTTAAAGCCACTAAATTAACGACAGTAATGTATGCTGATGACACTTATCTTTTTTTGTCGAATAACAGCATCAGAGCTCTTTTTTAAGATATGAACACTGAATTAGTAAAAATCTCGAACTGGTTAAAATCTAGCAAACTTTCAATTAACATTGAAAAAAACAAAATGGTCTCTATTTTATCCAAAATCAAAAAAGAATCTGCTACCAAGGGATTTGCCAATATTTTTTGATAAAATATAAATAGAGAGAGCAAGTGCTACTCCTTTCCTAGGAATTCTAATTGACGAAAACCTTACATGGGGAAATCACATTACAACTCTATGTAACAAAATCTCAAAAATTTTGGAATAATTTACAAAGCAAGAAACTTTGTTAAAAAACATAATTTAATTCAACTTTATTACTCATTTATCCATTGTTACATGAACTATGCAAATATTTCTTCATGTAGTGCTAAAAAAAGTAAGTTAGAACCCCTCTATTGGCAACAGAAGCATCTTGCACGTGTAATTAATTTTAAAGATCGTTATACGCATGCAAATCCTCTCCTAACTGAAATTAATGTTCTTAATTTATACTAACAAAATGTATTTAATGTTCTTTGTTTTATGTTTAAATGTAAAACAAGTATGACTCCGATATCATTCCATAATTTGTATTTGATTAAAAAGAAAACTATATATAACTTAAGAAATGATAATTTGATTTACCAACCTTATTTGATTTACCAATAATTTGATTTACCAACCTGTCATAATTTTAATTAATTTGATTTACCAACCTGTTTTAAGATTATTGTCTTATATTTGCTTTCTCACAATTTAAACATTTAGCTATGACGATATTGTGGTGTTGTAAATGTTTTGAGAAATAAATAGTATAAGAATTTAAAAAAAATTAAAGAAAAATATTTTTTTATAAAAAAAAAAACAACATAAATTTGTTGACCGGCGTGTACTGTTGCAATGGGACACTGGAAAAATCCCAGTAGGCCCTCTTAAAAATTATAAGACATTGGCTTCAAATCAAATAGATACAAGTAGTTTCAGTTAAATTTAGTAATTTCATAATCACATTTTTTTTTAATTTTTGAGATACTACATTTCTTTATTATTAAAATTTATTAAAATAATAATTTGAATAAATTGAAAATAGTTTATAATGTTAAAATTATTTTAGATTTGGTGAAGTGAACCTATTTAATGTTATATACTTATATATATTTAAAACAACAACATAAAGACAAGAGTTTGAAATTAGTACACAAAAAAGTCAATGCAAGAGTGACCTACTCTTGGTATAATGAGATATCAATAAAAATGGGTAGAAGAAATTTGTTTAACTTTTTAAGTCCTACAACTTAATTCAAACAACAAATATTATTCAAAATATTTGTAAACTAATATTATTAAAAATATCTGAAGAAGAAAATTCAGCTGGTATTTATTCAATTACTATGGATGCAACTATGGATATGTCTACCCATGATCAATGTGTTTTTGTTTTGCGGTATATTAGTGACAAAACTGAAGGCAATAGGTCTATAGTTGAAATTGTGAAACGAGTCGTGACTTTAAACAACGTGATTTCATCTTCAGGGCAGGTTTTATTTGATTTATTAAATCTAACTTTAAATTCTATAAACATTTGCTTAAATAATTGCATAGCAGATGCTCATGATGATGCTGCCAATTTGAATGGCCAATATAAAGAAGTTCAAGTAAAGCTTAAGGAAGTGCTCCCAAGGCATATTCATACTTGGTGCTACACTCATGTGTTAAATCTAGTCTAACAACAAACTACTTCAAGTTCAGTTACAGTTATTTCTTTTCTTGGACTTCTTCAAGAATATTGTGCTTTTTTCAAAGAATCTTATAAAAGACTCAAGTTTTTGAAAATCAGAATAATCCCAGTCGTCCGTCACAATTGATAAATATTTGTAAAACTCGATGGCGGTCTAAAAATGATGCTTTTATTAAGATATTTGGTCATATAGATAAGTAGAATGAAAGAACCAAGAATGATGACTTAAACAATTTGTATATGTGCAAATTGTACTTGAACTTTATGAAATATCTGTTACTAATAACTTTTCAAACAGCGTAAGAAGTACGGCTCAAAATTTATAATGTCAACTTACCCGTTATAAAAAAGTTTTAATAGCAATGATGCTTTTGCAAATATTAAAATTTACTACTGATCTACCTGATTACCAAAAAACGTTTGGTCTAGATTATATTCAAGCATGAAAAAAAATTGGTGGAACAATAAAGTCTTTAAAAGAACACCAAAGAGAATTTTTACTAGGAAGGGACAACGTATCGTTTAACAATGAGTCGATCAATCATGTTTGATGGATTGAACAACTCATTGTTTTAAATACATCTGATGCAATGAGTTGTTCAATGCATCGAACACGGTTAATCAAACAAAAATGTACCTTAACGATTTAAAATTTGTTATATGAAAAATAAAATATAAAATAGTATAAAGTTACTTACATTAGTAATTTTTTACTCTACGATTATGTTCCTTAAGATGCGTTTACATTTCACATGAGAAAAAGGTAATAGATTATATAATGAAATATTATTCATAAATCGTTAGCATCTTTTGAACGTTAAAAAGAACGTTCAAAAGTCATTCAAAAATCGTTTTTTTTTAAATCAAATGCTGGCTGGGCGGTTACTGTTATTGTTGCACTATAGCAAATAGCATTAACCAAACAAAATTTAAGTTTTGAATTTAGCTGTTTTATATTTTATTTACATTCTTTCGATGCATTGTTTAACGATCCAGTATTTCAATGCATTGTTTAATGATGATGGTTATTTAATGCATTGTTTAACGATGTGTGTTTCGATGCATCAAACAAGATGTATTAAACACGATGTATCGACGTATTTAACAATGTAAAACAATACATCACTGCTCCCTAATTCTTACTAGACAGTGCGGGAGCAAAAATATTCATTGAATTTGTATCCAGTGTAATTTGGGAAGATGAGTCAAACATTGATTTATAACTAGAGCTTCCTGAAAAGAGCAGACGTTTTTCAAAACGTTATCGTGAAAATTCAAATACTAACCAAAACATAGGAGATGAAGATACTTCCAAAAATATTTATAAAATCATAACATTTCACGTAGTTACGGATAATATTATTGCTTACTTGGAATGTAGTTTTTCAGGCAATAAAGAACTTTATTGTGATCTTGAATTATTTGATCCAAGAAGATTTAAAGAAAATGCAAAAAAAAAAAATTCATTTTGAAGCTATTGAAAAAAGTTGTGAATAATCAAAATTTAGAACGATTGTTTTCAAAACATAAAAATATAAAAACACAACTAAGAAGTGGTTTAACATAAGAGAACTTGGAATCATTGTTTTTAATGAACTGCGAAAGAGAATTGTTTGAAGACATTACACCAGATTAAGTCATTGACTGAACGTGTGAAAAAAGTATTGAAATGGAAAAAATGTTAAAAGTTTAGTTATTAAAGAATTTATTGAACTATTTCAACTATTTGTAAATTATTTCCTCTGTATTGAATTATTTTTAATAACATAATATTTATATTTTATAATTTAAACTACGTAATTAAGATCACTTAAATAAAAATAATAATATTAATATTATTTATATTTGTATTTATTTATTTTTATAGAACTTAGATTTGGTTTATTATTTAGGCACATGTTAATTGTGTAGTTTTTTCTTTGTGTAAGAAATGGGTAGATAACCTGACGATTATTATAGGTAAAGATTGAACCCATTACCATTAGTAAGTATATTGTATATAGTCAGTGAGTCCTAATTATATCCAGTTCAAATAACAATATTACTGTGTGCATAACCAGACAATCCACTTGAAGTTAAGCTTATCTTTATTGATGAAAAAAAAAACGATAACAGAAGCAGAACATTTTTCCTGATGAGTTAGAATATAAAAGCACCATTTTTTATACTAATAGAAAAAAAGTGTCACTGAAACATCTTCCTTGAGAATTTCTTTTGTAATAGAAATCTTTAATATTTTTGTTGACTGCTCTACCGATAAAATCCGTTGTTCATTTTCCATTTAAACAGGCCAAGTTGCAGGATCTAATATATCTCACTTGAATTTTGATAAAGTTGGGGAAAGAGGGGAGCATTCATCCATGGGGAGTATTCATCCAGGGTATTTATTTACTATTTGACTTAAATTAACTTATTTAAATTAACTAATTTCCTACGAAATTACGACGCTTGTGGGATTGTCTATCCTTTGTTGTCAATACGGATGAAAATTAAAACATGTTTAGTTACATTAGCATTTGTTTAAAGAAAAAGTAAAAAAATACATCTAAAGGTAAGAATTTTTTGTTTTAATTAATTTCGTAAATATTATTTAAAATGATTTAAAATTTTTGTCAACATCTTTTTTTGTGGCTAATTACTTTAAATATTGTAGAATTAATAAATATTGTCCATTCTAACCAGCAAACTCAAATAGCATCTTTACAAATATATTTCTTTCACTTGGAGTTCAGGGGAGCAATCGTCCGCCTACATCGGGTGAGCGATCGGCCTAGACTGAATGCTCCCTTTATGTTTTAAAATAATATTTTTGGTTTTAGATAAGCCTCGAAAACGCATTTTGAAAACGAACAAGAAGCAGACGGATGAAAAAAGCATTAAGCAAGCAATTAATGGTCATTTTAATGGGATATACTCCGAGCGAGAGGCCGCTAGGTCCTATGGTATAATGAGATCCACATTAAAAAGTAGAATAAATAAAATTTTAGAAAAAAAAACCAAACAAGAGTATTTGAGACGAAATTAGTAAAATTTGAATGACTCTGGCAATGAGAGTGAACAAGAAATGCCAAGATATGCGAATAAGTATACCAATAGACCAGTATTTACAACAGAACAGGAAATTGAACAAGAAGCATATATTATAAGATGCTCTGAATTAATTTATGGACTTACATATGTTCATATTGAAAAGTTGGCCTATGAGTATGCTTCTGTTTTGCTTAATTGCAATATTTCTCCAGAGTGGCAACAATAAAGGTAAGCAAAAGAGAGGTGGCGATGAGGGTTTATGGCACGTCACCCAACATTTTATTTAAGAAAGCCAGAGAGTACAAGATTGAGTAGAAGCATCTGTTTTAATAAACTTACAGTAGATCATTTTTTCGAAAACCTGAGCACAATACACATTTGCACCAGAAAGAATATTTTATCTCGATGAGACCGGCGTGATAAGCAAAACTAAAAAAAAAAAAAGTTGTTTCGACTACTGGAAAAAAACAAGTTTTACAAGCTGCCTCAGCTGAAAGAAGAGTTTCACAAGTTTCACAAGCTGCTTCAGCTGAAAGAGGAATTAGTCACTTTTGTGGGAATTATTAGTGCAACTGGACAATGCCTACCCCCTGTTTATGCTTTTCCCAGTATTAGAAATGTAGAGGACATAATAGTTGATGCTCTAGTATCAAGTCTAGCACTGGGAAACAAATCTGGCTTGATGAAGGCTGAGTTATTTCCTTCTATATTAAAAAATATAGTTAAGCATACGCGCTGCTCTCCTGAAGATCCGATTTTGTTATTGCAAAGAAATTGGAATTGTGTTACTATATCTCGCTACCCATACAACTTATCGAATTGAGCCATTAAATATTGAACTATATTGGCCTTTTAAAAGATTTTTTAGCATTGCATGTAATGATTGGATGGTGTCTAATCCTGGGAAAACAAAAACTGTCAGAAATATTCCTGAACTAACACATCGCGCTTATATAAGACCTTTTACAAGTAAAAACATTGTAAGTAGTTTCAAAAACACTAGCATTTGTTTCATGAACCGCTTGGTTTTTACTGACGCGGCTTTTGCTTCAAGTGCAATTACTGACCAACCCGTACCTAAGGAAACTTTACAAGAAAATAATAACGGCCTAGCTGAAAATTATGAAATTTTGCCAATCACACTATCGTACAGTGGTTATCAAAAAAAAATAATTCTAAGCATCAAACCAAAATAAAATACATGTGTGCAGATTCATCTTCTTCTTCTTCTTATTATTATTATACTTGTTGAGTTTTATTAAGTGCATGCTAAAACTAACCTGTTTTTATATTTTAGTTTACATACTATTATATGAAGAATAAAGCCTTCTATGTTTGCTTTGAAATAATTATAGACTATTAACTTCACTGCAATTTATTCTTCATATTTAAATAGATAAACATCTAAGACTGGAATGATTTGGCAGCAATCCCAACTCTGCATCAGCTTCTAAAGATTGGTCACACTGGTTTAGAACTTTTATAAACTTCATGAAAACTTTACAAACAGAAGATAAACTAGATATCCTCATTAACTGTTTGTCTTCTTTCGTATTCAACTATATTGCTGAAATTGAATCATTCAATGGTGCTATTGAAATCCCGGAAAACTTATTTGTATTGCCTAAAATTAATTCAATCAAATTCCAGACATCAGTTAGCTTCACGTAAACTATCATCCAGAAAATCTATAAATGAATTTTTGCAGGCCTTTCATACAATGAGGAAAGATTGCAACTTTAAACAGATTTCTGATTCAGAACATTGTGAAGAATACATTCGTGATTCATTTATAAGTGGTCTAAGCTCTTTCATATTCGCCAACGACTACTAGAAAACTCTACTCTTAAACTTACGGAGGCCTATAATCAAGCTTGTATATTTAAAAACGCTCAAAGAAATAACGAAATGTATTCACATACAGAGTATAGAAATGTCGCTACAATTAATAAACATTCTGAATGTATTTCTGAGCTTGCTTCAGTTTCTACTAAGCCGAGTGGACTTTGTTATTTCTCTGGAAGTAATCGTCACCCTCGAAAATTGCGTCCTGCCAGTTACGCAGAATGTAACAATTGTGGTAGGAAAGGACATTTCAAAAAAGTATGCAAACTATCAAAGAACTTTGTCATGTCTGCTGCTGACACATTTATAAGGAAAATCTTTTTCAATTTAAAAGAATTCCTTTTGGCCTCACTAATGCTGTCGCACAATTTCAAAGAATCATTGATAAGTTTATCCAAGAAAACAAATTAGAAGACACCTTTGTATATCTAGATTGCTTGCTTGTATGTGGCACATTTAAAAATAAACAGGATTTCAATTTGAAAAATGTTTTGAAGCTTCTAAAAAATCAGTTTTTACATTTAATGAAGATTATTGAAGATATTGTTTACTACGTGTATAACCTTCCTACATTTAACTATACAAAGTGGCTCTATTTCTTCTGATCCAGATCGCATAAAGCCATTAATTGAAATGCCTGCTCCCACTAATGGTGCTTCTCTCCGTCAAGTCCTAGGTATGTTTTCATACTATTCCCAATATATCAAACATTTTTCTGACAAAATTCATCCTTTATCTCTAACTTCTACCTTCCACTGTCAGGTGAAGCTATTAAATGTTTCAATAAAATGAAAAAATTATTCTCTCAACAACTCCACAAACTATTGATGAAAGTATACCATTTGTAGTGGATACAGAGGCCTCTGATTTTGCTATACCTGCTTTCCTTAATCAGGCCGGAAGACCAGTTGCCTTCTTTTCTCCTAAACTTTCCTCTACTGAAAAAAACATTTTTCTAATGAAAAGGAAGCTTATATTATTGTCGGATCACATCGTAAAATGGAAACACTACCTTTTTGGCTGTCATTTTACTCTAGTCACCAACCAGTGGTCTGCCTCTTTTATGTTTAACAAAACAAGAGTAGAAAAATCAAGAATGACAATTTCTTAGAAGGATGATAGAACTTCCTTCGTACAGCTTTGATATAGTCTATTGCCCTGGACGTATAAACTTTGTTGCTGATGACCTTTCCTAATTTTATTGCTCTATGACTATAAACGGACCCTCTCTTAAGGAACTACATGAATCTTTTTGCCACGCCGGAATCGCCATAATCTATCAATTTATAAATTCATAAAATCTGTCTTTTCAATTAATGATGTAAAAAAAAACCATTTCTTTGTGTCAAATTTGAGCTAAACTAAAACCTAAATACTATGTAAGCAATTTTTACCACACCTTAATAAAATCTACTTAGCCTTTTGAGCGACTAAGCATGGATTTTTAAGAACCTATTCCTCTTCATCTAGCAACAATTATCTTTTAACAGTTGTTGATGAGTTTTTAAGATTTACCATCGTATTTTCTTGTTATAATATCTCTACTTCAAGCGTAATTAAATGTTTAACTCAACTTTTTACTTTATTTGGTATGCCAGCTTATATACATTCAGATCGAGGCACTTGCTTTATGTCAACAGAGCTCCACAATTTTCCTAATTTTGGAGGTGTCAACCTGAGTAGAACTACTCCTTATAATCCTTAGGGTAACGGTGAGTGTTAAAGATACAACGGCAAAATTTGGAAAAGAGTTTTGCTTGCTCTAAAATCAAAATATTTACCTACCATGAACTGGAAACATGATCTACATGATGTCTTTCATTACATGATTAACTAATTCGGGTCCTGTATTGCTAAAAAGGCATGTTCGACTTATCAAATAGGAACCATTGATTAAAGAGATTGAGCTTTTAAAGGCTAATAGTAAATAATCTCAGGTAAGAATGTCTGATTGACGTGAGACCACTGTTGCTACAAGACATCTTGCACCAATGGCCGATATAACCAGTGATAATGACGGAAATACTAACTACAAAGATAACTCCAATGAACCTGACACAATTCTCTCATCTGAGCCTCTCCATCCTAAAAGATCTCGAAACTTTTCTACTCTCTCCAACAAGTCCTAATGGAATTTCTTTTTAAGAATCAGTCCCTCGTTGTTCAGTAAGATCCCAAAATCCTTCTAAATATTTAAATGACTATATTTGAACTATTTTAACTTATTTATTTTGTTTTAATTAGTATGGTAGAATTTGCTGATTCTTATTATGATTATTATCCTTGTTGAGTTTTATTATGTGTATACTAAAATTAATCTGTTTGCATATCTATAGTTTAGATATTATTATATGAAAAATAAAGCCTTCTATGTTGGCTTAGAACTAATTATAGACTATTAAACTCACTACACTGCAACAGCGAAAGTGATCCCTTCATGACAATTCTGATGACGATTTGAGTGATAATTTGGATGATATTGAAGTCTGTAAGGAGGATCTGAATAATAGAGATTTTGTTTTAATAAGTTTTAAAGTCAAAACTAAATTGATAAATTTTGTTGGCTAATTTTTAATATGTTAGAAAATACAATCCTCAAAAAGTTATTAAGGAAAAAGGGTCTTTTAACTACTTTTTACTTCCCAGACATTGACGACATAAGTGAAATTGAAAACCAAGATATTGTAACCAAATTTAAAGCTCCTTCAATGACTGTTATTACTTAGCTAATTGTTCTAAAAAGTAAATACTGTTATAAAAGTTATTACTTTTGAACTTGAAAAAGTTTTATATGCAAAAATATATTAGGCGGGCGAATGCTCCCTACTTTCCTATACCACTCTTTATATATAAACTATTACAAGTACCTGAAACTTTGTTAGATATAATATCCTTAACATTTACGCTATTAGATTTTGATGCACCATCTACATTCTCATTCTGGTTATTGATGTTTTGATATTGTGGCTCATTCATATCTTTTTCAACATTATTTTTACGTTGGGACTTACCAATTAAATTGCATATTTTGATTAAAGTTGTGATTTAAACTGACAAAATTTCGCCTCATTAAAGTAAAATATTTAATGATCCAGCAATTTAATACTGCTACTTTCTAGATCTGTTTTGTTCTTTTTAGTGCGTTACATTTATAACTATTTACTAACATTAGAGGTAATTAAATCTTGTATGTATATGTAAAAAAAAATGAAAATAGAGTTTTAAAAATGTTACCAAAACTGTAAAAAAAATAATTAAAACCAAAATGTTAAACCTGTAAAACAGCAGAATTACTTTTGAGTCTCTAATAAAAGGGGGCGACGTTTAATAATTTTTGGAAATTTTTCAAACCCACCTCAAGTTTATTATGACCCTACCGGTCATTAATTTTTACTTATTATCAAAAATAAAAAATAAATGAAAATCACTGAAAAAACAAATACTTTCAGCGCAAACAAGCTTCAAAAATCGCCAACCAAGTAAGTATCGATTTGTTGGTAATGAGCTTTTAATTTATTACTTGCCGAAATAAAAAACTTATTTGAGCATATTAAATCCTATTGAAATTATGATAGAACAGCTGTTAGAAAATGTGCATTTGACCGCAACCCACGCTAGACTTAAATATTTTACGCGTGTTTTGTAAAAAATATGAGTTTGGATTTATAAACTAAAGTTTATTATAAAAAATACTTTTCATTGTAACATTAAAATATTTCCACCCACCCTTTTATTACTGAAACCTTCCCCCTTCAGCCCTTTTTATTAGATCTGGACTAAATTTTCCCCTCCACACCTTCTATTCTAACCCCCTCCCCACCTTTGTTCCCGTACCTTGTATTAAGGTCTCGAGAGTAAAAGGTTTAATTAAAACAAATTGTGACCAAATCAGTCACATTTTTATTGTTTCTATACAATTGGTTTTGAGATTAAAACTTTTTGCTAAAGGAAATTTTGAGAGAAATTTGATTGTCATTTAAATCGAACTTCATTTGATTGCAGGTTCAAATTAAATACTCATTTAAACTTCTGTTCTCGATCGTAATTAATGGTTCATTTTAATTTTGTGTCTTGTTAATGTTATATGTTGGTGAATAACTAGGAAATGTTCTTCGAACTCCTAATAAAATAAGTTTCCAATTGAACAGTAATTTAGAACTAATAGGTTCACAAAATTTTGGCTTCTAATGCTATTTTCTTATAACCTACTTGGTTACAAAATTACCTAGTTTTTAAAAAGAGCCTCAGAGTACCATCTCAGATTTGATTCAAATTTTCACTACCTTTTTTATTCCTTTTGTGTATTAAGATTAACCACTTGTAGCAAAAATGAAAATTATGTGTTAAAATTTTCTTTAACACTAGCATCAGTCTATTGATATAATACTTTTTTTGAAAAATATAATAAATTATATTTACTTTGCAGGCTAAGAAATTGAGTAAACAGTCGAAATAAGTAATGAAACTTTTCATAACTTATTTTAACTGTTTGAAAGAAAAAAACCTGACTTCATTAACTGACATTATTTGTCTAATTCAAATTTAGTTTATCAGGACAAAAACTGATATCATTAGTCCATTTCAAATTCAATTTGATTCTAACTGGAATGAAAATGAGCTGCTTTGGTCTGTGCTCATTTCTTTATATTGTTTCTGGAGGTTAAAATAAGTTTCTTTGTTAATAGTATCATCACTAGATAAAATATGTTATCACCTTCAAACATCAATGTAAACGGTTTGTGAGGTGTGAGAATCTGATTTGAAATTGCTGCTTGCAGCAATTCAATGATTAACTTTTGCTGCTTTTCTTATAGTTGTTCCTTTTCCATTACATAGATTTTTGCCATGAGACATAGTAAACAAGGGATGCTCAGCATTTATTTTGTGATCTTTAAAGTGGTACATTAAGTTTTATAGATATTTGTAATTTTTGTAATGTAACACAGCAGACTCACTGAACTATTTAATTTTATTGATTGTGGGTAGTAAGATTTTGAACATACGGAGTAACTTTGTGACAAAACAATGAACACTTTATCTTTATGGCAAAGATGGTCAATTCGTATTCACATTTAAGTTGATCTTTTGTCTCTGATGAGTAGGACGATCCTAAATCAATAAAAATAAAACAGGTATTGATCTTTTTGCCTCTGATAAGTAGAAGATTGTGCTTCTTTGATAAATTAATAAACAGCAAATGGATGCTAGGTAGCTCAGATGGCTTTTCAGTAAAGTACTTTTGTACAGCATCTTGCACAAGAAAATAATAGCTCTTGGCAAAATCCATAAGAATAAAACAGGTGTGTTGATCTATTTGCTTCTAATAATTATGAAGATTGTGCTTCTTTGATAAAGTAGATGTGACAAAAATTATAAAAAGTTTCACTTAGAGTTTGAGTAAACTTAAAAGTGCTTGCTTAGTCCATAACTAGTGCAGTTTGGTAGTAGTTTGATCATTTTATAACCTTTGTTTGTATCTAATCTGATTGTTAAAATCAAAATCAATCTTTCCAAACACATTTTCTAAGTAAGTCATAAAACATACTTTTTTTTTACCAGGACAGTCAAAAAATATATGAAACATGCAATTTCAAATATCTCAATTATAAACACATACTTTCATCAAATATTTGTTATATATTAAATAAGCTTTGAGCAGATCAGATGAAAGGCCCTTAAGTAAAGCTCACTTCAAATTAGCTTTTTTATGATAAGAACATGTAAAAACTAAGTCACCTCTCCTGCTGTCCACTTTCAGGCATTCTTAACAAGATGTTCTTTAACTAAAAATTTTATGAAGTTTTTTTAATTGAGTAACTATCAGGAATTTATGAAAGTAACATTTTCTTTCTTTTTTTTTCCTTTTTTTTTTTTGCGTCAAAAAGTTTGTCTAAATCGTTATAGTTTATACACTTTTATTATTTTTTCTTATGCGATATTATTTGGGTCTACATCCAATGCTGACAATAAATTAGTACTGCCTCTTTGTAGGTAACGTCACTTTAAAGTTTCCAAAACATTTTCTAATATTGCGTTTTTTAGTGGCTATAAAGAAAAATAACTCAAAAACTGTTTAATTCAATCGTTCAGAATCAATCATTCAAAAATGCCAGCAAAAATTGATTTTTTGGTTAAAAAACTTTTACTATAAAAATTTCAATTTTTATAGTAATCAACTTTTTTATTTAAAAAGTTTTGGTCTGTCAAAAATCAAAAAAAACTTCTGTAAGCTAGAGATGCTCAAACTTTAGTCAGTATTGATTCAATCATAACTTTAACACAGTTTGGTCAATCAAGCTGAAAATTTCAGGATTGTGATTTCTTCATAAAGTCTGTGATTGGTCAAAATTGAAACCAAATCTGAATGATAAAATTGGTAAAATGATTTAATATGTAACGACCTGATTGTGATTTTTAGGTTGAAAATTATAAAATCTCATAAATATCTTAACCATTGCTGATCATAACACACTCAACATTTATAGAGCTAACGGACACCAAACCAGAAAAAAATATATATAAAGCTAAAGCCCATTTGGGACTTCCTAGTTTTCTGACAAAAAAACTAATGTTGGTAATATAAAAAAGTATGTCAAAAACCTAGGCTTGAAACTCATAGGTACATCTGTTTAAAGCTTTAGATTTTAAAAAAACAAATTTTTCTTCTGCTAAATTATTTTCCATAGATTTTGCTGTTTTTTATTATTGCGTTGCTTATCATTTATGTTTAAATGGTTAAAGATGTTTTTATTGCTATTTTCAGAAAGAAAGAAATATTTTGTCAATTTTTTCTCTTTTATATTATTAATGCACAAAAATAATTTGCATAATAAAAAACAGCATTGAATATACTTTAATGTTGTTTCTTTTAAATGTGCATTAAGGTAAAATAATTTTTTAAAATTAAATTGATCTTGTTTGTGACCTTTTCTGGTGTAAATTATTTTTTAACGAATAATAGGGTTTAAATTTTGGGAACTTCTTTGCCAACCCAAAAGTGGATTTTTTGTAAGTAGACTTTTTTTTATATAAGTAGACTTTTTTTTTGTAAGTAGACAATTTTTTTATGAAATTTTTACTGTGGTATCATCTGGGATAGATATGCTCCTCTTGTTGTCTAGAAATAAATCCTACCTTTAAAAGAAATTTCTCCTTCAAGTCCTGCTTCATTATGTTATCTACAATGTACAGTTAACTTTTTAACTGATAACCAACCAAACATTACTTAAGGAAAATGTTTGACTTTTTCTAAATTACACACTCCATGAGTAATTTAGAAAAATTACAACAACAACACATACAATACAAAAGTCCTAATAGAATTTTTAACTAAAATCTTTTTTAAAACATTAGGCGTTTTAAGGCATAAATTTTTTTGTTGACTTATAATGAACATAAGTTTAATGAATTGATTTATAGTATGCAAATGATCATTGTGCAGTGATAAAAATAAGTGGATAAGCAAAATGTTAGGCCTTTTAGGGTATGCTAAAGAATAATTAGAGAAATAATATTATTATCACAAAGTATAAAAATAATAATATTAGGAAAAACGCTCTTATTCCTGCATTATAACGATTTGCCAATTTTCCAATGCCAAAATTAATTTATTGTTCTTTATTTATTTATTGTTTGTTCAAACAACACTTAGCTCAGGTATTAATAATAAAAAAAGATTTAAATAAGTATTAACATTTTAATTGAAGTAGAAATGCGTCTATTAGTGTAAAGTCAATATTTAAATATTTAAAAAATTAAGGAACTTTAACAAATACGTACTTTTTCAAAAATATGTTGTCGACGCACAGTGACTCATAAACGAAGAAAAATCGGCAAATTTTTATAACCATCGCATTTTAATATGTATTAAATGAATTATTTTTTTGTCTAAAAATCAATTATGTGATTTTAACCCTCCGTCGGACTCAACTAATCTAACAGGCACATGCTTTATTCATTAGTTATTTTCTCCACACCGGAGCGCTTTAAAATCTAGATCTTTCTAGTAATTTCCTGTCTTTAAAAGACTTACAAAACCCTCTTACTTAGTTACTTTACAGATAACGTAAAGAGTATTAATTGACCTGTGTGTTCTGATAGGCTCTTTGCGCTCGATCAAGTAATTTTTTTAAGGTAGTCATTTTAGTGTTTTTATTTCGAATTTGTTTATTTCCCACATTTTAAACTGATAATATTAAACTAACTGTGCGTATTTTATAAAAATAAATAGAAATTCTTCAAATGGCCAAACATGCACATTGCGTCTTATAGTGTCATAATTTATTTATTAAAGAAAAATTTAATGGCGTCTCAATTTGATGAACTAAGGAAGTTCCTTGAGGAAGAAGTTGATAAAGAACCCGCACAAATTGACACTTTTGCAGGAGAAAGTGATATTAACTCTGAAGATGAAGTTGAACAATGCACTTTTAATTCAGAAACTGAGAAATCTGAAAACGAAACAGAAGAGGATGACAAAGAAGACGGAAACTCTTTTATGGCCAAAGATAAAAAAACGGAGTGGCTGACTAAACTACTAAAAAAAAGTCGACGTCGAAAGTCACTCAACATTTGCATTAATCTTCCAGGAGTAGTTGGAAATGCAAAAAATGCCAAAACTCCATATGAATGTTGGAATAATATTTTTATGGGCAATATAATTGAATTGATTGTCGCATACACAAATATTTATATTGACTCCGTAAAAGATAGGTTTGTTCGGCAGAGATATATTAAATCTACTGACATAATTGAGGTAAAAGCATTCATCGGACTACTGCATTTAGCAGGAGTATGTAGAGCAAATCGAATGAGTTTGGTTTTTTGGGGAAAAAAAGGTGTTGGCATTGAAAAATTCTGTCTTGTTATGAGTCTCAAACGGTTTAAGGGGGAGTACCCCATAAATAAGGCAAAAATTAAAAAAAAAAAAATTTATTTATTTTGGAAGCAAAAATGAATGAAGAACACAATAAAGTAAAGAGATTTTGTAAACTATGTCAGAAAATTGAAGTAATTTCAATTTTTTTAACCATTCTTATCAAGTTTAACCAAAGCAACGCAAATAGCAACGATAAAGCTTCTGCTTATCTGCTTATTTCAGATGCTCACACAAAGTTATAAATCTGCTTATGAAAAGGCTTTGTCTACTTTGATTTTACTTTAATTGTCTATTCTGCTTAAATTAAATTTGACTCGATTGCCTCTAATTATTTCAGTTTTTAAACATTCCTAAAAGGCTGAACCGCCTAAAAAGCCGAATTCTAAAGCGCCGAAAAGCCGATATGCCGAAAAAAATGGCGTAATAATAGACCTGCGGTAACCGTAACAAAAGACAACGAAAAGTTAAGTATCCCCTGGATTTTTTATTGAGCATTTGGAAATGCGGAAGTTTAAAAGGACAGAAGCAAAAGCCAAATTTGGTTTTCGCTTCTGTCTTTTTAAACTTTCGTAATAAAAATTAATTTTTATAAATTTATTTTTAAATTGGTTTGCCAACTTCATACTTAGTCGAAAAGATTTGGGCAAAAATTATTAACTAAATTAAATTTTAAAAACTTTAATTGGAGTTTTGATAATCACCACAGCGACCCTTCAAGTAAGCGAATTTTCACATAAATAAGTATCAGAAAGCCGTGTTATGAAAACGCCATTCGTTTGTAGGTAAGAGAGCCTACCGGTACACAACAAGATTTTTAAACAAGCTTAGTCTTCAAGCAGAGAACATCTTTTAAGATATCAATTCTTGTTACACGAAAATGGAAAATATTCTGTGTGGGCCTCGAATTCTTGTTAAAATGAATCCTCGCACACTGAGCAACATATCTTTTAAGGTTCTCACCATTAATAAGCGTCTTCTACAAATCTTTTTAAAGCTATTGTGAGCAATGTTAAACAGACCAAAACATTTTGAAACATCGCAAATGACAGAACAAAATGCTTTTAGCTTTTTTAGTCTTAGCTCCAGACTTTTGAAAGAGTTTTTATATATCCTAGTTTTGAATCAAATTAATTTTTTCATTGAACAGAAAAAGGAACGTTTAAGTTTTCAAGTACGCGGGGGATTAATTAATAAATCATCTCTGCAGTACTTACTCAAAAAAATTTAATCAAATGATAAGTCACCTTGAGTATACTCAAAGGATTTAGAACTGCAAACTTGACAACAAACATTTGCAGAAAATTAAGATGGCTTTTTGTTAGAATTCATTTATGTTTTAGAATCTAATGAAAAAAATGTTTTTTTATAAGTAAGGTATCAAAGGAAAAATGTTGAGCGCTATAAAAAAGAATGTATTTGGGTTGCTGTTATTTTGGTCATATGAGCAGTGGCGGTTTAAGTCAACAGAAAGACCTAAGCAGTGAACGGATATGCGCTACATTCAAAATTTTGGCATGACGACCCTTTTTATTAAATTGCCAGTGACTTAAAAGTTTTTTTTAGTTATTATTACTTAGTTAAGTTTCTTCAAAAAGCAGTAAAGGTCTTATCACAGAACACAGCAGAAGGCCATTTATCCAGAAAGTTCTCTTCCCTTCCAATGACAGTTATTGAGCTAGAGACGGCATGAAACCTCCTAGTTCTGAGTCACAACTATTATTACTGCGCCACGGCTGCTGTTTATTAAAAGCTACCTTGAATACAAACTTATTTTCATTTTGTCTAAAAATGATAACAAATGTTATCATTTTTATATTTACTTTTTATATTGCAGTATATTGACTAAAGCCAGATAAGACTGTGTGAAAGTACTTTAAAGTCTAAATTCCTTGACCCTCACAAAACTTTGAAGTTACATCAGCATAGGCTAAAAGACAAACGATTGCAAATTATAATTATATAGGTTTAACTCCAGTATTCAAAATTTTATGGGTTATTTCCTTAAAATGATTTTTTACAACCCAATGCCCTTAAAGACGTTAACCAGTTTTGCAGATTTTGTAACATTATACCATCAAGAAATTAAAAAATAAAAAAAAGGAGTTAAAGAGGAGATGTGATCAAATTTTCAACTTTTTGAAGGAAAATGGAGGATTTTAGAGAAGATTTTTTAAAAAAGTAGGACGTTAGAGGATTTTAGAGGAGCTGTAATCACCCTGATCGACATAATATTAAATGTATTCTACAAATTTTTGTTTTTATAGAGCAAGGAAACGAATAGCATAAAATTTTAATTGAGTACTCAATGTTCTTAAAAGAACAGAGCAACAATAAATTACTAGAAAATGACTGATCAAACTTTTTTCATTTTACACTGTGTTTCATCAATTTAGACTCAATTTTCCTCTTACTAGACAGTTTTACTATAATATTTTGATTAGGACTTTTTATTATAAACTACACTTTCCAAAACTCAAAGCTTCTCCCAATGCCCAAAGTATAAGTAAAGAAAAAAAAAATTAGTATACTTATAAAGACTTCATTGAATAATAAAAAATAAGTTTCTTTAACAAACTTTTTTTAAACAAATTGAAGTTTGCTGCTAAACTAACTACTCTATATTTACTGTCAATAAAATAAATATGTTTAGCAATCGTCTACAATTCAAAAATTATTAAAAATGGAACTTTCAAGAATTTATTCAACATTTTAAATATCTCATTCTCAAGTTGTATTTTTCCAGAAAACTTAAAAACTATCAAAGTTATATCTATTTTTAAAACTGACTCAAAACTATTTATGCCAAATTATATATATTTCAAACAAATTACTCCACATCACTTGGTTTACTAAACTTAACAGAAAAAATTAAAGATTCTCTGGATAAAGGAATTTGGATGTGGCATTTTTTATCAAACTTCAAAAGGAAATTGACACTGTAAGTGTTGACATCCTACTTTATAAGCTATCCTACTATGGTGTTAAAGGAGTTTCAAACTCCTTGTTCAAATCTTTCCTAACTAATAGAACTCAATTAGTATTCATTAGTGGGGTCTAAAGCTTTAAAATTTTGTAGAGTCCTTTGCAGATGACACAAACCTTCTCTATTTTAGTAAGTCCATAAAAAAATCAACAAATACATTAACTATGACCTTAAAAAATTATGCAACTGGCTAAATGCCAACAAAATTTCTCTTAACTCTGAAAAAACTAATTTAATATTATTTAAAAGTTGTCAAAAAAAGTTAGACCAGCAGCTTAAAATTAAGTTAAATAGGAAAAACTTTGGTGCAAAAAATTTATAAACTACTTGGGTATAAAGCTAGACAATAGCTTAGCCTGAACTTATAAAGATATCTTAAAAAAGTATTCAGACATTGATACTAGTTCTTCAAGATCAGCTAGCAAGATTGAATATATTAAAAATGGTATTTCAAATAAAAATAATAAAAAAATAAATGGTTAAAGAATAATTGATGTTGAAATTTTAAACACTATATTTAAATCTTTATGTTGTCCACAGTGTATTAACGATAATAGCTTTGTATTAAAAGGAAACTTAGTGAAAAAAACGATATGCTTCGAATTTAAAATGTTGCTGTAGTGTTTGTGGTGGATATAGAAAAGATTTCTATACACCTAAAGTTTGTAACCGCACTCATGATTTTAATCTTCGTATTGTATGTAGCATGAAATCAATACTACAGTTGCTAAAGAAACAATGCTTCAGGCTGTAAAAGAAATAAAAGGTAATAGCAATGACATTGTTGATACTGGAGTTTCAACTGATGGAACTTGGCAACATATAGGATACAGTTCACTGAAAGTAGTTGTGACAACATTGTCAATAGATAATTGAAAAGTGTTAGATGTTGAGTCAATGAGCAGACTTTGTAAACAATGTCAACTACGCGAAGATTTAAAATCTAAGAACTTAGAGAGCTACAAAAATTAGTACAAATCTTATAGTTGTAACGTAATTTATATTGGCTCAGCAGGGAGTATGGAAGTGACTGGTGCCTAACACATTAAGTAGATCTGTCAAAGTATACGGATTGCAGTATATTAGATTTTATGGAGATGGTGACAGTAAAAGTTATCCAGCAGTAAAATTAACTCATCCTGGTGTTGAAGTTGAAAAGTTAGAATGTGTTGGGCACGGTCAGAAACGAGTTAGGACACGTCTAAGAACATTTTAAAAAAATACGAAAAACCTCTGTGGTCGCGGAAAGTTTACAAACAGTCTTATTGATAAGCTTCAGAATTGTTATGGAATTGCAGTAAGAAATAATAAAACAATGTACACAGAATGAAGAAATCCATTCATGCTACAATTTTTACATTTTTTCATGTTGCCTAATCAAAGAAAAATAACTGGAACTCTTTGTCCAATTAGTGAAAACAGGAAAATCAACGTGCAAACCATGTGCAGGACTACCACTACCAATTATAAAACATTGAAAACCAATATATGCAGTTTTAAGTGAGTAGTCTTTGTTACGTTAATGTTTACATGGGCAGACACAAAATCAAAACGAAAGTCTAAATGCAATGATTTGGGATAGAATCCCAAAAACAAAGTATGTTAGCCTAACACAGTTAAAATTTGAAACATACGATGTTGTAGCAAACTTTAATATCGGAAGAAAACGTTGTCTTTTAATTTATAAACAGTTAAACATGACACCTGGGAAATATGCATCAAGTTTGTACAATAATTAATATCGAAAACGTGTTTATTTAGCTTAATATAAAAATTTAGATTCATCCAAGAAGCAGCAAAAGATTCTACGAGGGTTGTCAAAAGCATCAAAGGACAAATTTGAAAACTTTGAAGGAAGTGAGTATGCCCCTTGATCATTCTGAAACTTTATTTTAAACATAATGGAATTAAATTTTGTATTTTTTGTGAAATTTTAAATTTTTGGAACCACTTGGATTTTAATGATAAAATTTTCAGTAATTGTCCTATTTTATACCTTCTGTGATTTGAACCTCCATTTTTATGAAATACTTGACAGAACACGTTCTACGCCTACTTCAGTTGCCTAATTTTGACCAAAATTCATTAAACGACAATATATTTGCCCCCTAAAGAACTAATTGTCATATTTTTCATAAATTTTTAGATTCAGATCGCAGTTCAAAGTATTAGTTAACGAGAATTGCAATATGACAGTTTGAATATATGTAGTTCTTCAGATAAGTTAGCCGGGGCCTTAACTGTTTCTTGGTTATTTTTTCAATATTTTTTTAGTTACCATGGCAACAAAGCAAAATTTTTAAAATTTTTTATTCTGAAATAAAAAACTTTGACATATATTGTTAAAAATTAATTTTACTGTTTGAACAAGAGTTTTAACATTTTTGGGGTACTTCCCCCTTAAGACACTTATTTGTTGCCTTCGTTTTGATGACCGCATTTCATCAATAGTAAGATTTTCCCCTGGACTAAAAATTTCTGTCAATAATTGTCAGAAAAGTTTTAGTCCAGGGAAAAATCTTACTATTGATGAAATGCTTTCGGAATTTAAAGGTAGATGTAAGTTTCGGCAATACATACCCCCTAAACCAAACAAATACGGTATAAAACTTTATATTCAAGTTGATGCCAGGATATTTTATCTGTCAAATTGGAAATTTATGCTGGGCATCAACCACAAGGCCCTATAAACCCCCAAGATTCCGTCCAAGAATTGATCAAGAAAAATCACAATCTCCTACAACTTCAAAAAGACGTATTATTTATATATATGGTTATTTTGAAAAGCCTTGATGTTTAGTATTATTTATATATATGATTATTTTGAAACTGGATTTTTTTTGTTTTATTACTTAAATTGTAATATTACTCAGTATTTTATCATAAGACTGACTTTTTTCATAAAAAATTTAATATTATTTTTATATACATCTTTATAAAGGTCAGTAATTACTTTAGTATAGTTTATGTCAATATGAGTTGTTAGAAACATCAACTTTTAACTCTTTGTCTAATACGCATATTGCGCCCGATTTCGCATGTTTCAATATTGCGTCCGACGAACGGTTAAGTTATTTTTACGCGCAATTACAAGCAAAACGTGCGCATATCTAAAAAACACGCAAGTTTGAAATTTTACACGCGCAAGCAGAGTTTTTTTTTTTAATTTTATTTCTCGAATCAAGTAATAGTTTGCTTAGAACATCATTTATTTTTAACTTTCTTTTTAACTCAGTCCAAATTGTAATCAGGTGTGATCACTCGGTACACTACCATCCAAATTTAAGTCATAACTATTACCGGACCCCTCCCCTTTTGCTAAAAACAACGATTGAAAGAGTTTTCAAAATAAAATAATAATAATAATTCAGTCATCAACAAAGAGTATATAATAGAATGCTCTGAGAATTACTATTATAACTACTTTAAATATTATTTCATTTAAAATTTAAATTTTTTCAAATTTATGTCATCAATTATTACCCACCTCTTTCGATAAAAACAATGATTGAAAGATTTTCTTCAATAAAAAAAATTCAGACATCAACATAGAGTATGTAGTAGTTATGCTCTGAGTATATCTATTTTACATATTTTAAGTTTTAGTTTATAGAAAATTTTGATTTTAATTTTTTCAAATTTATGTCATCAATTAATACCCTTCTCTTTTGATAAAAACAATGATTAAAAGAATTATCATTAAAAAAAAAAAATTCAGACACCAGCAAAAAGTATATAATAGTTATACTCTGATTATTACTATTAAAACTATTTTAAATTTTAATTCATAGAAAAATTTAATTTTTGATTGCAAATTTAACTATAAATAAAAAATTTCACGACTGTTTAAAAAGAGAAAGAACTTCTATTGGAAGCAATTTTCCATTTTCACATCTATGGTTAGTGAATTGAATGATCGATATAATTGGATCAGCCCTTATCATAAAATAGTTAAATTGGTTTTTCATAACATTTATCCCTGAAATTTTGCATAAATAGTTTAATCTTTCATTTCTAATCTCTTTGTTAAGAGCTGCTAGTGATTCTTCTCAATAAACTCCGATAGGAAGTTCTAATGCATCGGCAATTTGTAAACCATGTTCTAAAATTTTGTGAACGCTTGGAGGAATAACATACCATTATATTCAGAAAGAATTTTATCTGTTATATTATTATAATAATTTTGAAAAGAGCTTGGATCTAAATCATATCCTGAACAATCTGCTTTTAAAATTGTTTCAAGTCTAGAAATGATGCCAACATCTACACCAGTTATCTCAGAGAAGGTATTCGATTCCTCAAAGGAATCGAATACCATCGCTGAGATAACTCTGCTAAAATTCTTCTAGCAGAACTACCATCATTAGTATTTTCAAAACCTTGTTTTGACATGTCAACAATAAGATTTAGTTCCTCTCTAAACTTCTTTTGAATAAATACTTTTCTTTCTTTAACTGATTCTTTCTGCTCAGAGGTTTTAGCATAGAATGACCTAATTTTCAATTTATATTTAAGGTGAAGAATGCTCTCAAAGCATCTTATCCAACTGTGAAGAGGTGAAAGGCCAAAAAATACAGCTTCTTGATTGACAGATTTAGATCTAATCAATTTAATGTCATTCATCTCTTTGGCTTCGCTGAACATACATAACAGCTTTGAGAAGAGGTATTACTTGTCAGTACATTAACACCTTTTCATCAAACATAGTCAAATTCATTTTATACTTTACAATTGGTGTCTTTATAGATGACTCAGTCGGTTCTGACTCTAAACTAACTATAAATGGTTCAAGTTTCTGAATTTCAATTCGTAATCGTTCCTTTTCTTCTTTAATTAGCACATCTGGTTCCTTCTTGTACTGCAAACAAACTGGTCTGCAGAAATGTGTACTAGATGGTTATTTGTTGTACCATATCACTGTATCATTGCTAGTCAGTTTAAGAGGCACAATAAATGTTTGGAAAATACTTTCTTCATTTTTATTATTTTTATCTAGAGTTGTATCTAAATATTTTTGTTTATACAGACTCTGGCAAGACGCTCAATCAAAACCGCCTTTGAAATGCATAGTTTCATGTTGATTCATATCTTTAACCAATAATTTAGAAAATATTTTGTCGCAACTATTTAGACTCAAGATTCTACACAATGTGTGATTAAAAAGAGATTGAAGGGAGCAAACTGCAGATATTTCTGAAAAAATCATATTATCAGGGTTGCATTTTTTTTTTCAATTAAAATTTTATGAAGAGACGGATAGATATTTGCATTTAGTAATAAGGAGCTATTTCTTATTATCTGGTATTGTTCATCGGACAGATCACATTCAATTTAATAGGTTCAAGTAGAGATATGTTTTTCCTAATTTCAAATGCTTTATCTGGGTCCAAAGCCTTTTTTCTATAAAAGAAAAAGTGTTTCTAATAATGTTGGATTCACTTGCTGAACTTTTTAAAGAAGCTAATGCTAATGCTTCTTCATTGTTTTCATCTAAATTGGCAGTTTTAGCTCTTTTACTTCTTTCACCAAGATTTTCCCAAACTTTATTTTTTCTAGGTGGAACTTTAAATTTAATTCTTTGAACAAGATCGGAAAAAAACTCCTCTTGTTAATAGAAACTTAAATAAATAGAATGATTGCCTAAAGAAAATTATTAACAAGCAACTCTGTTTCTTTAACTGCAGCCAAACACCCTGTTTTAAAACCATATATTTAAAACCTGTCATACTTTCTATTATGCTTATCTTCCTTATCCCCTACTTTTACTTTAAAAACAGACAACTTATTCTTTATGTCGGTAAGCTCTTATTTATTAAAGTCATCTTAATGAAGGTTATAAACATTTAAAACTTTTTAATCAAAGATTCATATATATATATATATATATATATATATATATATATATATATATATATATATATATATATATATATATATATATATATATATGTATATATATATATATATATATATATATATATATATATATATATATATATATATACATATATATATATATATATATATATATATATATATATATATATATATATGTATATATATATATGTGTATATATATATATATATATATATATATATATATATGTATATATATATACATATATATATATATATATATATATATATATATATATATATATATATACATATATATATATATATATATATATATATATATATATATATATATATATATATATATATGTATGTATATATATATATATATATATATATTATATATATATATATATATATATATATATATATATATATATATATATTTCCCTCCAAATTTCTCCTCCTTCCCCCCCCCCCCCCACCTCCAAATTTTTTCAATATATAATTTTGAAGAAATTGACTGAAAAAATGATTTAAAAAAAAAAGGTCTTTAAAACTATTTCGGGGTAGTACTGCTTCCACCCCCCTTCAATAAAACTTTTGTTCCTACGGCCCTGATATGTATACATTTTTTTAATGAGTTTGTATTTAATATAATTAAATAAAATTTACTTGCTTCAATTTACTCCAATCTATATACTTATCATATACTCACTGAATATTTTATATTTAGCAAGTAAATTATAAAAGCTGTATTTTAGATTCGAGCAAATTGGAGCAGGTTTAGTTTATTCCATTAAATAGTATACTGCTGAGTTAAAAACACTAAAATCAACTTGGAGTGTGGAATCATGTGGAACAATTTCGTTCTTGTACCACAAATAGAGTGTTACTAATAAAAAAAAAAAATTTACTAATATTTTTCTTCATGCTGAGTAATAGCTTAAACCTAATAATCTTTAGAAAAAAATCTTTCATTTACATTGTGAATTGACACAATTTAAGTAAATTAATAAAAAATACTGACATTTTAACTACTATATCTCGATAAAATAAATTTCTAAAACTGACTATTTCATCGAACATTTCCGTTGTTTTTCCGTCATAAGAAAACATTTATAAAGTGCTTCAAATTCACAGACAACCTTGCAATGGCTTCAAAAAAAGTTTTAAATTGTTATGCATCTAGCCTTACCATCATTAAAAAATATTTGCATTTCTTACTAAGGACTTACATTTTTTTCCTTTTTGCCACTTTTTAAGAATTTTGAGCCACCGCGCGACGGACAGCGCTATTTAATGTCGGTCATTTTAACGTGATGTAAATTTTCAGAAAATTTTGACTCAAAATTCACCGGGAAAATGTATCGGTAAATTTTCAATAGGAATGGGTGAATTTTCCGTTAAAAAGTTTGTTTTTCAAAGATTAAATTTTTTTTTTTTTTTTTTAAAGAATTCTAACATCTAGAAAACCATTATGTCTTATCGAAGCATGCATCCACATAGAAATATGTACATTTTGAGTTGATTCCTCCCCGTTTTCAACTTAACCAATACAGCTAACAAGGTTCAAGCACATAAATGTTTTCTAAATAATTTCGGGGGTTGAAAAGGATATATACAGCCTGTGTTTTTGTTGTTTACATATTCACCTTCCCTAGAATGAGGGTGCTACCACATTCAAGCAGGCTACTCATTTTTATTTATTAGTTTTTAATTTAGTTTTTATACAACCCACACTCAACTCTCCAACTCTAAACACAAGCCGAATAAAGCCGTAGCGTCATTGTACTTAGAACTAATTGCTGGTGATGCGTTCGCTCTACCACTACAACACTAGCGCATTTAATTAATCAGTCGTTTTTGACTGTACTTGCACATCAATACATACACTGTAAAAAGTTCTTTTTTATTATTTTAAATTAGTCGTTCCTTATAAAATAGTAGGCGAAATAGAATGTATGTATATTACGGTGTGGCCATCAAAGTTTTTTTGTATTTTCTTCATCATAAGATAATTATTAAAAAATTTAGATGCTTCGATGCAAAATAGGCAAATAAGGCCCTTTATACAGGATTTGATCTTTTACAAAGGTCAAATACCAGCCCTTACAACCTAGTAAGAATAGTTAGTGTTTATTAAAAATCATATTTTAACAAAGCCTTGCACTCTATTCCGGAGCCATTACCTTTTTTTTGATTTGCATTAATAGGCTGAAATTGAGAAAAGAATAGGCAGCAGATTAAATAAATTTACATTTCACGAAATATATATATATATATATATATATATATAAAACTATATTACTCTAAGGTGCATAGTGCATGAATAAGGACGTGTATTAATTTTTGGAAATTCCTCCCACCCACCCCAACTTTTTTATAACCCCCTCTCCAATTTATTAATTTTTACTTGTTATCAGCAAAAAAACATAACTGAAAAAAAATCAAATATTTAAATATATATATATATATATATATATATATATATATATATATATATATATATATATATATATATATATATATATATATATATATATATATATATATATATATATATATATATATATATATATATATATATATATATATATATATAGGGGAAAGTTGAGTTAATATAGGATAGTGGGTAATATGGGATACCTCTATTATCTACTTATAGGTCAGTGCTATAAAATAATTGTTGAATTGGAAACGAGGCTAATGTCAGGAGGTTACTTCCGCAAGTATAAGTTGTTCTCTTTCGAATTATTTGCGTCTGAAAAAAGTCTTGCAAGTTTTCACCAGTTAACCTTACATAACATCGACTGTGTTACAGAAGGCCAAAATAGTCTAAAAATTTTTACTATATTCAGAATTTAATTAGTAACTGACCAATTATTAAACATAAAATACCTTTCATGGTTATTCATTCCACGTGGTATTTAAAAAAAAAAAAAAATTAGAATTGTGCTATATAGTGGGGTTATATGAGATACCTAAATTGGGGTAATATGGGATACCATCCCATATTACGTTATTTCCATTATTTTCTTTTCATCTTATTATATTTTCAATGCTAATTCTGGTTTTATTGTATTGTCATCCTGATAATACAATAAAACCAGCTAGCCAGGAGTATCATTGACATTAATTTTTAGTCTGGGTGTATTAAGTAACAACTTGAGATTACAAAATAAACAATTTATAACCAATTTTGTTATTCATGATAAAAAAAACTACAAAAACCAAAAACAGTTTTTCATTAGTATAAACCACCTTAAGATCCAACAGTTCTGTAAAAATGTTCAGAATTTTAACGTGCATTAATTAAATAGACGCTAACAACTTCCTAAAGTCATTTTATTACTCATAATGATAAATCTCTTAATTTTTAGAATTTCTTTTTACGCTAAAAAAACTTTATCATTTTTAGATATTTTTTCTTTCATACATCTTTACATCTTTAATTGGGGTCGCATTCAGGAATAGCACATTGAAAATAGACTCTTATGTATTCAACTCTTTTTTAAAAGCTACACATACTTTATGTTTTTATTTTATAAACCCTTATTGGGGTTTAAAAATCTAGAAAATAAAACGTATAAAAGTTCTAACTCTTTTTTTTTTGGTCATTTTTTTAGATGCCGAGAACATTTGAAAAAAAAAATGTGAGGCAACAGTGGTTAGCAGAAGCTATGACAGCAGCTATTAATGCCGTTAGAAAAAAAAGAAATGGGCTATCTAAAAGCTAGCAAAGTCCTCAATGTCCCCGGGCAACTCTGGAACGCAAAGTAAAATGCAACGATCATCCAGTACAAGAATTGACCAGTCTCCCATATGGCCTAAAACCCATTTTCTCTTCCAAATTTGAATCAGATCTGGCTGATTACATAGTAGAAATAGATGCCAGGCTTTTTGGTCTTACCAGATTAGATGTCCGTAGACTGGCCTTTCAGCTTGCAAAAATTAACTGTATTTTTAACCATTTTAACTCTGCAGAAGAAAGAGCTGGAAAAGACTGGCAAGCATCGCTTTTAAGAAACATTCACACTTATCTATAAGAACCCCTGAATCCACTTCCATTGCAAGAGCTACAGCATTTAACAAAGTAAATGTGGGCAAATTTTTTATCCTTTTGGAAAGGGAAATTGATGAGAAGAAATTTAAACCTCATCAAATTTTTAATGTGGATGAAAAAGGCATTACCACTGTCCAGTCCAATAATGCCAAAATAATAGCACTGAAAAGGGAAAAAACAAGTTAGCATCCTTTCTTCAGCAGAAAGAGGACTGTTGGTTACTACAATACTTTGCGTGAGTGCATCTGGGACATATATCCCACCTATGTTTATTTTTCCTCAGCAGCGCATAAAAATGGAGTTAATGGACGGCGCACCAGCAGGATCTACTTATGCCTGTCATAAGACTGGCTGGATTCAACTTGAATTGTTTACCCAATGGCTCAGAAATTTCATTGAATGTGTAAAGCCTAGTAAGGAAAGCCCTGCTTTACTTATATTAGATGGTCATGCCTCACATACCAAAAATTTGGAGGCCATTAATTTGGCTAGACAACATTTTATAACAATTATCTGTCTCCCACCGCACTGCACTCATATAAAGCAACCTCTTGATGTTGCGTTTATGAAGCCGTTATCTGCTTATTATGACTCCGAGATTCAGATGTGGCTCCGCTCACATCCTGGGCAAATCATCACAGAATTCCAAATAACTTCCATATTTGCGAAGGCCTATCTGCACACTGCCAGCCTCGCAACAGCAGTTAATGGGTATGAAAAGACTGGAGTTTGGCCAGTGAATAGGAATGTATTTGAAGAGTGGGAGTTTAAGGTGGCAGAAACAACAGAAATGCCTGCCCCTGAAAGTGAGATAACTATTCAATCGCAACATCCGCCAGTGGCCAAAGAAAGGGTGAACAGAACCAGAAGGCGTAAGGGATTTACTGCCGTGCTGACAAGTTCCCCTTCCAAACAATCGCTTAGTAAGAAGCCTGAAAAAAATGAAAAGACAAAAGGAAAATCAAAATTGAAAAAAAAAACATTTTTCAGCCGAAAATAAAAAATCACAACAAACAGGCGCAACAATGACGAGTGCGTTAATGGTTGATAATGATACTCCATGCATATACTATACTGGTTTATTCTCGGAAGATGGCCCAGGAGAGCAGTGGGTCATGTGCCAAACTTGCAGAAAATGGGCCCACACAGATTTTGCAGGGGCTGATGAAGACGAATTTAAATGTGATTTATGCATTGACAGCGATTAAAAATTGAAATGTTTTTTTATTATTCTTTTCTTTTTTTTGTAATATTAAAGCTGTTTTTATTTTTATTTATAAATTTTTGTTTTGTTTCATTGATTTATAAAATCTTGCATAACTGATTACCATCCTTAGCTGACATTGATTAAGTGTCCCATATTACCCCACCCTTAAGAGTAATATGGGATACCCAAACATTTTCTGTTGATTAAATTTTCTCAAAGTGTATTGAAGCTTTTAGACTCATCTTTTACAGAAATGATATTTGATAGCTAATGAAATTACCTGACTATTGGCAACAACATTAATTTTTAAAATTTCATTTTTATAGGTCGTTAAAATTAAGTATTCCATATTACCCCACTTTCCCCTATATATATGTGTGAATATGTATTTATATATATCATTTGTATGTATATGTATGTATATATATCAGTCACTGATAAGAATAAGTATTTTCAGTGTAATCAGGCTTTAAAAATATTGTAAACTTTGATTTGTCATAAGTTTGGTTTTTGGTTATAGTAATTTTTCACCATAGTAATAAACTTTCATAAGTATATTTGATCCTATTAAAATTATGATTAAAAGAGCTGTTAAAAAATACACATTTGACCGCAAGCCACACTAGAATTAAATTGCTTAATTTGTGTTCTGTAAAATATTCCCTTGTGTATAACTAAATTTTTATAATTTAAATATTTTCATTAAAGGTAAAGAATAAATATTTTATATTGAAATGGCTACATAATAAATGATGCTCGGTTACATCAGAATTAAAATTATATATAATTATGGAATTAAAGGAATTGTCACTTAAAAGCCATTACTTTTTATTGACAAAATTCTAATGAAACAAGTAATTAATACAAAATTTTTGGGTAACTATATCAATGAAAAACATAATTGGAAAGATCACATAATTGGAAATATCACATAATTGGAAATATCACAAATAAAACATAATTGGAAATATCACAAAGAATCACCTTTTGTTATTGTTCTTAACAACCAAAATGATAGAAATTCTATTTTAAAAGCTGCAAAAAAAATAAAAAAATTCAATAAGATAAATAAGATAAGAGATAAATAAAGCCTAAATAAATCTCAATAAAACCGTTGCTGAGCGATACAAAGCAAAGTAATTGCGCGAGGAGTGCAAACAAAAAAATTCAGAAAATTCGGATCCCTTACTTTTTTATTATGGCGTACTTTTTTATTATGGCTTTTTTATTATGGTACAAAACAAAAAAGTCATCAAAATTAATAAGTAGCAATCATTTTATAAATTACAAAAACCAAAAAGATTTCAGTCACGGCTCATTAACTTCTTTAGTTATTCCGAAGTGATTGCAAAAAAATCATGCCTCAAGCATTAATAAACAACGTATTATTGCTGTTAACAACAAAAGCATTATAAAGGTTATCAGTTCAAAACGACTTTAGCGACTTTAAAAACTCAAGTAATCCCTTAACCACAATTTCTTTCAACAATTTTACAATTTATTTTTTTAACGCAAGAAATCTCGCTAATAAACTTAACGATTTTTTTTTATACGTTGAGTCAAACAAACCTGCCTTATTTTGTGTTAGTGAAATTTTTTTCAATGATAAACTCCCAAACTCCATGGTCTGTCCAAAAAATTATTCTATTTATCATAAGGACCGGATACAAATTGGCGGTGGTGTAGCTATATACTGCAGTAATGACGTTAAATCCGCCATAGTAAGTATTACTCAAACTGACCTAGATATTGACACCATTTGTGTTGATTTATTTTTTGGGTCTAGTAAACTCCGCTTAATTACTTGTTACCGTCCACCGTCCTATTCTCTTGATGATTATATCTTGAATAAATGGTTTCGAAAATTAGCCAGCTCTGTGAATCTGTTCCTTAATTTGTCATTGTTGGAGATTTCAACTTAGCGAAAATTGATTGGGTTGACTACGTTTCGCCAAATGAGAAATGTCATCATCTTTTTTCAACTTTAGTAAATAGTCTTGGTATGAACCAATATGTACAAGGGAAAATAACATTCTTGATTTTGTTCTTTCAAATATCATTTTCCTATTAAGTAATATTTCTGTTGAGTGTCCATTTAGTACAAGCGACCATAACTCAGCCTTTTTTATATAAACGCTTTGGATAATTATGAGCCCGAAACAAACTCCGAATCTTTTAACGATTTTAATAATACAGATGTAATTGGTTTTATTTCTTACTTATCAAAAATAAGTTAAGACTTCGATTTTTCTTTTGTTTTTACAACACAAGAGTATTGGAATATCTTTTCTTATCATCTTTGTAAAGGTATTGCTCGTTTTGTTCCAATCAGAACAATATACCATAAGAAAAAAAGTCGTTCTTATCCAAAGATATTTATAAAATGCTAATTCGCGAATCATTTTTATGGAAAAGATTGTCGATCGCTAAGACTATCTTGCACAAAAAGGCATTTCTTCAATATGCATCAAAATGTAAAAAAGCCATATCCACTCACCACAAAAATGTGGAACTAAAACTGCACAAAGAAAATAACTCAAGTAAGTTTTTTAGTTACGTAAATAAAAATCTAAACAACCCCAAAAATATATATCCTCTAAGAACCAATAGCAGCTTTACTACTAGCAATATTAAAATGGCAGAAATGGAAGTATTTTTATCATAGATGACGGTAATTTGCCTAAAATAAATACTTTTGTTAGTGAACATGTTAAGATGGATTTCGTAGATCTTTCAGCAAAGATAGAATATCAAAAAATAAAAAATCTAATATCTAGCACATCATTTGGACCTGATGGTATACCAAATATACTTTTAAAACAGTTAGCACATATAATATGTATTCGGCTTTCATATATATTTGAATTAAGATCTACGTCAAGCTCGTTACCATTACAGTGGCTTCAAGCTTCCTTTCCCCCTATTTTTAAAAAAATATCTACTTCAGATGCTAACAATTATAGACCTATATCCCTCACATATACTAGCTGTCGAGTCATGGAAAGTATTGTCAGTTTAAGTATCGCTGACTATCTTAATATAAATAATCTAATAACACCTAATTAACACGGCTTTTTATCCAAAAGATCTACGTACACAAATCTTCTAGAGTCAACTAATGACTGGAATAAAGTTTTAGACAGCAATTTAATTACTGACGTGGTGTACATTGATTTTTAAAAAGCATTTGACTCTGTGTCTCATCCAAAATCTTGAAAAAACTTGCAATGTACAGCATAATAGTTAAGCTGCTTCATTCGATATCAGCATTTTTTTCCAACAGATATCAAAGGGTTCTTGTTGGAAATTCGCTATCCAATCCAACCAACGCCCTGAGTGGAGTTCCACAGGGTGGCGTTTTGGGTGCAACGTTATTCTTGTTATATATTAATGATCTACCCTCTATAGAAAAAGATCTTAATTGGTCTCTATGTTATATGCTGACGATATCAAGCGATATAGTTCATTTAAGGATACCGATTACAGTCACGATCTTGTTGTTGCCATTTATAAAGTTTGTCTCTGGTCAAAAAAATTGCAGTTAAAAGTAGCTAATAATAATTGCTTTACTCACAGAATAGCGCCTACTTCATTTTGCAAAGATATAAATTACAACTATCAATTAGGAGATCATAATTTAACCTGGTCTACAAACCCAAAAGATCTTGGTGTGACCATGGATTCTTACTTAAATCATATTTCAAATATCGTCCGCGCAGCAAACGTTCCAGGATATCTAATTCTTAAGTATTTTAGAAGTCGTGATCTGCGTGTTATCGTAAAGGCCTACACTACCTATATAAGACCAATTTTAGAATATTGCTCTCTGGTTTGGTCACCAAACCACACTAAAATTAACAAAACAGTGGAAAGAGTACAAAGATGTTTTACCAAGAGAACCGCTAACCTAAATAACTTTTCATATTTAAATAGACATAGAATTCTTGGTTTGGAACTACGAAAAATTCGTCGCCCTAAGTAAGACTTGATTATATATTCCAAAGTTCTGAATAATTTAGTTTCCTTAAATAAATCCAGTTTTTTTTTTATTAAAACTATATTTACGCTCGAGGACATAGTTTCAAATTACGCAAACTAAAATGTAAACTCGATGTCTGTAAATACTTTTTCTCACTCAGGGTTTTTAATATTTGCAATAACTTGCCGTCTGACGTCGTGAACGCCAAAAATATCAAGAGCAAAATTAAAATTAATTCTATCGACTTTGAAAAATACTGTTCCGGCTATCTAGTTTTTGTTTTATAACTGTGGTCTTATATATAATTGTAATATATATATAAATATATATATATATATTGTAAATTATCTCGCATCTGTATTATGTGATTGTAGGGCACGTTGTCAGAGTCCTTCATATTTTATGGACCTGCGTGTCCTTTAAAACATGTATCAATGCTCTAATAAATTCTAATCTAATCTAATGTTGTTCGCCTTATTAGTTTATGTTGTAACTTGCTCAGGAACCATGGGAAAATACTTTGGTCGGCAATAAATTAAAGAAAGTTAGTAAATTAGTTAAAGAGGCTGCACATGTAATTAAGCGTCAATTGAATTATGCTAAAATTTTCATATGTGTTTATTTTTTATATTTTTAATTTTTGCATTAAACATTGTAAGGAATTTTTTGTTTGTTTATACAGAATTGCTAAAAAATAAATACAAAGTGTTTTATGAGGACATTGAATTTTTATAAGCTGGAGTGCCATTTATTATATCAGCCCTAACAATACATCATTGTCAACATGGAAAAAACCTAAATATTGAAGAAAAAGTTCAGTACAGGAAAGATAAAAAAGCTGTATATATAAAAAAAATTTAAACTAAATTCTAGGTATAATTTTTTCAAGATTGCAACTGAAGAACATCCCTTTAAAATTACTTATTATTATCCATTTCTTATTTCATTTTTTAACATCAATTATATTATTTAGTTCATAAACAACTTGTAAATTTTATTTAATTTAATATTTTTATTTTTAATGCATCGAGTACAGATCATCAAATATTTATTTATTCTTTTTATCACTGAAATTACAGGTAAAATAAACAGTACAAACAAGTGAATAAAAGTATTTGTTTATACTGTCATTCTAAAGTCCAATTTAAATTCTACGTGGAATATTTTCCTCCATAAACTTCGTAAATATTAGTCTTTGTTCTCTGATATTTCAGAATTCAAAGGAATGGTATAAAATTGTCGTTATATTGTCTCCTACGTCATCGTAGCGACGTTTAATCATTATTTTTTATTCCTTCTGTCAAACACTTGGCGAAGTTTAGCTCAAGTTGATTGAACATTTTTATTACTTCGTTGATAAATAGATTATCTTTAGTAACATACCTAAGATACCTGAGTCATAATCAAGGAAAAACAAGTCGTGTTGTTTAGTAGTCTGATAAACAGATTTAATTTGTTTCGAATGAGGATGGTTGAAATATCATCAATTTTAAAGAAGAGATGCGATTTTGCTGTACTTTGATATACTAAAGAGAAATTTTAATACTGACCTTCCAACGGCGTCCAATTTATTAAGAAGTTAATTTTTATAGCAAAAAATTTCTAAGCCGTGTGATAGATTCGGCCCTGCCAAAGATTTGAACGAATAAACTATAGTTAATGGTTGACAAAAACAAATACCAGATTTTATAAGTCCGAAGAATTATTAAAACTGAATAATACGTTCGTTTACATTTGCTGTTTGAAGTGTAGCTATATATTGAGTATGATTTCGATAATCCCATAGGAAACTGAGGTGTTTCAGTTTATTATTGAGGTGTAGGGAAGAGCCATTTATTTGAATTGAGTTTTTTGTAATTGAACTTTTACCGGATATAATAAACTCGGTTTTTTTGGTGTTTAGTTTAATATATAGCTTTTGGTATTGTGGCTGAACTTTATTAATCAATTCTTGTAGACCAGAAAAAGTCGAACTGTGTAAGATAATATCGCCTGCATAGGCAATAATACCAGTGTATAAAACCACTTATTGTTGTTCCAACTTTGCAATCTGAAACAATTTGATTTAATTTGCTTCAAGTGTATATATTATAAATATGTGGTGATAAAATTAATCCTTGTCGCACGCCTTGAGATAAATGGAAATGATTTGATTTATGCCCAAGGTACGGTAATGATTTGAATTATGTACCCGATAATGATTTGATTTATGCCCAAGGTACTATATATTAGCAGTACCCGATAATGATTTGATAATGATTTGATTTATGCCCAAGGTACGATAATGATTTGATTTATGTACCCGATAATGATTTGATTTATGCCCAAGGTACGATATATAAGCAGTGCCCGATAAGTAAAGTGATTGTAGTGCGCGAACTACTGAGGGCAATATCTTTTTGTTGTAATAAAGTTTTTCAAACAACAAATCACAGTTGCAGCTATCAAAAGCCCTATATGCATCTAAACTACAAATATATATTGATGAGTTATTGTTATTGTAATATTTTACTGTTTCACTTAAAAGGAACTCTGCATGAAGAGTGGAGCTATTGTGCTTGAAGCCAAATTGATGAGAGATTTCATATTTCCGGACATTTTTCCATAATAAAATATTCAAAGAGATTTGTCAAAATAGACATGATACCAATTCTGCAATAGTTATCGGGAATATTATGAGATTTTTTATAGGATTTTACTATTGTAACAAATATGGATGTTGATAGGTACTCCGGCACCGCTCTATTATTGAAGATATTGTTATAAAACTTTGAAAGCCATGTAAGTAGGTTGTTGTTGTAGGAGTTTTTAAACAGTTCTGCATTAATTTCGCAGGTATCGCGTGATCTATTATATCTAAGCTTAAGAATACAAGTTTTGATGTTGGAAGTTGATACGAGTATTTTATTAGGCTCATCTATGAGTTGTGGAATATGACAGTGTTTGTAATTGTTGTTGGTAATCGTGGGAGTGTTGAAATAGTACTAAATTTTTTTTGAAATTTTATTTCTGGTGTCCACCATGATTTAGAGAAAATTCCTGATTCTTTTTGTTGGAAACAGTTTTTCATAGCTAAAATAGCAGCATTTTTTTATTTTTTTGCATATTGTTCAAGATTGTTTCGCTATTTCTTGCCCAATAAAGGAGTAATCTTTGAAAAGATCGGAAAGACTCTAAATTTTAATAAAATTATTATCATTCCATGCATACTTTGGAATTGTATTATACTTTTTAAGAATACTATTTACAAATGAAAATATTCATAGTGATAGGTAAGTGATCATTCATGTTTAGATGTGAAGAAGGAAAATATGGCAGTCAGTAAAGCATATTGATGATTCTTCTAAGACTGCAATGTGATCGATGTAAGATGAATTAATTAGCGTTTTATGTTTATAGGTATAGGTAGGACCAGTACCATTAAATATATCTAAAAACGAAACCTCATTAAATTGGAGAAAATTAGTGAAATGCTTAGAAAAGTTATTTCGTATTTTATTTTTTCGAGCTTCCGTATCATATATTCCGAAAATGACTGAAAATCGCCGGTAATTATACATTCTCCTTAATCTTCATATGTGTTAATAATGGAGGTAATAAAACTAAGTTGATAAATATATTTTTCTAAGGATTCAAAAGTATTTCTATATGAAGTAAGATAAACTCCAATAAAAATAAAAACACTGTTGCTATATGAACATTTTATTGCAAGAATGTGTTCATCTTCGTTTATTACTTGAAGAGACAGCAGTAAATTTATATGAATTAAGAAAGGATATCCATAAAAGGTCTTCAGTTTTCTTTTTTTTCGGCAGATCGAAATAATATTTGCCCTGCAGGAGTTGATAGATCATTTAAAATAAATCGCTCAGCATTTGAAAGCCAGTGCTCGTATACAAAAGTTTTATCGAAAGAGTTAACTAAGGTAGAGATATAGCAGGTGTTTGATTTCATATTTTTACCAATATATGTACAGAAACTAAAACTAAACGTTTTAAAATTTTATTGTACGTTTATCCATTGTGATTTCAAGTTGAGATATATGGCACGGGCTGCGTATTGTTGATGTTCATCTTCTGACTGGTTAACGACATCAGATTGACTTTTTGTTACTGACAGCGATATTGACTGTTGATATTGATTTTTTTGAGGTGTTAAAGTTTTCAAGTCTTCACAAGACTTTCGAAACTGTTCAACAATAATGTTGTTGTCCCAAACTCTAGGTTTTAGGATGATGTGCTCATCGTAACTTTTTATTGTTACTTTGAAGGATTGATTATTTTTATTTGTTCAGCGATTTAACAGCAATCGGTTCGACCTCCATTTCTTTTTTTAAGCAATCATTCACAAGATCTTTTGATATGGAGTTGCAAACGCCTCCGACAAATATATCAAATTCTCAAACAATACGGCTTCCTGCAATAGAGCTTCTGTTCTTAGCTATTTTATTTCCAAAAATTTGTTCTTTTCTTGTTATAAATGTACTCGGCGTCTAATCAAAATTTTTTTTTTCAAAACAATTTTAACCGATACTATTTTCAATTTTTTTATGCTAATATGGTATGCCATTATGGATAGTATCTTAACTTTTTGTGCATAAGTTTTACGTGTTTTTAATTTTACGCGGGCATTCTCTCAGGTGTAGTGTGGAGTAGTTTTACTTTGTGTATGATTTTGAGTTGTGCAGTAGTTTATTGAATTTGAAACAATAGAATTTTCTATAGGTGTTTGAAGAACCGATGATTTAGTGACGCTGTTTAAAAACAGTTGTTGTTGATTTTTTTTATTTCTGTATTTCATTCACAAAGTTCGTCGTATTTTATTTGCAGTAAGCGATGATCTTCCCTAATTTTGATGTTATCTAAATGCAATATCTTTATGCAGTCGTTGAGTTCTTTTACATTCGGCTAGACATTTATTTCTTTGATATGAGTAGTTATTCGTTCACTAATTATTTTCGAGTTATTGATCAATTTAGTAAAATCTTTGTAAAGCTGTTATTGAGCAAGGGAGATAGACATTAGATATATATCATCCAAACATGTAGAAACCTTGTCCCTTTTTATAAGAATTTTCTTTATAAAACCATCAGAATCGAGACTAATGTTTAAGGAAGAAAATTGTTCTAGTTCAAAGATTTCTCGGATCTCCGTAAATAGAAAACATCTAAGACTAAATATATCTTCCTCTAGAAGTTTGAAAATTCCTTCATGATTACATTTTTAGGATGGAAGCAGATTACTTTCACATTAATAATGTAGTTTTTATCGAGAATCTTTTTACTATTCAGAAACAAAAAAACCGACAATGACGACGACGTTTTAGCATAACATTTACGCTAAAACGTTTATAAAACATCTTTAAAATATAAAACTCTTAAAAACGCGTCTGTTCTCTTCAAAGCCCAAGCGCTCAAAAAAGGTTTTGCCAAATAAAATAATAATTATTAAAACAATATAATAAATAAATAAAATAATAATAAAAATAAGTGCTAAAAAAAAATATTACTAAAGAAAATATAGTTGTTCCACAGGATTCCTTAAAAATTGAGTGTCTTGCCATGGTGCATATAAAAGAAATAGTGAAATTTATTAGCCTGACACACTTATCTTTCTAAATATTTTACACACATACATATATATATATATATATATATATATATATATATATATATATATATATATATATATATATATATATATATATATATATATATATATATATATATATATATATATATATTATATATATATATATACAGTATTGGACAAAACATATCTTAAAAACGAAACAAACTATACTACAACAGCAAACAGTTCAGGAGTCTGGAGTCATAGCATGCCATGACATGAGCCATCAGCTGACAGGTGACAGCACATAGGCAGAATTTCGTTGACAAGTGCCATTTTGCAGCGGACAAAACAAGTGCAACTTTTTTGGTTTGTTTCATTTTCTTAAGCCTGGTCCGGGTCAACGTCACGGAAGTTTTTTAATAAATAAAGGAAGTATCCAGAAGTTTCCAGAAGTTTCCAGAAGCATGCAGAAGCTTCCAGAAGTTTCCAGAAGAAGCATCTGGAGGCATCCAGAAATATCCAGAAACATTCAGAAGCATCCAGACGCATCCAGACGCTTCCAGAAGCATCGAAAAGAAGCATCTAGAATCTTCCAGAACAGGTTCATACAGGTTCATTTTACTATATAAGAGACATGTAAATCGACATGTAATTCAGTCAGTATATGGAAGTCAATCGGTCAGTATTATCAAGACAGTTTATTGAAGTGAGTTTATCAAAGTGTTTTATCGAAGAACATCAATACAAGAAGTGAAATAGAACAAGTGTTTCATTACATCAATACATTCCACATCCAACCAAGACGTTGTGTTCCACAGAGTATTATTGTATCATCACAAGGTAAATGTAACACGGTAAGCCTTGAGAAGCGTGATTATTTATTTTTATTATTTTTATGACTTCAAGTGCAAAAATGGCTCCCGACAGTCTTGGATTGGAACTAAGAAAGAATATTATTGGCAATTACGTAAGTGGAATGTCACAAAAAAGTATTTGTGATAAATATCGCGTGAAAAAATGAACTGTATCAAGACTATGTTCCAAATATCGTTCAACGGGGAAGTTGGCAGCAGATAACAAAGGTGAGAGACCGCGTTCCACCACTTCTAGAGAGGATTCTATGATCGTCAGATCCGTCAAGAAGGATCCCTGGATATCATCAGTCGAGATACAAAAGCAATTAGAGCTGCCTGTATAGGACCAAACAATGAGACAACGTGCTGTTGAAGTCGGATTGTTTTCTCGACGCCCTGCAAAGAAACCGCTGATTTCACTAAAAAAATCAGAAGAAAAGACTCCTGTTTGCTACATCTCATATTGACTGGAATGTGCAGATATGGCGAACTGTCCTGTTTAGTGATGATTCAAAGTTCAACATCATTGGGAGCGATGGCATTTGCCGTGTAAGTCGACCTGTCGGAAAACGCCTCGATTTACGTTACTGTCATAGGACCGTGAAGCATGGTGGAGGCAATGTAATGGTTTGGGTGTGTTTTTCTGCTAACGGTCTAGGTCCAATACATCGAAACGATGGAATAATGGACCGTTTCATGTATAAAAATATCCTGAAAGATGTTATGTTACATCATGCTGCATGGAATATGCCAATAAAATGGGTTTTTCAGCAAGACAACGATCCGAAACACACTGCAAAAGTAGTCAAGCAGTGGTTTCAAGACAACCACCTAACGGTGATGGATTGGCCTCCTCAATCTCCGGATCTCAACCCTATCGAGAACCTGTGGGAGATCGTCAACCGCAGATTTTATCGTGAAGGTGTTCGTAATAAGGATCAACTGTTTGAACAAATCCAAAAAGCCTGGGCAGCGATTCCACAAAGTTTCATTGATCACCTGATCGAATTTATGCCTCGAAGATGCAAGGCTGTGATCGACAACAAAGGATTCGCAACGAAATTTTGATAGCAAAATACAGCTTGGTCAACATTTTGTCAAGTTGCACTTGTTTTGTCCAGGAGGAAATCAACTTTTTTTAATACTTTTGATTAATTTATTAATTTTCGTGTGCAAATAATGAACTTTGTGATGAATAAAACTTGAAGAACTTTGTCTCTAAACAGTTACATAGTTATTTCACTAACTTGAAAAAATACAGCATGGTCACATTTTTATATTTTGAGATAATTCGTTATTAAACTTTTAAACCTATACAAGTTTTAAATTTTTAGGAAAAATGAGTCTGTTTCTTAGGTATATTGCAGTTATTGTAATATATTATTACCTATTAATTATAACTATTGTGGTTAATAAAGCTAGAAATTTCAAAACGTCAAAGTTTTTAAAATATGACCCTGCCGTTTCTTCTCGTCAAATCTTCATATATATATATATATATATATATATATATATATATATATATATATATATATATATATATATATATATATATATATATACATATACATATATACGACCTAAGTGATACAAAGGTAATAAAACAGCTATTACACTAACTGCGCGAATAAGATTTGGTACGGGAAATAGCTTCTTAGTTCCCTGACGTCTGGTGTAAAAAGATTTCCGTTCATTTCAAAATTGATTAAGCTGGGAGGCATTTTGTAAATTGAGCAACTTTCGAAAAAAACTAACGACGTGTTTCATAGGAGATTTTACAAAAAAGGTAAGTGCACTTAGCTCATCAGCCTTTCCATAAATTTGCGAAAACATTGCTAAATGATTTTGGATATGTCATTTATTTGTTCGTTGCTTCTGTTAAAATTCAACTCGAATTTAATACAACGCGGTCTTAAATGGCACGTTGATTGAGACCACTTGCGGCAAATTGATACACTGTATCATCTTTCCCCTTTAATAAAGCATTTAAATATGGCCGAAAATATTTCTGTTTATATATTTGCATTAATGCAATTAAATTGTTTGGTGTAGACTAATGTTTTTTTTTCTCGCAGCGATAGTAAATAGGTAAATAGGCCTAATAAAACCTTATTAGGCCAACGGCCTAATTATTATTAATACCACTATTTAAAACTTTTGCAATCCAATTTTTTGATTTGCAATCCAACTAGGTTGTTTTATTTCTTATATTTCACGCTTCAAAAAAAACGCGCCCAAATTTCAAAATCAACTAATGAAAATTATAACAGTGTTTAAGTTGCCATACCGCTAGTTTCAATGTTTTCGTATATTTGTAAACACTTTAAAAGTTCGTAGTGTGATTATATTGGTATTAAATATAAATTTAAATTACCAGAGAAAGTAAACATTTATAATTTTTTATCATTTCAGATGGTGCAAACATATAAATGAAAAACTACTTTTGGGGCCTTATTGGGCGTCCTTAAACTTGCTGCTGAGGAAGTCATTTCAAAAAAGCAAAATCTCAGAACTGTCGCCTTGACCCATAGCTCGCATTAAAAGACATTACTTCGTTTTTGAAAAAAAGCCAAGGAAGAAGTTTCCACATCTGGTTATTCCAAACCAAACTATTATTTACTGCTGCAGAGGAGCAAGAACTTGTTAATTATCTGCTAGACGCAGTGAAAATGTTTTTTAGGTCAGGTTATAAAAAAAAAGAAAAAGGTATTTCCACGGTCAGGAATAGTGAACGAACAATAGATGGAGGTCCCCCGGCTATGTTGGAGCATGTCATATTTCTGGCTGGATGATAAGGGAGAATTTGTTTTTATTTTTTAAATATTTTGTGAAACATTGTAAACCAACAGTTGAACAACCTGTCCTGCTGCTGTTGGACAATCATGAATCTCATGTATCTCTTGAATCTATTAAAAATGCCAAGAAAAATGGTATTCATATGCTTTTGTTCCCTCCTCATTGTTCGCACAGACTGCAGCCTTCGGATCGTTCAGTGTTTTTTTCACTAAAGAGACATTATAATGTTCACTGTGATGCATGGCTAAATAGTCATCCCGGGCGGCCAATGCAGCTTCTTGACATTCCCGCTATATATTGTAATGCATTCAAGCTTGCCATGTCACCTGCTAACATACAGTCAGGCTTCGAATCTACAGGGATTTTTTCTTTCAATCGTTTTCGGATTGACGCTGTCTTGTTTCTGCTCTTGTCTGTTAGTAATAGACGAGATCCTGCAATTTCCGGAGGTGTTTTTTCTGCTTTGAACGTGGGAGAAATTGCTACTTCCGAAAACAATGGTCATCTTCAAGTAGACGTCACTTTGAACATAGCTTCATTTGAATTTCAACCGTCAGCATCAGCTCTTTCAGATTCGTTAGCGATATGTAAGGAAAGTCTAGTAGCTTCCACATCTGCTGAAACTATTTTTTGTGCCAATAGTCAAGTTATAGCCTCGCTCAATGTGGTACGGGTATTTCCTAAGCCGGACCAAGCAGCCATAATAAACGCAGGAGGTAACATGGCAAAACACCTTTTTTTACCGATACATCAAAAAATTGCTCTTGCAGAACTAAAGAAAAAGAAAAAAGGAGAACCAAACTCTAAATCGGTTGCAGCCATAACAAAAAATAAAACTGTAAGGACTTCATTTTTGAATTCAAATGAAAACACAGATGATACTTTCTGTCTTGTGTGCGGCGAGCCCTATTCAAATAGTAGATCAAGAAAAACTTAGGTTTAGTGTGTAGACTGTAATTTGTTGGCCCATAATGAATGTACAGATGGTACTTCTGCTTTTATTTGTGAAAATTGTTTAGAGTGATTAAATAAAACATCATTTTTTAGTTTGTTTACATAATCTTTTGTATTTGTTTACTTAATCTTTTGTGTTTGTTTACCTGTTTACCAAATCTATAGTATTTCTTTACCTTCCCTTTTGTTTCTGATTACCTAATTAGTTTTTTAAAGCTTCATTTTCAAGTCGTATTAAATGTATCAACTTGCCCCATGGTTATATCAACTTGCCCTAGCATGGGGCAAGTTAATACACAAATCTTTTCCTTACTTTTTTTGCTGTATTTATTTTTATTATGTTCTAATCAATAAAATTGTGGTGCTAAAATATGCAGGATACTTAGTTTAACATATACAAGTTATTATTCCCACTCTAAATACAATTATTAGCTTTTAATGTCAGAAAATGTAAAAAGTTTATCAACGTGCCCCCGTCTCCCCTATGTATACATGTATATATACTTTATATATATATATTAGGGTGGTAGATAAAATCAAATTTTTAAAATAAATATACTATAATTATATATATATCATATAATATATACATATATATATATATATATATATATATATATATATATATATATACTATATACAATATATATATATATATATATATATATATATATATATATATATATATATATATATATATATATATATATATATATATATATATATATATATATATATATATATATATATATATATATATATATATATATATATATATATATATATATATATATATATATATTAGGGTGGTGGCTAAAAATAAAATTTTAAGATATGGGATAACCCGTAGTAATGTTCCTTTTGATTATAGAAACTACTGTGCAAATTATATATAAAATATTCGAACATTAAGTGGTGCCATACATCAACATAAATTTCAAACCATCATGCTAACACAGCCATTAAGCAGAAAAATAGCAAATAAAGTTCAATCAAACCAAAATCTTGCTCATTGCTCTATTGCCGACAAATTACATCAACAACCACTTTTTTATTTTAGGCACTCAATCACATTTTAGAAAGAAAAGAAATTTTTTTCAATCTTGCAGAAAAAATATAAATTTTTCTCGTGAACAGGTTAGTACTGTTTATTCAGGGTGGCAAGTGGTCCTTGAAAATCTGGAAAAGTCTTCGAATATAATAAAGCGTGGAAAGGTCCTAGAAAAACAACCCTTCTAGCAATAATTCCAGGAACTTTTTTCAGAAATATTTTAATATTTGGTTATCATTTTTTCTTTTACAAAGTTGTTATTAATTTTGTGTAAATTTATATTGAATTTGATAATTATAGATTTTCTGATATGCAAAAATAATTTTGTTTCATGTTACTGTCAGTATTATTAATATCTACTAATTATTTAAATATTTTTTATTTTTACATTTTTTCATAAACCAACATGAGGGTGTCCCAAAAAAGACTTTTTTGAAAGTTTTAATGTGCCATCTACTGAATCTCATTTTATAGGTCCCTAATAACTCTCATAATCTTTGTTAATTTTTATAATGACAGATGTAAATGATAGAAGTAAACTATGAGTTTTACTGTTTTGTGCACTTACAAACAGCATTATCTGGTATGCACTTCTGGTGCATACCAGATAATGTTGTTTGTAAGTGCATATGTTTTAATATGATGTAGTAATTAATATACAAATAATTCCCTTAGAACATTATTAACATTTGGCATAATTTCCTTTGAAAATTATAAATGGTTGAAACAATTAAATTTAACATTAAACATTAAACATTAAACATTAACATTAAAATTAAACATTAAATTTTCGTACGATTCCCTATGGATATTATTAATGATTGTTAAACAAATAGTTCCATTAAAATATTTTTCAGCACAAATTACGACACATACATCAATTACATGTATACGACACATGCATTAATTGATGAACTGTAATAATGGACTAGCAATGAGATGATTTAAAGATTGGCAGTGTTCTTCTGTTTTTAGGAAGCTAAGGCACTTTTGGCAAAGGCAAATACAGAAATATTGTCTTCTAGGAATTATTATGAAATAATAATTTCTCTCTAAAGTAGCATCCTTCTTTCTTGGAGCAGAAATACAAGATTTAAGGTGCCACCAACATAGTGTCATCCATGAGGCAAGGTTTTTTGCAGATGATATCTAGATCCTCACTTTTTGGATGAACAAAGATATCTATTAGTACTATCTTGACAGAAAAGGCGGCGATTCAGATAAAAGATGCAAGTTTGTTCATTGCAATTTCCTATTTACAATGTGTCATAAAATGCTATTGGGATTTCAGGATTCCTGCAATGATTTTAAAGTTACCCGGACAGTGGTGATGTACCGACAGCAAAGGCCAATTGTGGCTAATAATAGGTTTAAATGTACGTATATAAGGTTGTTATAATAATATTAAGGATGTGAAATACATATATATAACATGTACCTATACATCAGCAGCGACTGATAAAACGACATGCATTAATTCATCATCAGTGAATAGGCCTACTAGCCAATGCCATTGGTAGCCAACAACCGATTATTTGGCTTAACCATCAACCAATTATTGGGCTGATGGTATTGGTTGATTAATCTGCATTGGCCGATGCATCGACATTGGCTACATATATCACCTTATATATGTAAATTGCGTACTTAATATTATATTATGTAAATGTAAATTGCGTACTTAATAGTAATGTAATAGTAATGTAAATTGCGTATAGTAATGTAATGTAATAGCAATGTAAATAGTAATAGTAATGTAAATTGCGTACTTAATAGTATATTAACTTTACATACATATAATAAACCCTATAACTAGCCTCAATTTGCATTTGTCATCGGTACGTCTCTACCAGGCAGCTTATCCTATGAGAAAAAGATTGAAAATGCTTGCTTTTGAACATGGCACGCCATACTTTAATTTTCCAACTTTGCGTTTTGTCCTTGGGAGATAAAGAAGTTCCAGCTGAAACAAAGCTATAAGTGCTGCATGTTCTGGTTGAGTTTAATGAGCCAGAGAAACTTTAATTTTAATTTTTAATGTTGATGATAAGCCATAGCAGCAAGGAGTTGAATTGTGAACAATTAACTTTTGTTATTCTTTTTAATACTTTTAATCCCGCCCCCACTGTTTATACGAGTAATTGTGATAAAGCATATCAAAATAAAAACTAAAAATATTTACTTACAAATCTATTTGAAGAATTGATAAATTATAGTTTTTATACCCACTCTGACCTCTGCAACTTCTATTCCCACTTCCTTTCCAACTAAATGAATCGTCTACCCCTTGTTGTTAACCCACTTCCTGTAGTAGCAATAGCAAGTTGATCCACGATGCCGTCGGCGGTTAACACAATAGACTTCATGGGACTAATCTGACATAAAAAAAGCGTCACTAAATATAGTATAAAATACGTAACATATTAGAGATGAAGAGCTATATTCAAAATAATATTATTACCATTTTTGTGGCTTGCTAAGATGCGGTGATAAGATAGTGTGGCTTAAAAATAAAAATAAAAAAATTTGCTTTATAATCGAAAAATATATATGGCCCATAAATCTATACATAAAGTAACTTGAAATTTTAATACCTTTGTTTAGTTCTAATTGCTCCACACGTCTTACTAAAGAGGTATATGAAAAAAATATCTGACTTGAAGTGAATTTAAATTAACATATTATATAACAAATCACTTTAAATATCTTCAATAGCTAAATTGTAATATTAAAAAACATAAGAAAATATTTTTTTAAAAAAGAAGCAAACAAATTAAAGCAATGTTGGAAAACAATTATTACACACTAATTTATTTACGTTTTATACTGGGAAAGCTATAATTGAACAAATTTTATATACAGCTATACATAAACAATATTTTTTGAATATGTCTACTCTTTACCCCTAAATGTGTTCAATATAATAAAAAAATATTAGATCAAAGAACTTTTGAACAAAAACTGATTTTAGGGGTCGCTTATGAAAACTAAACATCTGACGGGTCCATAATCTTTAATATAAAAAAAAGCTCAACAAAAATAGAGTAGATTATAATCTACTCTATTTTTGTCTATTTAATCTACCCTATAGGGTATTTACTCTATTTAACCTACCCTATAGGGTAATATGAGCACCTCGGTAATTTGAGCATACACTCAAACCTCTTTTTATGCGGTCCTTTTTTGTACGATACTTTATTTGTGCGTTTTGTTTTATGCGATTTTTTTTGTGCGATCTCAAATAATTTAACTTTTTGGACGGGCAATAATTTCAATCTCAACGAATAAAATATGAAATATATATGCACATACGTCATTATATAAGTGCTGTTATGAACATGCAACCATAAATTGCGTTACAACATTAACTTTTAAATATTTTTTATGTAAGAGTTGAATTGAATTTTTGCGTGGCAATGAAAAGAGTTTTTTTATGCGGTCCGTATCTAATCGCATAAAAAAAATGTTTTTAATATTGTTTCGAAAACTATTTTTTATAGGTACTCCTGAAGTTTTATGTGATTTTTATTATGCGCTTTCTTTGCCTTGTTAAAATTATATTATCACGTAAGTATGTGTGGCAAAAAATTTTAATGCTAAAATAACGAAATAAATTTTTTCATAAAAAAAATATGTTTGCTAAAAATAGAAACGTTTAGTAGTATGTCAACTATGTAACCGCAACTTTGCTGCGAACGGACGTGTCATATTTACAAAGCTAAAAATGGCGAAAAATTTTACAACATCGCAACTAAAAGAAATTTTAGATATTCATGAGAATACAATTATGAAAATCTTCAACGAAAAAATTAAAAGATTTGAAAACAATATTGAGAAGTTAAAGGATGACAATACAATTCTAAAATCTGAAGTTAACGACTTGAAAAATACAGTTGAATTTGTCAGTGAAAAATACGATAAGATTATCATTAAACAAGCGGGAATTAAAGCAGATCGTTTTAAAACTTTCAACAATTTAGAAGTAAGTTTAACTGATAAAATGAAGGACAAATTGGCTGAGATTGAGAACAGAAGTAGGAGGAATAATTTAAGAATTAACGGTTTAGTTGAATCCGTCGATGAAAGTTGGGACGAATGTGAAAAAAAAGTTCACGAGTTTATTAAATCAAAACTTGATCTTCAAGGGAATTTTGTTATCGAACGTGCTCACCGTGTTGGTAAAACTGATAAAATTGATAAGAACAAAAAAAACCGAACAATTGTTGTTAAATTTTTAATTTTTAAAGACAAATCTACAGTGCTTGATAAATATATTAAAACAAAACTTTGGGATCAGCGAATCTACGTTAACGAAGACTTCAGCGAAAGAACGAATGAAATACGTAAAAAATTGTTTGCAGAAGCCAAAGACTTACGATTAAAAGGTAAGTATGCCAAGGTTTCTTATAACAAATTAATTACGCGAGACATGTGAAAAGAAATTTTTTGATTTTACGGATTTTTTACCAGCAAAAATGGATTCAATTCAGAACAAAAATTTAGAATCAAATTTTTTATATTTTTTCAAACAAATGATTTTTTTCTAGATGATGAATCAGATCCTGACCTTAATTATTTTAAAGGAGCTGAATCTTTGCAAAGCGAATGTAATTATTTTTATACCCGTGAAATTAAAAGATTTCTTGATCATAATAAAGTAAATGCGATTCATATTAATATACGTAGTTTAAAAAAAAACTTTGAAACTTTTTAAAATTTTATTGAGGAAACTTGTAATCTTTTTGACATAATTTGCTTAACAGAAACTTGGTGCAGTTCCGATGACGTAAATTCTTTTATGAACTTTGAACTGCCGGGTTTTAATTTAATCTCATTTGCAAGAAAAACAAACAAACGCGGCGGAGGCGTAATTATTTATGTTAAAAAATGTTTGAGATATTTTACCAGACATGACATGAGCATTTCCGATGCCAATAAAGAGGTTTTAACGATTGAATTTTAACCAACAAAGCTAAAAATAGTTTCATAAGTTGTTGCTATTGCCCATCTTCAGGAGAAATTTAAAATTTCAGGTCATTTTTATGTAATGACGTCATTAAAAAAAATCACTACGAAAATAAATTTATATGTATTAGGAGATCTAAACTTGGATTGTTTTCAATACCACGTAAATAATAACATTAGAATTTTTTATAATGATATTTTTGAAGATGGAGCGGTTCCATCGACAAACCAACCAGAATTACACACTCATCTGTTTCTCTAATTGATAATATTTTGACCACTGATATCTTTAACGATTCTTTAAAAAAAGGAGTAATAAAAAAAGACTTATCTGATCATTTTCCTATTTTCTTCTCTATAAATATAGATAAAAAATTAATATTTAATGAAAAACTAACTTCTAAAAAACGTATTTTTACGAACGATAACCTTGAATCTTTTAGAGAACAATTATCTTTAATTCATTGGAATTTTGTAAATATTTCCGCTAATGCAAATTTAATTTATAACTCATTTTTCAAAACATTTTACGATATCTATAACGCTAATTTTCCGGTAATTACTCATAATCTCCATGCTAAAAGTATTAAATCACCATGGATTACAAAGGGTTTGCGTAAGTCTACTAAAATTAAACAAAAACTATACATTAAATACTTGAAAACTAAAACAAATGAAAACAAAATTATTTATAAAAATTATGCTAAACTTTTTGAAAACCTAAAAAAAAACAAAATAAAAATTATTACATAAATTTACTTGAAAAATTTAAATTAAATTTGAAGCGCACATGGTCAATTAAAAGGGAAGCTACTGGCAGCAAAAAATCTTTATCTCACACTTTACCAGATACAATTAGACATTATAATGATTTATATATGATAAAAGGGAGATTGCGGAAGAATTTAATAAATACTTTGTGTCTGTAGGGCCTAATCTTTCCAAATTAATTTCAATAAAACAAGGAATTTTTCCACAAAGCCTAAAGATAGCAAAAGTCATACCAATATTAAAAAACGGTGATTCTACTAACATAAATAAGTTATGGTGACAAAATTTTTAGGTGTGTATATTGATGAAAGTCTTACTTGGACGAACCACATTGCAAATTTATGTAATAAAATTTCTAAGAGTATAGGGATTTTATACAAAGCAAGAAGCGTATTAAACAAACATACATTAATTCAATTATATTACTCACTAATTCATTGCCATTTAAGCTATGCTAATATTGCTTGGGGCAGTACAAATAAAGGAAAACTCGAATCTTTTTATCGGCAACAGAAGCATGTTGCACGGCTTATAAATTTTAAAGGCCGTTTTGCTCATGCTAAACCTCTTTTATATGAAATGAAAGTTCTTAATATATACGAACTAAATGTTTTTAATATTTTATGTTTCATGTTTCAATGTAAAACGAACATATCGCCTATTTCTTTTAATAATTTATATCTACAAAAAGACAGAAATAAATAAATATTAAGGAATAATAATTTAATTCGACAACCGTTTTCTCAAACTAATTTTGGAAAATTTTATATTTCTTTTCGAGGACCATTTTTATGGAACAAGGTAATATATTGATTTACTTTTAAAATACTTTCAAGTTTATTTAATTATTTTATTCTGTAGACTAATGTTTAATGTGAAAAAAAACGTTATTTGTGTATATACTTTTTATATTATTTTAAATTTAAAATAAGTGTTTTACTTCAGCGGTTCTCCGTAACAAGATCTGCCGGTCTTCTTCAAGTTTCCGCGTTCTTTATTATTATTATTACAAAATCTTTTTATTGTATTTTCTTTCTTCTATTTAGATTTTTTTTATTTTATTTATAAAAACTGTAAAATGAATTATTAAAAAGTTGTAATAAAGAACAAAAAAAATAAATAAAAAAAGTAGTAGTAGTAGTAGTAGTAGTAGTAGTAGTAGTTGTTGTTGTAGTAGTAGTAACCCCGGTACGCCCTCATGTTAAGAATTGCATGCTCTTGTGCTACGAATTTTGCCCTAATGTTACTTTTTTGCCCTCAAGTTAATCTGAGTGCCTTTATGTTACAAAGTTGACCTCATGTTACGATAAAGGCGTAGGATGAAGGCAAATGGTGCTCTCGAAGGGTTTGAAAGCATTGCTGTGGTACATGTACTAATAAACAGTTGTTTTGATAAACTGATTGTTTTAGGATTGTAAGGAAAACCTTATATCTTAAATTACAAAGCACAGTACTTACACATAGTATTGCTAAGAAGTATAATTTTACACTTTTATTTGACTTGAAAGCATATTGGAAGTTATAGTTACAATTTATCGTTACTAACATGAATTTTTGGAAAGAATGAGAATAAAATGTTAACTTTATTGAGATGTATTCATAAAAAAAGCCATTTTTAAATTGCGACTTAAATCTAATCAAAAAACTTTCACTTTAAAAATAATTCTAGTCCATTTTTTATGTATTATTTACCATAGCACTTAAAAGTTATTACTAGCTTTGATATGAACTTTTTTTAAAGTAGTGGTAAATATTAAAAAGATTCTTTGAAATTTATCACCATGTATTATTTAAAAAGAAAGTCTATTTTTGTTTCCTTCTTTTACATGGTTTGTCAAGAACATGAATAAGATTTGGTACTTACTGCTTGTTGGTAGGGTGACCCTTGTCCCGATTTTTTTCAATAAATAAACAACAAATTTAATACCTGCATAAGCATGGCTTTTGCAGGTATTAAATTTGTTGTTTATTTATTGTAGTTCATTTGTTACTAATTCTTTATGTATAAATTTTAATAACAGCATTTATTAGTATATAACAGATGCAATAATTATTGTGAGACAAGTTTAAGAAACATTTTTTGAAAAAAAAAGTGAATTTTGGACCTTGAAAAAGCTTATTTAGAGTGTCATTAGAGGTAGTGTGGTGGCTTTAGGTATTCAGGTAAGAGTTTTTATTAAGAGAATGTTAGGTATTAAGGTGTTTTGGTGTTGACGAATGTTTAGTAACAGTTATTATGGCTATATATGAAAATGCTGCAACAGTTACAAAACATTAAATTGCATTGGTATCGGCTTAGTCTGCCATTTTTTGCACAATCGGAATTAGAATTGGCTTTTTTTTATTAATTTACTGATTTTCCAAACGATGGTATTTTTATAATTTTTATCCCACATTATAATAATAATTAAATAATAAATAAACCAAACTTTATACATTACTTGAAATTTTTTTGAGAAAATGTTTACTCTTAGAATAATATTTATAAGGTTTAGTTCAACACCTGAATATAACTAAACTTTTATTACCATAATTTGGTTTTCAAAATAATTTTAATTTTTGTTGTTTTATTTATACCTAAAAGTAACCTATTTAAGCTTTGTAATCTATGTATGTTCAAGTATAGTCTTTTATATTTCTATATGGTTATTCTTTAGATATCTAAATTACTAATAAGTTAATAAAGAATTCTAAGTAAACTGCTTATCTTTTTACCATTTTCTTTTTAAATTTGAAATAAAAAGTCTTCCTCTGAAATTGTATTTATTTTTTCAAGATTTCTTTTCATAGTAACAAAAACTATAAATCATATATTTTTTAACTGAGTTTTTCAAATAACTTTTAAAATAATGGTTTGGCTCTGATTTAGGTCCAAGTATTTGTTTGCTATTACTGATTCCATGAAAGAGTTTACACAGTTTAAAGTTGTATGAGCTTGTAAGTCGTGATGAGCGCAATAATGCTCTTTGAAAAGGAATTTAACAGAATAATATTTTGGCATTTTTTTGCAGCAATGCACGACAAAGGAGTTGTCGATGGCGTTGGGGCTACTGTAAGCGTTTGGCAACCAAGAGAGTAAAGTCTGGAAAAATTGAAATCCAATCAGCTGATGATTTTTTAATGCTAATCAAGACATAAACGTCAAAGTTCTATATTTCTCAGAGGAAGAAAAGTCAGCGCGCAATTGTGCACTCAAACTATCTAAAATTATCCAGCAAGCCAAAAAAGTGAAAGATATCTCTAAATCCCACTACTTTTATGTCGGTAAGAGCCAGAACATAGCGGAAAAAACTTCACCGTGACGTATTTAGTATTTAAAACAAATAAAAGGATGTAACCATTTTTATTTTAAATTATATTCTTATTCACTTTATACTTTTTTTTTCCTAAAACAAATGGTTTGTAAATGGAATTAAGGAGGCGTACATAGAGTATGTCACCAAATAATTGTCAATTTTAACCCCTGCCTCCTGTAAAAAACGATCAGAGATATACATGCACCCCTCTCTCATTAAAAGTATGTCGCATATTTCAGCACCCCCTCCCCCCTCCCCCCCAAAAAACAAACAAACACAAAACAACCAACAGCAAACAAACCTTTTTTCACGTTCTTGAAACTAAATAAAATTTAATATTTTGATTCTATCCACTTAGGTGTTTTTAAAATTGTTCGAGCAGTTTTAGCGTCAAAATCTTTTTATAAGATTTGAATGTACTCTCGCCAGCCGATTAAACAAGAGGGGACATTTATGAATTTTTTAATTTTTTTCGAATCCTCGGAGCTAATTAGGAAACCCTCATCCCCTTCCCCCCTAACCTATCCCCCGCCGTGTAATTATTTTGAAGCAATATAAAATATTTTCTAATTTTTTTACTTTGAGAAAAAATTTCTCTCAACATTAGATGAAAATATGAACAACCAACCAATAAAAATATTTTAGGCTTTTTAAAACTTTAACCCTCCTGTTTTATTAAACGTTATTATTAAAGTTTATTAGATTTTACAAAAATTTCCAACCCTCCCGTTTATTAAGACCCCCCCCTCCCGTTTATTCAGCAGTAGAGAGTAAATAGTTAGCAGCATTTTAAAAAACTAAGCCGGTTACGCGAAATAGATTAACTCCCCAAAAAGTTAACTCCCGGTTAAAACAATCTAACTCCCCGGTTAATCTATTTCGAAATAAATTAACCCCGGGAGTTAAATTATTTTAAAATATAGCGAAATGGATTAACCGGGGGCTTAAATATTTCTAACCCCCACTGAAATAAATTAACCCCCTATAATATGCGTTTTAAATAATTTTTAAACTTTTAATTATATTTACAAAATTGTGTAAGTATTCTATTTTGAAATTTTTTAAAAATATATTTAGTATTATATATATTAAAATATATAATATATAAATATTTAGTGAGCGTTGAATAAAATTACTTTATAACTGTTTATTTTTGACAAGCCTTAATATTATATATAAAAAGGAGATCAAAACAATAGTATTAGTAGAATAATAGTATTAGTAGAAGTTCGTGCAATACTATAACTATCGTTTTGATCTACTATTACTATTGTTTTGATACTAATACTTCAAAACCATTCTCTTTTGCTAATAATAATGTCTAAGGTAGCCATTCCAGACGATTTTTTTATAATCTAAAAAAACATATATAATTTATATCATCGTATAGAGCTTGACCTGACTTAAAAAACGAGGGGTCATTCGACCTTTGAAGTTAAGCGGATTCAAAGTTATTGAGTTTTTTGTAGTGCAAAAATCGATGATTTTTTGACGAAAGGTATAGGGCTTAAGTATGGAAAATTTGCAGTGTTATGGCACCGAAAAAGAGAGTTTTTTTGGATCATATTGACTTTTGAATAACTTTTGAACCGTTATTATATTTGACTTGAAATTTTCCATAATGATTCAACAACTATAAGAAAATAAAATACAAAAAAAAATTTTTTTAATTCTGTCGGAATTGCCCAGAACTGTCTATTTTACAGACTGAGGGTTTTTACTTAATTACTTAGTTTTGGTGTCATATTGACTCTTGAATAACTCTTGAACCGTTATTACATTTGACTTGAAATTTTCCATATTGATTCACCAACTATAAGAAAATAAAATACCAAAATATTTTTATTTAATTCAGTCGGGATTGTCCAGATTTGTCTATTTTACAGACTGTGGGTTTTAACTTATTTACTTAGTTTTGGTTTCATATTAACTTTAGAATAACTTTTCAACCATTATTACATTTGCCTTTAAATTTTCCATAGTGATCCAACAGCTGTGAGAAAATAAAATACCCCAAAATTTTTTTGTTCAACTGACGAGATTTACCAGAATCATCTATTTTACAGACTGAGGGTTTTCACTTATTTACTTAGTTTTGGAAAATAAAATTTGGGGTTATATTATAATTACACCATACAAATATGCATAAAGGAATCATGGAATCCAAATCATGCATCATTTTGAAATTATTGTATAATTTACAGACCGGTCAGTAAATTACTGCAAAAGGGCATCGAAATCTGTCAAAATTATTCAGAATAACCTATTTAACAGACGAAAGATTCTTCAATAAAGTTAAAATTTAATTTTTAATGAAAATAACTTACAGCAAACGAACTTTCTGAAATTTGGAGTACTTACAACTGCAATAGGCAGGTATAACAGCAGAAATTATATCTAAAAATGTAAAAATATTATTATTAGAAACACAGGTACACAATAATGTGTTAAAAATATTTTGTTAATTCATTTTAAAAATACATATATATTAAAAACATTTAAAACTAAATAAGTATAAAATAAGAAACTTACTCTTTAAGATTGTTTATGTGAACCTATAAAAACGCCTAAGATAAAAAAAATGAAAATAACATAAAAAAATGTTTTTATTCTAAAACTTATTTCTTGGCTTTTAGTGAATGATTAGAAGTAGCAAGTTTCAGTAACGAAACAAACTAATAATCATTTTTAACAATAGACACCATCGAGAAGGTAAGCCAAGTTGTCTATCAACACAAAACATCACAACAATAACATCACAACAACATACATCATAATGACTGACGGGTACATAAACACAAACATACATATAGTGACTTACGGGTGCGTCAACACCGCTCCAGAGGTCCAACAGAACACAAACATACACATAATGACTGACGGGTACATAAACACAAACATACATATAGTAACTTACGGGTGCGTCAACACCGCTCCAGAGGTCCAACAGAGCACAAACATACACAAAATGACTGACAGGTACATAAACACAAACATACATTTAATGACTTACGGGTGCGTAAACACAAACATACAAATAATTACGTATCGGTAGATCAACACCGCTGCAGAGGTAAACAGAAGACAGGTATTCATATAATGGCTTGTAGATGCACCTACAAAAATATACATATAATGACTCACAAATACCTAAACAAAAGGATACATATATTAACGGTACATCAGCGCAAAAATAGAAAGCATTTACTTACATGAGGTCCAACAGAAATCAAATATACATATAAAGAATTTTGGGTGCGCAAACACCGCTCCAGATGACCAAACAAATTACAAACATAAAGATATTAAATTGAATAATAATAATAACAAACATAAATGCAATAAATTGAAGTTGAATTGACATTGTCAAAAAAAATATTAACAACATTTTTGTTTTTTTCGAACTTCGCCCTCCACATAACCATCAGCCTTTCCCTCTATCACAACACATTTCATCCTCCACTCTTTGACTAACTCAATATCGTATTTATCCTCAAATCCGTCATATAGTATCTCAAACTCGCATTCGTCATCAAATTCATTGTCATCTAAAACATTTACTACGAGCCCTGAATACCATACATCCATACCACCTTCATCTACCATTTTATGTTTAATTTTTTTTTTCTAAAAACTTTGGAACCCCTCCCTTTGATGCGCCTGCTGTAATTTTTTTTCTAGTTTCCATTAATAATCTAGTGTCACCCTCTAATCTGACCTTTTGTTTTAATGTTAACAACATTTCTTGTCTTTCATTATTCTGTCTGATGACTGAACATTTTATTGTATTTGCTCGTTGTTCTGGAGCATCTTTTAAAAACTTAAAAATTGACAGCAGGTTTGTTTTTAATGCCTCTATACCAAATTTTTTGTAATTTTCACCTTTTACCTTTTCTCCTAACTGTAGCCACTTTTCTGGAAATTTTTGCTGTAGTACTTTTTTTCGAAATCTAATTTGTCTTTGCAACTTCATTACAATTTCATTTTCAGTGCCTAAGATTTACTCCAAATCCTCTTTACACAAAATTAAACCACCATCCTTCCCAATTTCTGTAGTCAAAAACTCTTTTTCTTCGCTTGCCTTTTGTTCCTTTATTTTCTTTTCTAAGTTGCGCTTGTCCATCTCATCGATTTTGTACTGCAATATATCTGCTTTTTTTTCTCTGTACTTTCTGATACATCCTTTTCTATTTCGCCTTGCTAGTAAAACTAGCCTTGCCAATTCTTCCTGGGATTTCCGATATATCCAATCAGCTGTTTTGTTATTGTTAAACATGATGTCACCAGCTGGAGCTACTGGTGTCATGTTAGGTTTCATTTTTAACCTGCGGTCATAAGAAGCAAAGTCACGTTCAGACACAACGTTAGTACGCGGACAGTTTTGAGTTTCCTCAAGGACATCAACATCTGGATTGTGATATTTCCCTCCAGGCAATTGGTCTCTTAACTGACTCTGGATCATAACCGAACACGAACAACATATAACTTCAAGACATTCTTGGGTTAAGGCATCCAAATGGGTGGGTCATTACAGTTAGAAAACAAACAATCAAACAATTCATCCTTAGTGAGATATTTGACATCAAAAAATGTAGAACCACTTAACATTATTGATGCATCAGAAGAACAACAAACAAAATAATTAAACATTTGCGATCAAGCAGTATTCAAAAAAAAAATATGACCTTCTTCTTCAATAATACGAAAAAGAGGTCCTGATATCAGTTTATTAAAAATTCCCAGAGCTCTGGTTGAAGCATGAAAAGTTATGTTGTCAATATCATGCCTAATTGATTCATGAAGGAAATTTGAACCATCAAGATTAAAAACAAATTCTTTAAGATGATCTTTATGAAAATACGTTGCTCCACCAAGTAAAAATATAATGTTAAACCGATGATGCAGAAATGAAACCATAAAATTTTTTGAAAACTTTTTACGCAAAAATGCCCTCCATTCATCAGCTTTCCTGTTCCGTTGATCGCCATGTCTATAGCTTGTAAGTTTTGAAAGTTCATACAAAATATCAAAGGTACGTGAGTTTTGAGAATTTATAAAACCACCATGAACACTACCTTCCTGCTCAACCACTTTTTCCCATTCTATGATTGCTTTTTCTGCATATATTTCTAAATTATGGATAACATGTAAGCCACAAAAAACATGATGCATTTGAGAAATTTTTAATTTTTAATTTAAAGGAAGTCGATCATAGTTTTCAACAACAAAAGGCAAAATTGCTTCTCTTCAATGTTTAAATTGGTTAAAAAAACTTGAATTAACTATGGTGCGATCTGTCATCAAAGATTTGAACGAAAAAATAAGCTTCCGAAGATCATCCTAATTGAAAATAAAATATCTAATCTAAAAGGTCTAATTGAAAATAAAATATCAAAAAATATAGGTGTTTTGTATAAAGCCAAGCAGTTTTTAAATCTATCTTGTTTAAAAAACTTATATTTTTCTTTAATTCATTGCAACTTAAATTATGCAAACGTTGCTTGGTGCAGCACAAACGCAACAAAAGTAAAAAAACTGTTTAGTAAACAAAAACAGGCTATAAGGATAATTACAAACGTAGACCGTTTCTCTCACACTCAAACATTATTTAATAAACTTAATATTCTAAATGTATATAAGCTAAACCTTTACCATATTCTTATCTTCATGTTTAAACTTGAAAAAAAAATATCACCAATGTTATTTAATTCACTTTTTGAAAAAATAAACCACATATACCCTACCAGATTTTCAAAAAACAATTACATTCAATCCAAAACACATTATTCAGCAACCAAATTCTCAATTGCTAACCGAGGTCCTAAGCTGTGGAATACAATATTAAATAATGAGCTGAAATCTAATTATTCTTTAAACCAGTTTAAAACAAAACTTAAGCAATTACTGATGATACATGAAAATGAATTAAAGTTCTTCTAAAAAGCTTTTTAAACTAGCAAACAAAAACAAAAATTAACCTACTAATTACTCTTTAATATTATATTTAATATTCTAAACAATAGTCTGCTATTGTAAATGTATTTCTTATCTTATAAGTTTTGAATTTACAAACGATTTTTTTAAGTTTTATTATTTGAAATACTAATTACTAAAAATATTGTAAAATTTTATAATTTCAATTTTTATTAAAAAAGTTATTGTAAATTCTTTTTGTAATATTAATACTTATATATCATCTTATTTTACTAATCAGTTCTTAAATATAAATACTCTTTGAATTACTAAATATTTTAAACGTTATATATTTTATTTTTTGCATTTTGTTAAAACATTTTATTTGATGAATATGCATTTTTTTTTGTGGGGGGGGGGGGCGGGGGGGTTTATGTTAAGATGAATTTTGTCTTCTTCAAGCCCCAGTCATGTAAATATTTGTTTTTATAAATTACGAGTGTAAATTATTTTCAATCGGCAAATACAATACTAAAAAAAAAAAAAAAAAAAAATCCTCATAGTTTTCCTTTTCAGGAGAAAATATTTGAGACATATCAGTGAGTAAATTTTTTAGCTCTCCAAAATAAGATTGTGCCTCGCCTGAAAACATATCTTCTATCCCAAACGTGTAGCTTCCAGATGACGTTGTGACTTGAAAACTACCAATCTCTCTAAAATTATACTTTGTGCCATCTGCATGAAGAACATTGTGTGTACTATTCAATATAGCCTCTCTAACCTGAGCTTTTGATAAAAGGTTCATTTCACTAAAAAATTCAGCAGCCAAAGATTTTTTTGGAAGTGTGCCACATGAAATTCCAGCCATTTTTTGTAGTACAGTTCTGATAACAGATTCAACATTGTTAACAGAAACATTTTTACTTAAAAGGTCATAATATACTGAACGAATTTCATCATTATATCTACCTCCTTCAAAAACATCAATTACATTTTTTTCAAAAAAGTCAACTCTTTCCTTCAGCTCTTCTGAAAGATTTTCAAAGTAATTTAGACTCTCCATTAAGATTGAATCATTCGTTTCATCAGATGTTTTCAAAACAGTGTTTTCAATTTTTTTCTTAAAATACCATGCCTTTTGTCGATCTGATTGTGAACGTTTTCTAGCCAAATCAATTTCTTTTTATAATCTAATATTTTTTTGCAACAATTGGTTAATCCTACAATCCTTTCTAACTTCTCTTTTATTGACATTTCTGACATTATATTTTGACAAGATTGCTTGATATTTTCTTTTGTATTCATTACATCTTTTATTAATTTTTCTATTTTGTAATTTAAGATGATTAATTCTCTGTTTGTATTTTTTTATTTGATAGGTCAAATCATCTGATAATATAGGTAGTTTTTTATCCAAACTGGAAACTGACAGATTCACTTCATTAACCTGTGCACCAAGAAGAAAATTTTCAGAATCATTTCCTAAAGAGGTGTATACAACAGAGTTTGGGGTAACAGAACACAAAAAATCATCATTAGCAATTTGCAAGTTTAAATCAGAAGATACAAAAACAGTAATTTGATTTGGAACAATTTCACTATTGTGGATAGAAGTTGGGGTAGAACAAGCATCAGAAGGTGACAAACCAACAACATCCGGAAAAGCACCAATAAAAGATAAAGCAGAGCTTAAAAAATGCTTTGTTAAATCAAAATTTTTGGCACGATTTAATTTTGCAATGAAATCTTTGACTTTTTAAGGCACTTGATCAGCATAACTCTAGATATAGGGTATTTAAACAAGGATGTAAACAATACTGGAAGATTCGGCCATGTCAAGTTAAATTTATCTTTTTCTTTACAAATTTGTAAAAAATGGCGATTGGTTAAAACCAAATCTGGATTTTTGAGGGATACAATGCCTCCATTAATATCTAGATAATCCAAAACAGTGTCAGAGACTAAAAATAAAAGTAAACTTAATTTAAGTGACATAAAGAAAAATAAGGGGTGGATTACTTTGGTTTCAATAAATAGAATTATTAAAATGAAAAAAAGTTGTGCTACAGTATTCCTAATTTATAATTGTGACTTACTTTCTTGACTTATAGATGGAGAAACCATTTTGGTGAGACTACTGTTAATGTCAACACCTAAAAAAAAAGGAATTAAAAGATTATTACAAGATTTCATAGTATTTAATCAAAAAACAAATAGAGGCAAATATAAAAAGAAATAAAGAATTTCTTACACAACTCCATTTTCGTAAGCGTCTGTTGAATACTATTTTTAGGTTTTTGTTTTGAAAAAAACAGTTTAAATAAGAGCAACCTGTAGTAAAAATAGTAAAAATCAAGATTTTAACTTTCTTGAAGAATGCAGACCTTTTACCTGGGAAAAACTAAAAGATTTATTTTTATTTGATTAAAATTTTAAGAATTATACTTTCACTTTCAATATAATTTTCATCATTTAACCAAAACAAACGCAAAAATCAAAACATATAACGTCATTAAATACGCGAAGAAAAGCATATATATATACACATAATTTATATATGCAAATCCTTAGTACCAATTCTTTAGGTAAACTTAAATAAAGACTTGTTTTAAATAGAGGAAAGGCTAAACTTGCAATTTCCACCTGGACGTTTTTCAAAAACACTTTTTTTTCTATATAAATCAACCTTGAAGTTTTTAAACGCTGAGAACTAAAATTTTTTGTATAAATGTTAAAAAACGTCCAGATTCCATTAGATTCCTCGTCCTTTTCTTAATAAATACGGAAAGTTTCATAATAATTAGATGTGTTTAAGTTCTAAGGAATCTTTACCTTCAAAAGCTTCGTTTTATAAAAAAGTTCCCGCGGCAAGTTTCTTATGAAAAGTGGTCTCAAGATATGGGTAATATATAAATGAAGCCATACAAAGCTTAGTACTTTCTATATATGGTTAGAAAGAGATTGAGTAACACTAACTGATGCAAAAAACCTAAAGGCGCTGGCTTAACCATACGAAAAGATATAAGAGAGCAAAGTTTATGAAAATTACGTGTTTTTTGTCAAACGTCAAATGTTTTTTGTTAAGCCGTGGAATCGCTATCTAAGGTTATAGAGTTTATATCTATACTATAGTATAGTATAGTAACTATACTATACTCTCTCTCTCTCTCACACACACTCACTATCACTCTCACTCTCTCTTTCTCTCTCTCTCTCTCTTTCTTTCTCTCTCTCTCTCTCTCTCTCTCTCTCTCTCTCTCTCATATATATATATATATATATATATATATATATATATATATATATATATTTGTGTGTGTGTGTGTGAGTATATTAATATATACTAGTTAGCTATATAAACTCTATTATATATATATATATATATATATATATATATATATATATATATATATATATATATATATATGTATATATATATATATATATATATATATATATATATAGAGAGAGAGAGAGAGAGAGAGAGAGAGAGAGAGAGACATATTGTATTTTTATATATTGTTATTATATTTTTTCTTTGATAGAGAAAAAATTATTATTTTGTGCATACAGTTACCTAATATGGTTAGAAAATACAAATGTCTAACTCATCGACAATCCTGGGAAGAAAATTCAATGAAAGCGGCTATTGAATAAGTAATAAAGAAGGAAATGGGGTATAAGAAGGCATCGTTAATGTTTTGTATCCCAACAACAACACTGCGAGACAGAATAAAAAGACTTCAGCAAGGGAGTTTAGAACTAAGTAGTTATGCAGTAAAAAAACTTGGGAATTTTAAATCAGTTTTTAACCTTGAACAAGAGTAAGAGTTAGCTAAACGCCTAATTTTTCTAGAGAGTTGCTTGTTTCCAGTTACAATTTTTACAAGATTTGAGAGAATTGGCATTTCAGCTAGCTGAAAAAAACAAGATGTCACATAGCTTTAACAAAAAAACAGGAATGGCAGGCTACCAGTGGGCAGAAAGCTTTTTAAAACGCAATCCTGTTATTTCTTTGCGTATGCTAGAGGGAACTTCTGGAGCTAGACCAATGGGATTTAACCGACCTGTTGTAAATAAAATTTTTGAACTATTGACTAAAAGCATAGATGAAAATAGCATAACTCTAAATAATACATATAATGTTAACGAGACAGGAATTTCTTCAGTACCAAAAAAAGTGTCAAAAGTAATTGTTAAGATGGGTAAAAAACAAGTTGGAACTCTAACATCAGCTGAACGAGGAAAAATCATAACAATCAAAATGTGTATGTGTGCCTCTGGTATATACGTTCCCCCTGATTATTTTCCCCCATGTTAGAGCTCCCAAGAATGTTAATATTATCGAAAAAGCTCCTCCGGGTACTATTGCATCATATCACCCTAGTTGTTGGATGCAAACAAATATATTTTTGAAGTGGTTTGACCATTTTCTGTCATTTGTAATGCCATCCAAAAAAAGGCCTGTACTGCTATTATTAGATGTTCATGCAACACATACAAAAAATATGGAGTTCACAATGAAAGCACGTGAAAATTGTGTTACTGTTATTTGCTTTCCACCACATTGTTCACACCATCTGCAGCCACTAGATGTCTCCTTCATGGCACCATTTAGTAGCAACTATTCGAACGAAGTTTGTATTTGGCTGCTTACACATTATCCTAGAGTTGTGACCAAATATTAGATTCCAGAACTATTTGGAATAGCTTATATGAAATCTGCAAACATGTTGACGGCTGTAAATTGTTTTAGAAAGACTGGAGTAAGTCCACTTAATCATGGATTCAGCAACACCAAATCTAACTACCAAGTCTCAAACACAAACTATTTCACTGCAAGAACTATCCCTGACATCTTGCTCTGAATTAGAAACTTCGTCTTCGTCAACTATGGCTTCTTTCACAATTGCTTCACCTGCAGAAATTGTAAGTATTTCGGATGAGAAAACTCAGCAAACTCACAAACAATGCCAAAAGGGCAAAACAGCTATACTCACCAGTTCACCATATAAAGCGGAACTGGCAAAAAATGATGGGTATAAAAACTAAAAAAAGAAAAAGCGCTCAAACAGTTGACAAGACTGTAGAAAAAAAAAATGATACACCTGCAGAAATTATACCACAAAAAGTATACCCCCAGCAATTTTTGTGATTTTTGTTTAATAACATTTTCAAAAACTGTTGCATTTTTTTCTAAATTGCTTAAATTAAAAGCTTTTTTTTGTTGTTGTTCTTTGTTGAAATACACTGATAAAACACAGGTCGTTTTTATTTTCATATTTCATTAATCTAAACCTTACGGGGGCTGTTATGACCCCACTTCTCTCTCTCTCTCTCTCTCTCTCTCTCTCTCTCTCTCTCTCTCTCTCTCTCTCTCTCTCTCTATATATATATATATATATATATATATATATATATATATATATATATATATATATGTGTGTGTGTGTGTATATATATATATTTTTTTTTAGACTATTCACCTCCCCAAGGCCCGAGGGGATCCACTACAGTCGAGGAGGCTACTCATTTTTTTGTGTTTTTTTTTTTTTTAGTTGTTATTCGTGGTACAACCCTCTCTCAACTCTTTTAACTCCGAAACACGAACCTTGCCGAGCAAGGCTGCTGTGCGGAGAAACTAAGTTGAGCGCGGTACTTCCAGGGACGTGGTGGGAGTCAAACTCCGAACCACTACCGCATATATATATATATATATATATATATATATATATATATATATATATATATATATATATATATATATATATATATATATATATATATATATACATATATATATATATATATATATGTATATATATATATATATATATATATATATATATATATATATATATATATATATACATATATATATATATATATATTAGGGTGCGGTTGTGGCTCTCTGTAGGGGCACAACCATTTTTTTTGCTATGTCTAATTTTTCTGTTATAACATTTTCAAAAACCGTTTTATTTTTTTCTTAATTGCAGCAATTTAAAGCTTAATGATATGTTTATCGAAATACACTGTTAAAAAGACGCATGCCGTTTTTATTTTCATACTCCATTAATCTAAACGTTACGGGGGCTGTTGTGCTCCCACTTCTCCTATATATATATATATATATATATATATATATATATATATATATATATATATATATATAATATATATATATATATATATATATATATATATATATATATATATATATATTGCCAATATTAATATATGATATTATAATAGTAGAAGTATAATTTATATCCGTATCAATAACTAATTAACAGATTTAAAAACAACACATTTTGAAAACATCATGTTAAAACTTTTTTTGTAATTCGTATAAGTTGTTCCAAGGGAGTTAATATATTATGGGGAGTTAATTTGTTTCGCCAACAGGGGTTAATTTATTTCAAGGGGAGTTAATCTATTTCGAAATAGATTAACTCCCCGGGTAATTTTTTACGCAACGGGAGTTAATTTATTATGGGGGTTAATTTATTTCATGACACCGGCACATAAAAATTATAAGCGTAAGTAAAATTTTCGAATAACTGTAACATTTTCTTATTTGAATAACTCAATAAAAATTAATAAAGTTCTCATACCAAATGTAATTTTTTATTGCTCTTGCGCTTTGGAAAATAAGTGTTAATTTAAAAACTTCATTAATATCAACAAAAAAATCTGTCAGTAGAGAGTCACCAGTTATTGAAAATTACTTTTGTTATTTGCTTTGAATGAATGAGTTTTATACAGCTGCCGTTCTTTTGTTACGTAACTCTAAAAAATCTATCTTGTAAAAATTTCTAACACGAGCATTAATGGTTCGCAAATATTCGACCTAAAAGTTGCAACACTTTTTTTACCTTGTTTTCTGCGTAACGTAAGTTAAGAGGCATTTTTGGTAATAAACTCGCCCTCTTTGGCCAGACTCAAAACTTTTTAGCTTGTTTTATTCTTTAGACTGACAGCTTTTATAAAAATCAGCTAAAAATTTAATTTACAGTTTAAATATTTAAATATTTGATAAAGTTGTTGCGCGTGTAACGTAAGTTAAAAATGGAATTTCCCATTCTTAAATTTTAAAGCTTGTTAATCTATGGTTTTAAATCTTATTTAGAAAACCTATAAAAAAATTATTGAAAATTGCTATATTTCTACGTGTGTCAATAATGCATAAAATTTGATACCAAGCAAACTAACGCGTATGAAATATAAATGATTACTATCATTTAAGAGCGATGTTTGGCAATGCATCAAAATTGTTAGCTTAATAAATAATAGTTTTAACAACAGTTTTCTTGATTGTTCTAAAATGAATAAAGTTTAATAAATAATAAAGTTAGTAAACCTATGGCCTTCAATCTCGTTTAGAAGTTTTGATTATTTTCGTATGGGAAAATTGATTGCTAAGTGCCACTTACCTACGTGTGTCAATAATGCATAAAATTTGACACCAAGCAAACTAACGCGTATAAAATATAATTGATTACTATCGTTTAAAAGCGAGGTTCGGTAATGCTATAAAATTGTTAGAAATATAGCAAAAATATTTTCATAGCAGTTTTCGTGAATCTTTTTTTTAAATAAAGTTTTATGATATTTAGTCTATGGTCTTAAAACTTAGGTCCTTCAATTAACAAGAACTTGAACTAAGTTCGTCCGTTTCTAAGAAAGAAAGACGAGCTCATTAGTTATTAAGAACTTGGTAGTTCCTATTAACTGATCACCTCGTTAAAAATGTGTTCAATGTTTTTATCATAACGTTATGTTGCTTACAAAAACTCGATTTGAATACATACCACGATTAAGGTATTCAAATGTTATTTCAATGTCAAAATATTAGGGGTAATATAAAAACTTACGTTGTTAAACAAGAAACTAATTTAAAAAATTTAATAAAACTTACTAATTGCTTTTTTTTCTTGCAAGTTGCCTTTGTTCCTTTTCACTTGTGTAGGCTTTTTCTATAGCTATTAATTTATGATTTAAAGGTAAAAATCAGAGTTTCACTGAGTTTCACCTAATGAAATCATTTTTAAAATACGCGTCATAATTATGTAGAAACTTCCCTAAAAAAAGAAAAATCAATTTGGTTTTAACATAAGACAATTTTATTAACATATTAACATAATGTAAAAATACGTAAAAGAAGTAGCAATAGATAAATTCTTACGAGTCGAAAAATTTAACTACTTTAACTAAAACATATTTTTCTAACATAATGTTTCCTTTATCTTCGCAAAGTTAAGAAATCTATATCGGACCTGCATATGGAATGCCATTTCAAATATTGAATCATATGACCCTAGATCATGTAATAGGATTCTTCTTCAATGAAAATTCTAAATGATCATTTCATTTTACATTTTCTTATTTTAAATTAATCAAATAAGTAAATAAATAAAATAAAACAAAAAGAAGAGGAAAGACAGTTACTTTTGTTGGACCTTCAATAAAATCTGATAATTATAATAAATAAATCTAGGCTAGAAATTATTCTAATAAATAACTCTAGTCTAGGATTCATCTTATAAATAACTCTAGTCTAGTAATTAATGTAATAAATAACTCTACTCAAGTAATTAATGTCATAAATGACTCTAGTCTAGAAACTAATCTAATAGATAACTCTAGTCTAGGATTAATCTAATAAATAAATCTAGTCCTGAAATTAATCAAATAAATAACTTTTGTCTAGTAACTAATCTAATAAATAACTCTAGTCTAGGATAAATCTAATAAATAACTCTAGTCTTGAAATTAATCTAATAAATAACTCTTGTCTTGAAATTAATCCGATAAATAACTCTAGTCTAAGAGTTTATCTAATAATTAACTCTCTAAAATTAGAGAACTGAAATAACTGAAACAATTTATTACAAACTACAAACTATTTTCGCTTATTTAAATGTCATTTAAACACTTTAGGTGAAATCTTTACATTACAGTATAGTTAGTATAAAAAGCGACTTTTTACATTCTTAAAATATTGTTTCTAACTTAATCTTTAATTTTTTTATGCCCTCTTTTTTCCAAAATAGGAAAGTTTTTAATTGCTAGCAACATCTCGTGCAATTGAGGTATCTTTTTCTGTAATAAATGAGCTCGAAAAGCTTTATTAGTTGCATCATTTTCCTCCTCAGTCCATGTTTCCCATGTTTTTTTCTATAAATTAATAAACATATTTTAATAAGTTGCAATTTTTAAAAAAGTTTACAAACTTGAAAACTATTTTCATAACACTACATTTAAACCAGTTGTGATAGCATTTAATACCTTTTTAATAGGTTTTAGCATGTCCTCACAGTTATTATTTGGAGTGTACTGTTTTCTTTTTTCTATAGAAACACATTTATCAAATAAAATAAGAAAACAGAGTATTGCAGCATAAAGTGTTTTTATTCCTTAACACTTTAGCCATGTAAAAACAATTGAAAATTTTTATTGTTAAATATTACCATTAACTATTACCTGACTGTTTACCCATTGAAGCACTAACAACATGAGAGTTATTTTCTAAAACTCTATTATTTTCTTTAAGAACATCATCAATCTTCTTGTTCTTTACAGATTTCCCATCATCAATAGCTACAAGAACTTTTGCTACTTTGGTCAGCTCTATGGTAGCGTCTTCCTTTCTATACCAATTCATGTGAACATCTTTAGTATGACCAAAATGATTTGTAAGCCATGTTAATTCAGCATCATTCATATCTAATAGCTGCATCATTGTTGCCAAAAGTTTGCGTGTTCTTGTAGGTGTTATAAGTCTTGGCTTTTGAAGATTTGAAACACTCTTAGTTATGCTTTGAAGAGTATCCCAACCTTTTAAATAAAATTCACCGTATGCAAAAACATAAGGGTTACTATCATGAGCCTCTAGATACAACCTATGTTTTACAATTAACCTTATGGCCTCTATCATTTCACTGGTAAAAAGTATAGGCACCAAAGCATTTTTACTTTTCCCTTTTTTATTTTTCCCTTCAATATAGCAAACCTGCATACGATCAGCAAGAATTTTTTCTACAGGGTCATCAAGATTGTCAATATCGGTTCGCCTTTTCCATCTTCCATCCTCGACACCTTGCCACTGCAAAAGTTTTAATTTTGATACTTCTCCACCACGTCTAGCGTTAAAAGTTAGTACTCGTGTCAAAGTTAATTTAGCAAGTTGTTTAACATCTTTATTTGAAAAACTAGAAGACTCAATGCGATAAACACAGTCTCTCATTTCATCCAAAATGTGTTTCCTTAAAATCATTATATCACCCTCCAATGGCAGTTCTTCAGGCTGATTAGCTTTATCAGATTCATAAGTTGACCTTGCATTTCCTGCCATAACTTGCCAGTCACTATCATATAACTCTAAAAAGTTTCTTATTTTTTCGATTTTAATATTACAGTTTTCTCTCAAAGCAAGTGCTCTTACAGTAAGTGCTAGATTGCGTAAACAAAATCCTGCCTTTAGAAAAGTATTTGGTTTCCCAATATCTCTAGGGCCATTATATTCAGAAAGAATTTTGACTGCTGAAGTAATAAGATCAAAATTTTCCGGTAACACCAACAAACTTGCAACAGCATTTTCTTGCATATCATTCCTTCGAAATATTTGCAAGATTCGAGCAAGGCAACGCAAAGAATACCTAATATCATGATATCTATCTTTTTGTTTTTTTTGCATCTCAACAGCAGCGTACATTAATAATGAATTGTCATTACGAATAATAAGGTGAAGATCGTCCCGCTTCATTTTTGATAGTATGAGCTCATGCACTTCACCAAACTTCTTATCACCTACAGCAACACCAAGCATAGCTCGACTTGAAGATAAATTTTTATTTGAAGTTATTTCCAAAAATTTTGGTTTACAGTTTTTAGCATGTTTGTAAAGAGTTTTAGCATTAAACATTCCATGACAGTTTATACAAGGTACAAGCTCCATTACTTTGGCTGATGACTCTCTGACAACAAAAAGATTATTTTGATTATCTTTAAGAAGATTTATATTAGCTAGGTAATCCCCTTGCCTGGTAATTAGTTTCCAAGCATGAGACCTTTCTTTACTTCTTAATGGGTGTGATAGAGCTTCCTTAACATCATCTTCTGATTTATGAATATTCATAAAATGCCGAGGAGGATTCCAAACACGTTTTTTACAATATAAACAAAAGTGCATTTTATGACCACTTTTTCTTTTTGGAATACCTAAAATTATTTTTAAAATTTTATTCTATTGTAATTACCCTAACATAAATAATTTAAGAGTGAAATGAATTTGAAGTTAATAAATATCTTTATTTTTTTACAACTAAATTATCAATTAAACTATTAACCATTAAATTATTAATCAATTATTAAACTTATAACAATTAAACTGTTAAACAGTTATTAAAAAAACAATAAATTATTTACCAACAGCATCACCCTTACTTTTGCAGACAACTGCTTCAGTTAAATTTTCAATAGAGTTTACAATCTGCTCATAGTTATTTAATTTTGGTGTCATAGAACTGCTGACATCAGAATAGCTACAAGAAGCTTGGCAATCTTGCAGCATGGTGTTTATCTTTGGAATTTCTTTATGGATAGTTGATACACTGACATCACCCCTTTCTATTGAAACATTTGCTTCCTCATTTTCATCACTACTCCCATCACTACTTGAACTTAGGTTGCTTGGTTGATAATCGCCATCACTACTGTCATTCTAAAATAAGTTGATTAATGTAAACATAAAATCTTTGAAAAAAAATAAATTTATTATAACCTTTAACTTATATATTTATATATACACAATAAAGTTATTGTTATAAATTAAGAGGATATAGAAATACATCATACATCAACCTCATCTACATCTTGCTCAACATCAACAAAACTCTAAATAAAGATTAAAAAAAACAACTTTTCATTGAATGAAAATGTAACAAAAATGTAAAATGTAAAATAACATGAAGTATTTACATTGATTGAATGTATTTCTAAGCCACTGTCTTCTTCAGCGCTGGTTTCAGCATTTTCGGTCTGAAATAGATATTGTAATGGAATTATAATTTATAAAAAACTGTTTGTTAATAAAACTGGCATGTAATGGATTCATCAGTAACTTGTAAAATTAGGAGATACAAAAATCGAAAAACATACTTCATTTAATGGAGAAGCTGGAGTTTCTATTCTAGCCTAGATAATATATAAAAGATTTAACAGATTTTAAGATTTAAAAAATTTATTCAAATCTATATGCAAAAAAAAAAGATTTTAATATATTTATAACTTTAACAAATAATATTATTTAAAATTTTACTACTTTTGAAAATTTTCTAGATACCCGTAATTTTAATTTGTAGGTAAAAACTTTATTTGGTGTTGAAGTAAGAAACTTCTAAAGTAACAACAAAAAGTAATATTTATACAACATAAAAAGTTTTTTTTTATTAATTAAATTCTGAAAACAAATTTATAACAAACTTACATTATTATCAACATGAACATTACCAATTTCTTGGTGTGGCAAAGATTTCTCAATAAGAAACTAAAATTATTATGTTAATATATTTTATCAGAGTCAAACAAATAAACAAAAAAAATTTATCATAATATTTAATTTTGAAATATTTACATCGAATTCACCATCAGAAAACATATTTTCAATATCCTAAAATTATAAATTTAGGCTAAACTTTAAAATGTTATATGTGTTTGTAAATTGTAAAATATCAAAGTTTATACCATAAGTTTATACCATCCTTTTTTAAAGGCATGTAAGAAAAATGAAACAAACATGCATATATATATATATATATATATATATATATATATATATATATATATATATATATTATATATATATATATATATATATATATATATCATTAAATTTCTAAACAAAATTGAATAAATTAAAAACTTTCGCTGAATTTTTATTTGAAAAAACCTCATATACGGCTTGTACAGGGCCTTTAAACTCTTCTGCACACTTAGTTAAATTCTAAAAATATAATTAACAACTATAAATCTATTATACAGACATTTTTATTAAATACAGGTCAAAAATTTTATTTCCCAGCCTGTATTAATAATACATAAAGTCAATTATATATAAATAAGTGTAAATAACTCATTGGTTTATTTAAATATTATTTTGTCTAAATGCTTAAGGTATATTAAAAAAAAAAATCATATTCCGTGTTTTTTAGATTTTTATTTAAATTATGCAAACTAATGTAATTGAACTAATTTAAATACTAAGTTAGGTAAACAAACTGGCGTGTTCTGGTCTTCTTCAATACTATTTTTAACATTCTCATCCTGAAATAAAAACATTTTCGTTTATATTTTTATAAACAATTTTATATGAGAAAAAAATTCTAAAGAAAATTAAACAAATTAAAACTGCAACTAAATTTTTTTTTTAAACCTTATCTATGGCAAGTAGAGGGCCTTTAAACTCAGCAGGATATTTAAATAAATTCTAAAATTATAATTAACAACTATATATCTATGATGTAGGCATTCTGATTGTATACAGGTCTTAACTCTTATTACCCAGTCTGTGACAATAAAGTTGATTGTATATAAATAACTGTCAACAATCTATGGATTTGTGTAAATACTTAGGTCGTTAGGAATGTTCATAGAACTCCCCTATAATAATAATTAAAAAAAAAGAGTTTCTTATTAATTTTATTTTATTAAATGTTTAAATAATGTCCATTATTATCTATACAAAGTTGCATCCTCTCAAGCCATTTGTCAAACATTTTTTTATACTCTTCTTTGGGTATACTTTGAAGTAGCTTTGTTGTGCAAGTTTTTTGCTTTTGACATCAGTATCATTGTCAAGATTTTTTTTTATCAAGTCAAATAGCAAATAATCGGATGGAGCTAAGTCAGGTGAGTATGTTTGGTGGTGAATTATTGTAATTCCAGCTTGGTTTAGACAATTTGTGATGGTTTGAGTCAAATGAGGTCGAGTGTTATCATGGAGAAATTTGAAATTTTGAGAGCCTGTTTCAGGTCTTTTATTATTTATTTCGCATATAAGAGGTTTCAAACAACTTTTTATATAATATTCGCTAGCAACGGTGTCTTCCTTTTCAACATAACCCAAATGAACAACACTTGTTGTTTTGAAGATGTAGAACATGTTTTTCAGCTGAAATCTGTCGCATCTTACTATAGTTCTTGGACTTTCACCTTCACCGACCCAACTAGCCTCAGCCAACTTGTGTCCAACTTGTCTCAAATAAAACCACAACTTATACCCTGTAATAATATCACAAAGTCTCCATGGGCCGTTTCTGAAAAGGGCTAAATTAGCCTTACATGCTTCAAATCTATTCTTGCGATTTTGATCGATTAACTCGTGGGGTATCCAACACGATGTTAATTTTCTTTTTTTAAGTGCACTGTTAATGATTTTGTTGATTGTAAAACAATTGATTGATGTCAGGGCTTTAATTATATCATGTGTTGCATGCGGATTTTCTTCAATAATGGCTATGGCTCACATACATTTTATACTCTCAGCTGTATACGTGGTTTAAGGGCACCTTGAGCAAGGATCATCTCTTAGAATCTCTCTACCATCTTTAAATAAAGTAGCCCACTTGGCAACTGTACTATATTTTGGAGCTTGGTCACCATGAACTAAAACCAATTCATCAGTTATGGCTTGTGCTGAAACCCTAAGCAGAGCATGGGTTTTAATATATCCTCGATATTCAAATTTTTCCATCTTTAATTTTTTATTTTAAACATATATAATAAAATTTAAATAACTTTTTTAATAAACATTCAAATATTTCAACAAGTACCTAAAATGTAATAACTAAACACAGTTTAAAATGATATATAAATATTAAATTATTTCCTGTCTCATTGTATCTTTATAGATAAAGTTCTATGAACTTCTTTAACAACCTAAGTAAAATTTTGCCTAAATGTTCAAGGTATATTAAAAAAAAAAAAGTAATTATATTAATTTAAATACAAAATTAGGTAAACAAACTAGCATATTCTGGTCTTCTTCATTACTATTTTCAACATTATCATCCTGAAATAAAAACATATTTGAGTACATTTTTATAAACAATTTTATCTGAGAAATTTAACTGTTAATTAACTAAAATGCTGAAAATTTTAGTTGACTTAAAAGTCAATTATCTAATTATGGTGCATTTCATGGCATATAAAGAGAAATACTATATTTTATAAACTAAAATTGGCCAAGACTTAAACTGATTAACTTTTACATTCTTTAAAAATTCTATAAAGTTTAAATCCTTTATAAAAATATTTTAAACCTTCTAATAAAAAAATTATTTCCAAAACTCAAGTTAAAATGCATGTATTTAACATTTATTTAACAAATTAGTAAAAACTAAGAAAATAATGATTATCATCATCAAAATAAATCATACCAGCAATTTTAAACTGTTAGCACATTTATTAGATCAATAAAATATAACAATTCATAACACATATCATAACTTTATGTCGAAGTATTTATGATTAATAATTAATTATATATAATATTTCCTTTTTTTTTATATAGAGAAATGGAATGAACTATATATAAATTTATATTTAAATTACTCAAATAAAGGCTCCTTTAACATTTCAAACACTTCTTCGTTGCTGGACTCTTTCAATGACATATTCTAAAATTCGAAAGCCACATGACTACAAATAATTAAACATTAAGTTACTTATATATAGCTATAATGAATAATAAAGTTATATAGTCATCATTAAACCATCATTAAAAATTTAATTTGAACTATGCTAATTTATCTTAAATTCCATATTTAAATTTTTTAAATTGTTGTGATTAAGTACTTGAAATAAATTAGATACCGTTACCATTGTTAATTCTTTTAATCTACCAATAATCTAAAAAGTTATAATTTATGTAAATCAAAACAAGAAAAATCATTATTTATAAGTGTATATGTATAAAATCATAATTACATATATAGAACCCTTGGAATAAGTAAAACTAAAGTTCGCAAAAAAATGCCAACCTTAAAATATATATATATTTATATAAATATATAATGTATCTGGATTTGTGTATATGTGAGTATGTGTATATGTGTGCGTGTGCATATTTATAAACTTTTATACAAGAAGATTGGTATTTGGCAGATGTATCACAGAAGAGTTAACTTGATAACAAACGAAGAAAGAACATGAAATTACGTTACAAGTATTTGTTAAAAAAGATCAATATTTATTAATACTATAAAGATCAATACTATAAAATAAAAAAAGTAACATCCTAATTACTTATACTTTATTGTTGAACTTGTACATATACTTTAAAGAAAGAAAAAAATAATAATAATAAAAATATGCAACTCATGGAAACCAGTCGTAGATATAGAAAATGAAGTAGAAAACTCAATTAAAATATCAAATAATAGTAACCATTGAATGAAGATTACTTGGACTATTTTGATTTTGAGAAAGTAAAATTTTTTGAAAATTGCAGAGAAAAGTCGCATGAGACAGTCGTTTGAAGGCTATGTAATTTTGTTGCAACCACCTTTAAGCAAGTTATTTAAAACTATAAAGAAAGAAACCTCAAAGTTTCAACAGTGGTTATCTGTGACAAGACCTTGCGATCTTCATAAAGTGTCCGCGTTCTTTATATTTATTCTTAACCTTTTCTAATGTAATTATTCTCTTTTATATTGGTATCTTGAAACATTTGTATTTTAATTTAGTGAAGAACAAAAAAAAAAGAACAAAAAATTGTCATGACGAGCTGATTTATTACACTTAAGCATTTTTTAAGATTGCTCAAAATCTTCATAAGATAATTCAAAAGATGTTAAGACCGAAGTTATCGGAAAATCATACTCATCTATTTTATTAGTCACAAGAGGAATTTTTTCAGCCAGACTATGGCCAACAGAAACAAAAAAATTATTTAATTCACTACTTATTAAAGTTGGAAATCAGAGGAAAATTCATCATTAATTTTAATAGTTTTGGGCAGTGAGCGCGGTTTTATTTTCTGCATGCAAGTTTTCTAAGAATTTTCCGTGTGCGTTTACAATTGAAGGGCTCAGTGGCAAAAGTACTTAAGTCACAAAATTAATGTTTTTAGAAAATTTAGTTTGGTCAGAGATATAACACTTTAAAACAAGGATTTAAAATGGCAGATCAAAGTAGATTTTCTCAAAATATTTGTGACTTAAGTCTTAAGTCACAAAGTAAATGTTTTGAGAAAATTTACTTTGATCAGCCATTTTAAATCCTTGTTTTAAAGTGTTATATCTCTGATCAAACTAAATTTTCTCAAAACATTAATTTTGTGACTTGAGTACTTTTTCCACTGAGCCCTTCAATTATGCTTTCCCATGTGCGTTTACAACTATGCATGTGCGTTTACAATTGTTCATCTCAAGTAAATTAGAGAAGCACAATTTTTTTTAATTTTTTTTTTGTCTTTCAAATTTTTTGGCATAATTTTTATAAAGAATCTTACTTTTGTTTGTTTTGGTTTTTAAGTATTTGATATATAATTTTTGCTTAATTTTAGAGGATCTTCTAAGTTCATTTGTGATTCATGGTGACATAAAACTCTTGCTTTTATATTTAATGTATATTTTTTTTATTTAATGTACAAGTTTACGCCATATATTTTATAAGAAGTTTTAAAGAAAGAAAATTACGTCATATATTTCAAAAAAAGTCATAAATTTGATTCCAATGAAGCAGAGATAACTGCTCTTTAAAAGGTTTCTAATTTGCTGCGGTAAAAAGGCGTTTTAAAAAACTTATTTTCTGCAGGGATGTTTTTTCTGCGGTAATGTTAATTGAGATAAAAATAAGGAAGTGATCTGAGATGTCTCCTAAAATTATATCATTATTTAGAGATTTATTAAAAAAAGTCATTTGTTATGATATTGTCAAATAAAGTAGTTGAAGTTAAAGTTGACTCTTGTTGGCTTATTAATTAAAGGAATTGCCCCATGTTCAAATACATCATCATAAAACTTATTAATTCCACAAATGTTGTAGTATTGAAAACTATCTAAAATAATATCACTGATTAATTAGTATAATTTTTTTTTTTTGACTGCTTAGTCTTAAAATATCATTATTAAATATATTTAAAATTTTCAATTTTACCCGAAAGTGGGCGATAGGAACAACTTAAAGTTAAATTTTCGTTTTTTTGTGGTTATGATTTCAATTGTTAAAACCTCTTTGTCGTCATCAGAATTAATAATGTCCGGCCTCATAATATACCTCAAACATTCTTTAAAATAAATTATTAAACCACCTCCTCGCTTTCTATTATTACGCTCTAAAGAAACAGGCCCGGTTTTAAGCGTAGGCGACGTCGGCGACAGCCGACGGCGGCACTTTTCTAGAGCGGCATTTTTTTAATTTATTTTGTGTTTTCCCAAAAAAAAAAAATTTTTTGAATTTTTTTTTTGTAACAAGAAATTATTTTATTTTTTTTAAAAATTTCCAAGTTCTTCTACGTACTCACTCCATTTTTATAATTTAAAGTTATGGATTTTGTAGATTATAACATTTCCTATTTGTCCACAAATTTTTTGCTTAGGCAGCGTTGTATTTTACGGGAACTTTAATACATACTAATTTTTTCAAATAAATAATATAGTAATAAAAGCGTTTGTTTGTATACATGTTTTACATTTGGGATTTGGCGAAGAAGAAACAGTAAAAAAAAGTTTCTTTTTTCTTTTTCAGGGATGGATGTTAGCAAACCGCCAAATATACAAACAAACGAATTCTATTGGTTCATAAAATACGCAAATTAAAGTTCCAGAATATTCCTAAGAAACTTTCTTATAAATACGTACGCGTACCACGGTCGTTTGCAGGAGGAAAGTTATTATACGCATGCGCAGTGGAATTACATTTATTGAAGAATTTTTAAAACGGCTACGCTAACAGCGTTATAAAAACTAATCATTGACAACGAGTAGTTTGTTCAATTTTAAATAATTAAATAGGTTTTTAAATAGTTTTTTCATAAAATTATTTTTTAAGTAACTTGTAGCTGTACGAAGAAATTTTTCAAATAAAATACAAGACCTCTGATTGTGAATAATATCTACTTTCAGCTAAAGCAACTTTAGTGTTTTTGTTTACAATTTTAAAACTTTTTTTAAAATATTTTTGAGCGTAGAAATTTTTTAATTTAAATTTATTCAGCAAGATGAACCTTTTATTTTTTTTGTATTTTTTGCTTATATGAGGATTCAATTTTTTTTGCAGGGTTAAAAGAATATCTTAATCATTAAACTTTTGTAACCTGTTGCTATGGTACTCTTTTCCGATGTGGCTATTTATATATAAATATATATAAATATAAATATATATATATATATATATATATATATATATATATATATATATATATATATATATATATATATATATATATATATATATATATATATATATATACATACACATACATACATTATATTATTATGCACTCTTATTTTTGATCAAAATTTTGAATGTTATTATTCCAGGCTTTCGATTTAGTCAATAACGTCAAATAAATCAACTGTATTGCCTGCTTCAAAGCAATACCATTGGTTATAAATATATATATATATATATATATATATATATATATATATATATATATATATATATATATATATATATATATATATATATATATATATGTATAGTGCTCAATATTCTTAAAGAAGAGAGCATAATATTGTTATATGTTAGTAACATGATATTTTTATTTGTTAGTAACATTTTTTCTTCAACTTTAAGTTTCACCATTGCTGGATCATCAGGAAGAGTTACTAAATTTAAAAAAAATTCAATTTATAAAAAAAATTATTTTACAGGAAGTTATAAATTATTATAACTAAAAATAAAAATAATTTTTTTTTAAATTACTATATTTTTTTTGATTAACAGGAAGTTACAGAAAGTAATTATTAAATAAATTTCTTTGGAATGGGGATAATTTAATTTGGTCATTTGTTTTATAATTTTTTAAGAGGAATTTATTTTCGTGTTTACATTTAGAAATTAATTCAAATTTTTAATTTAATAAATTTTTCTGATTTAAATGAGTAATTATTTCAAATTTTTCTTGCAAACATAGCATACATTTTTTGGAAATGTTATTATTTAGCAGGGCATTTAATATTGCTCTGCTCTTTAAGAACATTGAACACTCTATTTGTAAAATACACTAACATAATTTACACACACACACACATATACATATATATGTATATATATATATATATATATATATATATATATATATATATATATATATATATATATATATATATATATATATATATATATGTTAGGTCCCTGCAAATCGACATTTTTTGTTTCGAATTGAATCTCAAAGCAGGTATTGATTCGCGAATCGAATCAGCAGTTTGTGTTAAACCAAATTTAAGCATTTTTTTTTCCAAAAAAATAAAAATATTTCTTTGATTAAATTCTTTTTGCCCGGATTATATTTTTGGCGTTTGTTTAAAAGTGATATTAGAACTATTTTCATTTACTCTTACTCCACCTTTGGTAAAAATCCATTTCAATTACATTTTAGCTTTAGAAATCTAAAAAAATAGCAACATTCCCAAAATAAAATATGATTCGAAAAAACTTGAATCTTTTTTTTCGACTCAATCGAAGCAACACTTGATTCGCGAATCGAATCGATTCGCAAGGCCCTAATATATATATATATATATATATATATATATATATATATATATATATATATATATATATATATATATATATATATATATATATATATATATATATATATATATATATATATATATATATATATATATACATATACATACATACATTATATTATTATCCACTCTTATTTTTGATCAAAATTTTGAATGTTATTATTCCAGGCTTTCGATTTAGTCAATAACGTCAAATAAATCAACTGTATTGCCTGCTTCAAAGCAATACCATTGGTTATGTTTTTGATTTTATCAATTGAATGCTATAATTTTGATTCTATCTATTGAATCATCAGTCTGGTTTTGTACATATTGATTCAAAATTATTAAATTATGATAAAAATTGATTTAAAACAAACAAATATTATAGTATATATTTTTTTAGTATTCCAACCATATTTGGGTCTTGAAAAGGAAACTAACCTGTTGTAAAGAAGGGAAAAATAAACTAAAGCAGAAAGACTTTTTCTTGGAACTCGATATAAATATTTTTTGTATTTCGTGTTTAAATTTTTTTATTTTTTAATGTTTTTTAGGTTGAAACTGTTAAAATCAATATGAATATATTTAGAATATTTTTTACATAAAGATTGAAGGAATGAAAAATGTATTTTATGCATGAAAGATATTTATATTTTTATTTGAATTATATTTTGATCTTTTATTTTGTGTTGAAATACATGCAACCGTCAACATTTTAATGAGAGAATTTGTTTTGTTACTTGCTAATGAATCTTCATATAATAAATATTCTTGGCATTGAGGACATATTGCTTTACTAATTGGCTTGAACTTAATATTTTCTACAATACAAAAAAAGCAGAAAAGATGCTTGCATTTTTTTAAAGTTAAAGGTTGCTTTGAAATATTACCGCATTTATTACATAAGCAATGTTGCAAATGTGGATTTAACTCATTATTTAGCTCTGATATATCTATGTCTTCATTTTGTATTATGGTTATTGATTCTTTTATGGTAGTGAACATTGCAAATGTCCACATCTTTGAATCAATTTTTTTCATCTTACTTTATTTCTAGATTGTTGTTTAGAAACTACTAAACCTTTTCTAAGCTTTTTTACTGATTGGCAAGTAAAACAATCATCGCAGTGTGGTTTCCACTTAGTGCAGAGACCAAGGGCAGTTAATGTTTTTCTTGAAAGCACATTGTTCATTGTACAATAACATTTTTCACACATTTTTGGAGGATGGAAAATTTCCAAATCTGTCATTTCAACATGAAACAGCTTCTCTAATTTTACTTTAAGAATTTCTCCTATAAAATAATGCTTTTTACCAAGTAACTGACCACAAACTCTGCAAATGAGTTTAATATTTTTGTTGTGAAGTTCCATTTTATTTAATATTAGACTAAATAAAAAATTGTATATATATATAATGTATATATATATATATATATATATATATATATATATATATATATATATATATATATATATATACAAATACATATATATATATATGTGTGTGTGTATATATATATATATATATATATATATATATATATATATATATACACATCGGAAAGGAGTACCGTAGCAACAGGTTACAAAAAGTCAAAGATTAAGATTTTATTTTAACCCTGCAAAAAAAATTGAATCCTCATATACGCAAAAAATGCAAAAAACATAAAAGCTTCATCTTGCTGAATAAATAAAAATTTTAAAATTTCTACGCTCAAAATTTTTTTAAAAAAGGTTTAAAGATTATAAACAAAAACAGTAAAAGTAGCTTTAGCTGAAAGTAGATTTTATTCACATTCAGTTGTCTTGTATTTTATTTAAAACATTTCTTAGTACAGCTGCAAGTTATTTTCACAATAATTTTATTTTAAAAAATAGTTAAAAGTCTATTTAATTATCTAAAATTAAACAAGTTACTCGTTGTCAATGATAAGTTTTTAAAAACGTTGCATCCGTAGCCATTATTAAAATTCTAAGTTATTTTTAACTCTACTGCGCTTGCGTATAATAACTTTCCACTTATTTCTAAAGTCTAAACGACCGTGGTACGCAGAAAGAGAGTAGACAATTCCTATACGAAGGTCGTGATGAACCGATAGTATCACCAGAACAAAACTTCAGAGTATCTTTTTTCAATCGAATATTGGACATCGCAATTCAAGCAATAAATGAAAGATTTACGCAATTATCGGAATATAACGAGTTATTTGGGTTTCTTTACAATATCGGCAGCAAACACTTTACGGATGATGAGTTATTGAAACACTGTAAGGACTTGCAGTTAGCGCTTATGTCTGATGGCCAATCTGATATCAACGGGGTCAAACTTTGGTATGAAATTAAAGCTATTGGGAGACGACATGATACTTCCAATAGCGATCCAAAAAGTGTATTAAAATGTATTTACACATCTAATGTTGTCGAAGTATTCCCAAACCTTTCGATAGCTCTTCGCATACTACTAACGTTACCAGTCACAGTTGCTAGTGCTGAAAGAAGCTTTTCAAAGCTGAAAATAATAAAATCCTATTTCAGATCACAAATGTGTCAAGATCGTTTAGTTGGTCTAGCTACGATTTCCATCGAGAAAGAAATTGCTGATCATTTGGACATAGAAGATTTGGTTAAAGATTTCGCAGAATTAAAAGCTAGGAAAATTCACTTTTAATTACGATTTGTTTTTTATTTTTTCATGAATGGAATTTGTTTTTTTTTTAATTTTTGTATAAATTCAGTTTTTTTATTTACTTTGTTTTTGTGTAATTTTTCGTAATAAAATAAAAATATATTAAAGTTTGATTTTCAGTGTTTTTCTATTTTCCTTCAAATTGGAAATTATTGCATTTTTAATTTTTGCGGCGGCAAATTTGCATCTCGCCTACACATAGAAAACTGTTAGAACCGGGCCTGTAAAGAAATTTTATTAAAACCTGGTAAACATTTATTTCCGTTAGAAATTACGTCAACAGAGCTACACCAAGTTTCCTACATGCAAAATAAACTAAATAAACTTGCACCTTAAATTGATTAAACCAATTATGTGTAGCATGAATTGCACATTCTTACATCTTGTGCAATATCTGTCCGTTTTCTCTATGCTATCTTTCTAACTCAACTTCTTCTGACTTTTGTTTAACTTTCTTCGTTCTTCCTAAACTCACTAACTCTTGGTCAGAAAAGCGGGTGATGATGCTCTTTAATGAGCTAAACTTGTCTTCGCTCACGCAATGTCTTACTTAGTTTTTTTATTTGTTCATGACTGCAATTTAGAGATTAAACCACAAAGACTTTTGAAAAAGTTTTTTTCTTGCTCCCTGATTCTCAATTCTTGCCTTACCAAATGTAAAATACTAGTTGGGTTGCAAAAAAAAAACAAAATGCATAGAAAATTTTTACGATATTCTTTGACAAAAGTTTAATAAAAAATTATAAACCCTAATATATTAAATCATTTAAATGTGATTATTACCAATGTGATTTACATAACTTTTAAATGAAGTGTCACATTTCTTATAATGAATTTTTTCTCCTTTAATGGTAAAAATATTCATCGTTGTTTTTATGAAAAATCAAACATACTTATTATTTTCGAAAACATCTAAATAAACAATTTAGATGTTTTTTTTTTTGTCGAAAATACAAAGCATGTTTAATTTTTCATAAAACAATGACTGAACATTTTTACCATTAAAGGTGAAAAATTCATGATAAGATTGACGAACAATTTTAAAACTATTGTTAAAGTTCAAATTTCTTAAATTAAATTCTGGTTTAAATAAATACTTTATCGCAGTTTTCAATTTTATTAAATTTACGCAATTATTGTTGAATGAGCTTTAATATTTTTGGATTCTATCTTTTAACAAGAAAACGATAAACTCTGATTATTCCAAGTTTTGTGCTGGAATGCGCTAGAAAAAGTTTGTTGTAAAAAAACTATTTTTATTACGATCTTCTTGCTTTGGTTCACTTTAGTTTCGAAGCAGTTAACTGCTTATCAAAACTAAAGGGAACCAAATCAAGAAAATCGCCAGTTATCTGCTTTTTAAAACTAAATAGAACCAAACCAAGAAGATCGCTTTAAAATTATTTCTTTTACAGGTAATTTTAATAAATTTATATAAACGCCCTTTTTATTTTTTTTTTATTTTTTTATTTTTTTTTTTTTGTGTGCGTGTTCTTTTCTTAAACGTTTTAGTAAATCGTTGTACAATAAGATCGTTTACATTTAAATAATAAAATCATACAATAAAAACTAAGCAAAAGGAGACTCGCATAAGACCGTCAGGTTTGTCATCGAGAACCGCTCGGAATTTACTCAATAAATCATAATCAATTATAGTTGTATATTTCTATAAAAACTTGACAGCATAAATACATCAAATAAAACACATGAAATTAATAAACGTTTAAAAATATATTAATATATTATCTAGAGACAAAGTAATTTCTTTAAGTTTATTTTAAAATGAGAGGTAACTCCATTCCAGAGAAATATCAAAATATTTAAAAACTATTTTATTCCAAAGAGAAGCTCCGCGTAATCCAATGTTTGATTTTCCAAAATTAGTTTGATAAAAAGGTTGCCGAACTGAATTGCCTTTTCTTAAATTGTATTTATTTTTATCTTTCAAGGTATATTATTTTAAGGAAAGAAACTGGGGAGGAATTTATTATATATTTGTACATAAAACAAAGAGTATTTAAAACATTGAGCTAATATATTAAAAATTTTCATTTCATATAAAAGAGGCCTAGCACGATTAAATTTGTCTTTAAAATTGATAAGACGAGCAACATCTTCTGCTGACGATAAAGAAGCTCCAGTTTACTTTTATTGGCACTACACCAAGCAACATTTGCATTGTTTAAATGACAATGGATAGAAAAAAATATAATTGTGTTAAACTTTGTTTATTTAAAGCATTTCTAGCCTTATACATTACTCCTATACTTTTAGCCATTTTGTTGTACAAAAAATTTGTGTGATATTTCCAGCTAAGGTTTTCATCAACATGGACACCTAAAAATTTAGTATTTATTTCTCTTTTTAGTTGGATTTTATTTTTAAAAAGTAAAGGCAAGTTGGGAGGCAGTAGTTTCTTTTTAGCAGTCGCATAAAAGAGTGACCATTTTGTTTTATCCACATTTAGTGACAATTTATTCATTTTGAACCATTCACAAGTTTTCGCTAATTTAATGTTCATAGTTTGAAATAATGTTAGGATATTTTTATGCGATAAAAAGAGGTTAGCGTCCTCAGCAAACATGACAGTCATTAAATTTAACGCTTTAGAGAGATCATTGATGCAAATTAAAAAAAGATGTTTAAATAACTTTTAAATATCATTATAACATTCCCTCTAATTCCATATTATTGACAACATTACTATTAATTCCATTGCGACCAATGAATTTATTTATTTTAAGCATTTTGAAAGATTTTTCGAATTCCACAAAGGAAAGTTCATAATATGTTAAGGTTGACGATGTCGGAAAATCATTGGGAACTATTTTGTTAATCATAAAAGGAATACTTTTAGCTAAATTTGGGCCAATTAATACAAAATATTTGTTTCATTCATTACATATCACAGTTACAGCAGAGGAAAAATCTGGGGCGGATTTAAACCCCGTCAAGTGCTGCAAGTGACAGGGAAAATAATTATAAACATTGGTATTATGACATCTTCCACGCGCTTCATACAAATTGCCGATCTTTATATTTTTGTTATATTTTGTTTGATATATATAATTAGAAAAAAGTTTACTGTGAAAACTATACTTTGCTCTAACAAGACTCCAGTTTCTTAAGTGTTCCAATATGCACCGCTCTACCCCTAATATTCAGGGTAAATCATAGTGTGTAATTTGAGTGGTAATCATAGTGAAAATTGAGTGGTACACAAGTACTTAAAAAAAATTTTTTTTTTAATAACGTTCAATCCTAAAAGATAAATTCAAATATGTGTTTTAAAAAGTTTTGTATTTTTATTTTAAATACATGATATTTGTTTAGCTATACCATCACATATGATTGTACCAAGACCTCGCAAGCAGTCGGGTAATACCATTCCAATAAATGAAGGCATGCAAATATTTGTGAAAACCCGCACTGGTAGAACCATCACGTTACAGGTTGAACCTGGTGATCCAATTGACAATGTAAAAGCTAAAATTCAAGACAAGGAAAAAATACCAACAGACCAGCAGCGATTAATTTTTGCTGGTGAGCAGTTGGAAGATGGTAAAACATTAGGCGACTACAATGTTCAAAAGGAAGATACCCTTCATCTTGTTCTTCAATTTAGAGGAGGTATATTAATATATGTGAAAACCCTCACTGGTGGAACCATCACGTTGGAGGTTGAACCTGCTGATACAATTGACAATGTAAAAGCTAAAATTCAAGACAAGGAAGGTATACCACCAGACCAGCAGCGATTAACTTTTGCTGGTGAGCAGTTGGAAGATGGTAAAACATTAAGCGACTACAATGTTCAAATGGAAGATACCCTTCATCTTGTTCTTCAATTTAGAGGAGGTATATTAATATATGTGAAAACCCTCACTGGTGGAACCATCACGTTGGAGGTTGAACCTGCTGATACAATTGACAATGTAAAAGCTAAAATTCAAGACAAGGAAGGTATACCACCAGACCAGCAGCGATTAATTTTTGCTGGTAAGCAGTTGGAAGATGGTAAAACATTAAGCGACTACAATGTTCAAATGGCAAGTACCCTTCATCTTGTTCTTCGATTAAGAGGTATGGAAATATTTTTGAAAACTCTGATTTGTTGTTACGATTTTTTGATTTTGTTATTAGGATGTGGATATTTGAATTGTAGGTTTCTTTTTAAGGATCATTAGAGCACAGACTTTTATTTTTATTATTGTTTTGTTGTTTTTGCTGTTTTCGTTTTAAAGACATTTTTTTGTTTTTAAAATGAGTTCTTGTCATATTATTACTTCCTTACGGCTGTTAGGTAGAACCATGTTTACTATTAAATATTAGTAAAAGAAAAGAAATTTATGGATATTTGTTGACCACACTGTTAAAAAATTGTAAACCTTTTAAGTTTTCCCAACAATGTTTCCATTTACAAAGTTAAAGCTGATAATGTTGTTATCATATATTGTTATTATATAAAGTAACTTAAAAAAAAAACAACTATAAAAGATTAATTGCGCACGTATAATTATTTCAAACAATGAACTCACAAAAAATCGGAACTGTGAAAAGACACATTTCTTTACAAAAAATATTTAATTGCTGAAAAAAAATATATATTGTTATGATATTACTTCAATTCTCTAACAAGACTCCAGTTTCTTAAGTGTTCCAATATGCACTGCTCTACCCCTAATATTCAGGGTAAATCATAGTGTGTAATTTGAGTGGTAATCATAGTGAAAATTGATTGGTACACAAGTACTTAAAAAAAAATTTTTTTTTTATAACGTTTAATCCTAAAGGATGAATTCAAATATGTGTTTTAAAAAGTTTTGTATTTTTATTTTAAATACATGATATTTGTTTAGCTATACCATCACATATGATTGTACCAAGACCTCGCAAGCAGTCGGGTAATACCATTCCAATAAATGAAGGCATGCAAATATTTGTGAAAACCCGCACTGGTAGAACCATCACGTTACAGGTTGAACCTGCTGATCCAATTGACAATGTAAAAGCTAAAATTCAAGACAAGGAAAAAATACCAACAGACCAGCAGCGATTAATTTTTGCTGGTGAGCAGTTGGAAGATGGTAGAACATTAAGCGACTACAATGTTCAAAAGGAAGATACCCTTCATCTTGTTCTTCAATTTAGAGGAGGTATATTAATATATGTGAAAACCCTCACTGGTGGAACCATCACGTTGGAGGTTGAACCTGCTGATACAATTGACAATGTAAAAGCTAAAATTCAAGACAAGGAAGGTATACCACCAGACCAGCAGCGATTAACTTTTGCTGGTAAGCAGTTGGAAGATGGTAAAACATTAAGCGACTACAATGTTCAAATGGCAAGTACCCTTCATCTTGTTCTTCGATTTAGAGGAGGTATATTAATATATGTGAAAACCCTCACTGGTAAAACCATCACGTTGGAGGTTGAACCTGCTGATACAATTGACAATGTAAAAGCTAAAATTCAAGACAAGGAAGGTATACCACCAGACGAGCAGCGATTAATTTTTGCTGGTAACCTGTTAACAGATTATAGACCATTAAGCGACTACAATATTCAAATGGAAGATACCCTTCATCTTGTTCTTCGATTAAGAGGAGGTATGCAAATATTTGTGAAAACTCTGATTTGTTGTTACGATTTTTTGATTTTGTTATTAGGATGTGGATATTTGAATTGTAGGTTTCTTTTTAAGGATCATTAGAGCACAGACTTTTATTTTTATTATTGTTTTGTTGTTTTTGCTGTTTTCGTTTTAAAGACATTTTTTTGTTTTTAAAATGAGTTCTTGTCATATTATTACTTCCTTACGGCTGTTAGGTAGAACCATGTTTACTATTAAATATTAGTAAAAGAAAAGAAATTTATGGATATTTGTTGACCACACTGTTAAAAAATTGTAAACCTTTTAAGTTTTCCCAACAATGTTTCCATTTACAAAGTTAAAGCTGATAATGTTGTTATCATATATTGTTATTATATAAAGTAACTTAAAAAAAAAACAACTATAAAAGATTAATTGCGCACGTATAATTATTTCAAACAATGAACTCACAAAAAATCGGAACTGTGAAAAGACGCATTTCTTAAAAAAAAATAATTAATTGCTGAAAAAAAAAATATATTGTTATGATATTACTTCAATTCTCTAACAAGACTCCAGTATGCCCAGCAAACACTTTCTTGAAGAATTTCAGTGGACCTATTTAGGCATATTATGGAGTCCACAGTAATTTTGCTCATTGGTTTAATCAGGAAGCAGACCCCCTTGTAATAAAGTTGTTTAAATTTTTATTAAGGAACATTAATTGCAATTAAATTTTATTTTAAATTAATTAAGTTTCTCTTTTTTAGTCATAAAATTGAAAAAAAAAAAGTAATTGAGGACTAGTTTAAGGTGACATTTTAAAAAATTTTAATACATGATACTAAAAGTTTTACAAATGCTAGAAACTCCAAATTTTTATTTATATTTAGGGGATTAAAAGATAGAACATCAGGGAACAGAATGGTTCAAAAATAATACACTCTTCATCTTTACAATCTGTTGCAAAGTATACAATGTATATATGAAAATGCAATACATCTATGAAAAATAATGTATGCAAGTATATATAAAACCCTGACTGACTGAAAAACTATCACTTGAGAAATCAGTTTTGATAATGCAAAACGCAATGTGAAGACGAAAGAACAAAACAATGAAGGCATCACCAACGAAATGCAATTTCTTGCTAGTAAAGAGTTAAAGTGGCTATTCTTTTTCATGAACTTTGAATAATGGCTGAAAAATATTTGTATTTGTGTATTTGACTTTTAGAATATGAATGTGAATTTAACTTCGTAAGAGTGTGGACTTAACTTAGTAAGAATGTGTATTTTACTTCGTACGATTGTTTATCTAACTTTGTAATAACTTGTACTGAAATTTTTGTAATAATGTAACAACTTGTACTTAACTTTTTGTAAATAATGTAATCATTTGTAATTAACTTTTAGTGTATGAATATGTATTTTAGTGTAGAATGTGTAACTATTTTTGTAAGAATGTGTAATAACCTTCCTAAGAATGTGCAATTAACAGCGTATATGTAATATGATTTAGGCTATTATTTGTAATTTAATTTGTGTGATAATATAAAGCCTAATATTTGGTGTTTAATATGGCTCCGATAAAACACGAGAAAAT